>NC_141068.1:46735474-47165474 GCF_041138505.1 Cibotium barometz
GGCAACTGAGAGCTGCTTCTTGCTGCTCCATGTCATAGCAGCACTCTCCAATGAAAACATAAATCCACTCGTAGATCACCTATCTGAAATACTACCTGCCCAATCTGCATCTGTGGACCCATAGAGCTCCAATGGTACACCTGCTACATAAAACAATGCATAATCAAAAGCAACCCTCAAGTATCGAAGTGTGCATCGCGCACTGTCAAGATGTGGTTCGCACTAAACCTACATAAAGTGTCTGTCTAAGCCAATAGTATAGCTCAAATCTGGCCTGATGTGATCGTGACATAGATCAAACTCCCCACAATCTTCTTGTACATAGTGGAATCCTCCAACACATAACCTGCATCCGCACTAAGCTTGCCATTTTGATCTAATGGTACCAAGATTGGCTTACAATCAGCCATCCCATACTTAGACAACATGTCCAATGCATACTATCTATGTGACAGCCAAATACCCTCAAGTGTGCGAATGACCTCAATTCCCAAAATAGTAGCGCAGATCTCCCAAATCCTTTATCTCAAACTTCCTTTTGAGAAGACTTTTCACATGCTCAATCTCTTCCGAGTTGTCACCCCCAACAATAAGATCATCTATGTATATCGTGATGATCACAATACCCTTATCACTCATGCGCACATACAAATACAAAGAGTGATCTGCATCTGCCATATGAAAACCAATAGTGACAAGATACTCAACAATCTTGTCATGCCATGCTCGTGGAGCTTGCTTCAGCCCATTCAAGGCCTTACAAAGCTTACACACATACTTTGGGTGACCTATATCCTCAAAACTTGGTGGGTTGATGCATATACACCTCTTCTTGCAAGTCACCATGCAAGAACACATTTTTGACATCCATCTAATGTAAAAACCAGCCTTTAGCTACCGCCACCGCAATCACAACTCTCACAGTTGCCATATTTGCAACTAGAGCAAATGTCTCCTCATAATAAACCCCATGTGTCTGTGCATATCCTTTGGCTACCAATCTAGATTTGTACGTGCTTATGCTACCATCACTGTTATGTTTCACCTTATACACCCACCACTTACAACCAATAGCTTTCTTGCCTTCAAGCATTGGAATAAAATCCCAAGTCTCATTTTCAAACAATGCATCCATCTCCTCATCCATAGCCTTCTCCCAACACACATTTCCAATAGCCTCATCAAAACATGTGGGTTCTACAACCTGCACAACTTTTACCATATATGCATAGTGATGTGCCACAACCATCATAAGTCAACCTCTGCACATAATTTTTGACTCTTCCAAATCTTCATAACTTTTCATTCATGGCTTCCATAGCCTTCTTCACACCCAGTGTCCTCATTGCTATAATCCCAAGCTCCTCATCTCTGAGCCACTAGAATCTCCATCAATAAGAGAATGCCCTGCAAAAATGTCAGGTATACCAAGGGGCTCAACCACTTTCTCTTTGCCTTTATGTGATGTACCAACTACATTTTCAGGAGTAATATTATGACACAGCCTGCCACTCTATGGTCTATCAATAGAACCACTGGATGAGGACTCTCCTGGTCCACTCAATGACTATGATTGCTGACTTGCATTCTGTGCAACCACATTTCCACTTACATTAGCCCCAACAACATCCTTTTCAGCAACATACTAGCTACTCATCTCATGAAATACAACATCCCTGCTTACCCTCAATTCACGTGTAGCAGGATTATAACATCTATATCCCTTTTGCTTAAGGGAATACCCAATCAACACACCATTAGGAATTTTTTGGAGCCCTTAGATCTCCATGATATTCTTAATTTTTATTTAGGTTTTTGTACTTTTACTGCCGCTGCCGTCCCTCCGGACTATTTGACACCCCTTTTTTCAAAGGAGATCAATGGCGGACATTGTCGTTCAAAAATCGAGGATCGAGTGGGCAGCTCACAGAGGGAGATGGGAGCCCGGTGGAGGGATGCTACAGTGCCGTTGGGGGTATTTGTGGAGCTTAATGGTGATGCGTCTCCTACGTGCGTTAGTTGTCCGTTGTGCATTCTAACATGGTATCAGAGCCTGGGCATGTGTGGTCCTGGGCGGCTCAGGTGTGTGTGGTCCTGGGCGACCCCCTCGCGCCTCGGTGGCTTGCGAAGCTCAAATCCAGGGAGGGTGCTGGAAGGTTGGCGATTTTGAGCTTGTGATCTATGGCTAGAAGGTGCCTTGGATTATCCCATAAGTGGAAGCATGGGAAGTTGAAGAGCCATATATAGGCTAGAGTGACACCTTTTCATAGTCATCTCCTTTGGCCGATGTTTTGGGAGGTATCTCCTCCGAGAGATGGGAGCCCGATGGAGGGATGCTGTAGTGCTCGTTAGGGCCCGTTAGGGGTGTTTGTGGAGCTCGATGGTGATGCGTCTCCTACGTACATTAGTCTTCCGCTGCGCATTCTGACAAAAAGGACAAAGGGAATGTATTGAAAAAGGAGCACTGGGCACTTGAATAATTCTTCATTGAAGAGGACCACTAGGACACTCTATCTTATTTGAAAGGACCAGTATGACCACTAGGAAGTAATTGTGTGTGTTAAGACAACCTTTTAAAAGGAGAAAATTTTATTAATTTTTTTCATCATTAAGAAAAGAGATATATCTTTAGGAAGTGGAGTTATAGAATTTATAGCTTGTTTATCTATTGAGGATGGTTGAAGAATCCATGGGGTCAAGCTTAATTGAAAATCCACTCAAACCCTCTGTTGTTGCCCAAGCAATAGAGCTAATTATTGACCAAGCCATTGATAGAATTAAGGAATACATCTTCCTTTCAATCGCACCCGCGAAGAGCTATGTTGGCCCTGCTTTGTGGAATCAAGGGAGGCTTGCACATACAATAGTATGAGAAGGATGCAAATGACAGAAATATTTCTACCTCGGAGTTTGAGATGGCTAATCGTGGGCAAGCTTGGGGATGCCCACTCCTAATCTACACATCTTCATAATTATAATATGTAAAGGCTATACACATGACTTGAATTTAAATATTAATTATGATAGCTTGATGTTACGGCTTACCAAATCACATTACTAAACCCTATCTTGCAAATCACATTACTAAACCCTATTTTGAGTAGAAATAAAACAAATTAGAAAGTGCCTTGAAAGAGTACACTTAAAATGGGTTTTCCGTGAGCCTTGACCCTTTCCCAATTTGAAATAATTAAAAAGATCCATCTTTGCAGCATCACAATTAGAAACAGCTAGCTACTTTGATTTCCTATTAGAAAAATTGTCCATATATTGAAATAATTGTAGACATGTATTCAAAGAGGCATGGTAATAAACCATGTACAAAAAACAAAAAGAAGATTACAAAAATACTAAAATCTTCACATAACCTTGCTAGTTTGATGATCTGAGGCTCACTGAGTATGAATGAGAGATCCCAAGCACATAAAGTTGGCTGGTGAATAATCATGTGTTGATTCTTCTCTCGAGCCCTTGTACAGATATGTATATATGATATATGTGTGTACATGCAAGATATGTCTTGTACTTCATTTCTCTATTTTGAAAATCAAGACAAGTACAAGATGGATCACACCTAATACATATCTCATAGCTATTTTTTATTAATAAAGTGAACACCACATGAGCCTTAGGTATTTTTTTTTCATCCAAAAGCACTACATCCATTGCCTTGATGCTTATCAATTCCTCTTTTGTCAACTTTGTTCCACAATCCATAGATCATATAGATGGTAAGTTTGGAATGTGCTTCACTAGTTTGTCGACAACCCATCTGTGCTCTATATTAGAATTACATAACCAAATTCATTGAGGTATAGATTTGTCATTGTACACTGTGTGTGTGTGTGTGAGACCCCTGCTCTCTCTGTGCAGCATCGAACTCTAGAGTGCTGGCAGCGGAAGTAGCAACCTCATGCGCAGGGCAGAGCTTCCCACTCGGGGCCTCGCCCATGAATGTCCGGGCAAGGGACTAGTCCGGCGGCTCTTCCAAAACCAAACCCGAAATAAAATTTCTTGGCCCAGAAAGCATAGGTGATTCCTCTAGGAAACTCTTGTAACGAAAATTTATCTAACGGGGTCAAGAGTCTAGGCTATCCTTCACTCGGATGACCGACTCTTGAAGGAGGAACAATATTTACACTTGATTCATAGAAACCAATGCTTTTTTCCTAATCAAATAGGCACAGCCATTGATTCTTTCCCATAGAACAAGGATTATCCCGTGACTCACTTCAACTGTCCTCGTAACTTTGAACAGAATTGAACTTTATTGTAGGAATCCACCAATCTAGCCTAACCCCATCTTGGGTTAGCTCCAAAAATTCATTCATTTTATCCTCGCGAAATCCTGGAGGACAAAACCTTTCTCGAAGGTGTACTTTCATGGCATCCCATAACTGATTCTGGTTCCTGTGGTTAGATTGACAACACTACTTCCAACTAATTTGGCATTTCTTACGATTTTTAGACGAGCAAGGGTGAACTTGCTTCTTTCATTATATCCATGAAAAGTTCAAATACTTATCATAGCACCACATCTAAAGGCCCTCTGGATTAATATATCTGAGATCTTCATTTTTTGAGAATTACACATCTAGTGCCTTAGGATTGACACATCCAAAGATTATTAGGATTAATACATCTGAGATGATTAGTTTTCTGAAAATTACACATCTAGTATCTTGGGATTAACACATCTAAGAGCATGATCCTCTAGGAATTACACATCCAAAGTTAGACCCATGTTTATCTGAGATGGGTTCAAGATCTTAGATGATCGTCCTAGTGTAAAGAATCCAATGGATGACATTCACACATCAACTATTCAAACCTTAATGAAGTTATAATCTTAATAATTTATAATATGCAAATTAATGAGATATATCTTAAAAATTTCTCTAAACAAAGTTTTGGTCTATCCTTCTAGTCATGCAGTCTCTCACTAGTTTCTTAATTTGAATGCCCTATGTTTTTCCTCAAAAGGTTTCCTCCCCAATCTTATTTCTCAAATTTGATTGTACCAATATCTTGTGTGTGCACCCTCAAGATACAAGTACAATTTCATAGGATGATTGTCTCAATATGTGAGGATATTCAAACCACTTCTATGGCCAATAGAGATGATTGATTCGTCCTCATATGATAAACAATCACTTGTTTTAATCCCTTCATAGTTAACCTTTGAAAAATAAATCCTAGGAACTAAGATCCGCTCTGATACCACTTGTAAGGTTCTCCCCTTACAAAATAGGGGAAACACTTAAGATAGTCCACTAAGTCTTTTCTTGGAGAAAATTTCTTACTCTTCGACACCTTGACCATGCAGAGATTCAAGGATAGGATTCATAGGTAAGACCTAGTTCTATCCCGCAGGGGGAGCGTGGTCTTCTAAAAATCAAATCACACATAGGGTAATTGATCATAATTTGGGCAACTACTAGTCTTGATTCCTAGAGGCAACACGTTTTTCCTCATCCATGCAAGGCACAGCCGCTGGCCTAGTCTTGTAGAATAGAATTGCCCAAGAACCTATTTATCTAATGTAGGGCTTTCACTTAATATGTTGGAAAGCTACCCGACTAATCGGGTCCACCCGCCATCCGTAGGATGGTGCCATCAGGGCATTCCATCCTCCCACTTTCCACCCTACTCACGCGTCAATTTGTTTTCTAATTAATCCTACCACACTGTTTGACATAAATAAACATGTTCCTTAATTAAGACCCTTTTCACAAGGTTTGTTAAAGAAGCCTTTTTCCACAATACAATAATACCAAAGACAAGATTTATAAAAAAAGTTTATACATGAATTAATTCCATACAAGCCAAACCGGCTCTCTTATTCTTTTCCTTTATACTGCCGATGATCTAGAATTCGGCCTTCCAGCCTCTACATGCTGGGCAAAAACCCTACGGGACCATACACCTCATCGTTGGCCGCCGCTAGGCAAGGACTCAAGCTGACAGCCTGTTGCCCTCTCAAGCTCCATCGCTCTATACATCTCAAGCTCTAGGATTACCTTGATGATACTTGCTGCCTTCTTATAGTTTTTTGTGTGTAGAGACCCTAACCGAATCAGCAACTTGTTTCGTCGGCCATAACTCTCTCAAACAAACTCAGAATATGGTCGTATAACCAATCAAAAGAACCGAAAGGTATCTATTCTACAAGCCATCGCTCAAGTAGAATAGGCAAAAACGTCTGTATATAGTGTCAAATGTAGCATCTCTAGAAACGCGTTGCTTTTTTACATTTTTAGTATGCATGGACTCTAAATATGTAAAAGTACTTTAAATATGACCTCTTATCGCCTAGATTTGAATTTCTATTTTTAGAGATACTTATCTCTTAATAGAACTATTCTTGTCTTCTTATTTCTTTTAGGATTTTTGAAGCTAATATTTTTATTCTAACACTTTCCTAATGTTTCTAGCCTTATTGTCTCACTCTTCTCTAAGTACACTCTCTTTCCTTATTGAAATCTATATTAAAAGAGACACATATATGGCTTGGGAGGGACCTTACAATGCGTAAACATGGCTGCCTCTATCTCAGGCATGTTCACATCCAAAGTAAACATCCTACCATTTCTGTCACCCTTTGCAACCAAGCGACACTTATTTTTGAAGTCTTCCACAAAACATCCTTGAGGATTAAACCTCACTTGCAGACCCTGCTCAACCATCTATCCAATAGAAACCAGGTTCTTTGTAATATTTGGGACATGAAGTTCATCAACCAAGTACTTCATTTTACCATCATGCATAGACAATGGCACTTTACCAACATACGCAATGGGATGCGCAGTATTATCACCTGTTTCTATATAACCTCATTTTTCCATTTTCTACATATCTCTAAACCACTCATCATGACTGGTCATGTGGTTAGAGGCGCCAGAATCCACATCCCATATATCTTGAGATCCTGACACATCCCCTATTATGGAACTAAGCATGTGTTGCATCACAAACAGCTGTTCACTTCTGTCATCACCTCCATGTTTGCTAGATGATGCATAGTTGCCTTACTGCAACTTCTTACTTTTAATATCATTCTACTTTTTGTAGCAGTCCTTTGCCCTGTGTCATGGTGTGCCATAGTAATAGCACTCTATGCTATTTACATTTTGATTTCTTTGCCATCCACCTCGGCCTCATTGGCTCCCACTGCCTCTAGACTGGCCTCTTCCACCTATGTATGATTGCTGATCTGAATCATTAGACTATTGTTGTCCAAAATTCAGATTTCCTTGTCGGACACCACATTGGCCTCGACCACGGCCTCTATCTGAATAAGAGTAGATTTCTTGTTTGGATGTGTTCTTGATTTGTGAAAAAGAATCCTAACCTAAAGCCTTTTCTTCTATGGTGAGCATAGATATCAAGTCCCGAAAGTTGGAAATATTCTCCCTAACTGCAATGGAGATCTTTAATGGCTTATACTCTTTGCCAAGCCCATTCAAACAGACACTCACCAAATCATCATCCTCCACTGATACATTGATAGACCCAAGGGATTCAACAAGGCCCTTGATCTTTAAGGCATATTCATTGATGGACATGCTTTTCTTTTCCACAGTATGCAACTCTCATATTTTCTAAATTTTTGTCTCTTGAAGTGGATTAATTACCTTTAATGACAAAAACCATTCAATTAAGAGAAGTTAGTTGATTTCAAGGGTTTTTTATGGTTTTGAGAATTTTTTTGAAGGATTAAGCTAATCCTAATGCTCACTTTAATGTATACAATTCCAACAAAAAACACACAATTTAATATAAAATTAATGACTCTAGTTCTATGTTTAACTCTAAAGTGTATGAAGGGATGTGATGTGAGTGTGAGTGGATGTGACGTGATGTGAGTGGATATGAGTGTGAGTGGATGTGATGTGATGTGAGTGGATATGATGTGATGTGAGTGGATGTGATGTGAATCGGGATAAATATGAATGGATGAGATGTGATGTGAGTGGATGTGAATCGGGGAGAGATGTGAATGGATGAGATATGATGTGAGTGGATGTGATGTGAATCGGGATAGATATGAATGGATGAGATATGATGTGAGTGGATTTGATGTGAGGTGAATCGCGAGAGATGTGAATGGATGAGATGTGATATGAGTGGATGTGATGTGATGTGAATCGGGATAGATGTGAACGGATGAGATGTGACGTGAATGGATGTGATGTGATGTGATGTGAATGGATGGGATGTAATGTGATGTGGATCGGGGTAGATGTGAATGGATGAGATGTGATGTGAATGGATGGGATGTGGATCCGGGTAGATGTGAATGGATGAGATGTGATGTGAATGGATGCGATGTGATATGAGTGGATGGATGCGATGTGATATGAGTGGATGTGATGTGATGTGAATCAGGATAGATGTGAATGGATGAGATGTGATGTGAATGGATGTGATGTGATGTGAATGGATGGGATGTGATGTGACGTGGATCGGGGTAGATGTGAATGGATGAGATGTGATGTGAATGGATGGGATGGGATGTGATGTGAATGGATGGGATGGGATGTGATGTGGATCGGGGTAGATGTGAATGGATGAGATGTGATGTGAATGGATGGGATGTGATGTGATGTGGATCGAGGTAGATGTGAATGGATGAGATGAGATGTGAATGGATGTAATGTGATGTGATGTGGATATGGGTAGATGAGGATGGATGAGATGTGATGAGGATAGATGTGGATAGAGGTTATGAGACATAATATGATGTGACTGGATGAGAATGGATGAAGGACGATGGTAATACATATGATTGAATGTGGATTAAGCAATGTGAACTGATGTAGAAAAATGTGGAATAACGGGAAATGATGTGAACCAATGTGAAAAGATGAGAGTTCATTAGAAACTGTATTTATGACCTGTTTTTAAATGACTGTTTTATGTCAAGAATGGTGGGGAAGCATCGTGACCATCTTGTGAATGAGGTCGTGGAGACCTAAGTGATAAAGTTGCAACAGCTGTGACGGAGAGTCAATGGTGGACGTCTCGCGTAGCAAGTTCGGTCGAGGTCTTGACCAGCCTTGGATCAATTTAAATGGTGAGCTTGCGATACGGTGGATGAGGGACCAAGAAAACGGCCTATGAGTGAAGCACTAGGTGACCTGCAAAGGATCCTAGAGGGTACTGACTATACAGTGCTCGGGCTCTGGGTCACCGAAGATACCCACACATGCGTCGAGGAAGAAAAATGGAACAAGGTCTTGGAGTTGTTTTCTAAACTCGAGCACGGATCTGGTTGATTGACCTTGCTGGTCCTCAACGGATGAGTCCGTGGCTCTTTTATATGGATCCGTTGGTTGATCTTGATGATCTTCAACGGAGAGTCCATCAGGATTTTTATAAGTGGATATATTTCCGAGTACTATGAGCTAGGAACTATTGAAAAGGCCCCTGTGAGTGGACAGATGGTGCGCATTCTGGTTGCCAATGATGCCATAGGTACACCAATGAACGAATGAATGGAAATTGGAATTCAACCGGATATTTTGGAGGATTATGATCCATAATTCTACAGTTTCATTAAAAGATTGTTTTAAAGATAGCTGAATCTATGAAACAGGCAATTTCATATTGGGTGTGTAGGTGGTGTGACTAGCTTGAAGTTTGCATGAAGATCCGGCTAAGGGGCCTGGGAACTCTTTTCCCTGATACTCGGGAAAAAACCTAACCAAATTCCTGAAAAATGGATCCCATCACTAGAGTGGTTGGGTGGTTGGCTAACCCATCGGATTGGATGATAGGCTGGACTGATGGATCCCTAAAATGAGACTCAATTCTGTTATGGTACAATAGATGAAGTTAATCCCAGATAGTCCTCTATGGAAAAGAATCAATAGCTGTGCCTCTCGATGAGGAAAAAAGCGTTGGTCTCTATGATCCAAGTGCAAGTCTTTTCCTTGATCTGACCACGTGAAACTTACGGGTTCGGTCAGATCAGTTCGGTTAGTTAAGTCTCTTGACTACGTTAGAATAAAATATCCATGGAGGAATTGCCTGTGCTTTCCAGGTGAGGGAAGTTTATCCGAGTTCGGTTTTGGAAGAACCAAGGATTTATCTTGTCCAGATATCCGTGGGCAAGGCCTCAAGTGAGAGGCTCTGCCCCCCGCGCAAGAAGTGCTACTTCCGCTGCTGCTAGCACCCCCAAATTTGTTGTGTGCGGAGGGGCCAGGGATCTTTCAGCAGGTGTATCAGAGCAAATCGGTTAAAGTGGATCAACCGAGAAGTCAAAAATGTCAAAAATTTATGAAGTAACAGTAAAAGGTTATAATTGTGTGATGAAATTCATACAAATTGATATTCAGAATGAAGATTCATAAATAGGTAATTGGGTCTACAAATGGAAGTACCGCAATTGCATGGAATCTCGGTAGTATATACGAGTAAATCTAAGACCTTGAAACTATAAGCAAAAATGCTATCCAGATGATGAATTCGAATGCTCGTTGATATGATTTTAGAATTTTGGTTAAGAATTGATGAGTTGATTTGGATTCTGATTGAAAAATGATGATTTCTAAATTTTGGTTGAAAGGCGATAAGTTGAACAAAACCACAATGAGGATGAATGGGACGAACCCAATAATGATGTTAATAACTATAATGGCAAAAATGACTTCAAAAAATCACTACGAGATTAGTGTATTATGCTGACAGATTGCTTCTATTAACCCTTAACCTAGTGGATCTAAAAAAGGGATGACAAATTGAAAACCTGCATAACTGAAATTCTCATGGAAGAATGTTCAAATGAAATTTTCGGTATGATGGACCATTATTGTGTTAAGGATATGAATGATATATTTTGAATGAATTGTTATCTGATAATGAGTTCTATATGAAGGGATCTTTATCCCAAGATTTTGTTGGGTTGACCAGACTATAAGAAGGAATCCCAAAATCAGTTGGATCTTAAGGGAAAGAGTTTGTCCTCCAGCTGCAAGAGTTTGTCCTCCAGCTGCAAGATGAGGACATCTCGCATTTTTTAAGTGGGACAGGATGTAAGATTCCTCCCTCCAGCTTTTGAGGTGTATAAGTGTAGGAACCTCCCCTTCTATTCTTGTAATTATTCCCCTCTCTGAAATAGAAGAAAGATCTTGTTTTGCCGTGTTTTGGCTTGGAGAGAGAAAATGTCTAGAGAGAGATAGTCCAAAATTGAGATATTTTTTGGATATAAATATCCTTCTGGTGTCTAAAATGGATTCCATTGAAATAGAAATTCAAAAAGAACTTTTCAATGTGAATTTTAAATTAATTGAAAATATGTATAAAGGACCTTAGCCTAAGGGTCAAGATTTTCAGAAATTTTTAGATTATGGTCCAATTAAGGTTCCTATGGACCAATAGGATTAATCCAAGTGTGGGGATGAGATAAATCCAAAGAATAAAAGAAAATACCCAAAAATGAGTAAATGCTCACATAAGATGAAGAGTTGACTGAGTACAAGGTTTATTAGTTAAAAACTATGAGATATTACTAAAAAAAATGAGATATTTGGTATAATGATACATTTTTGCCACCTTGGTAAGGAAGGGAGGAGACTTCAAGGAGGCACCTATTTCACACATGTGGTGGAGTTTTTAATTCAGTAAAATTGTGATATTTTTATCTCTCCTCTCTCCTGGATCAAACCAAATCAAAAAGGGAGCCAAACTGATCTAAATCTTGTCCAAATTTAGCCAAACTGAAGCTGGAAAATTCTAGAACTTAGTTGGACTTAGTTAGTGGCCTCCCTCACCTATAGATAGACCCTCTATCTTTTGTATTTTCATCTTTGAGCTATACCATACCAGTATTACATTAAAATAATGATATTTTGATATTTGGTAAAATGATACATTTTTGCCACCTTGGTAAGGAGGGGGGAGACTTCAAGGAGGCACCTATTTCACACATGTGGTGGAGTTTTTAATTCAATAAAATTGGGATATTTTTATCTCTCCTCTCTCCTGGATCAAACCAAATCAAAAAGGGAGCCAAACTGATCCAAATCTTGTCCAAATTCAGTCAAACTGAAGCTGGAAAATTCTAGAACTTAGTTAGACTCAGTTAGTGGCCTCCCTCACCTATAGATAGACCCTCTATCTTTTGTATTTTCATCTTTGGGCTATACCATGCTTGTATTACATTAAAATAATGATATTTTCTATTATCCCTTAAAAATCCTCTACTTTTGGAGAGAGTGGAGCTTCTCCCTCTCTTCAACCTTCCTTGGAGCTTTCCTCTCAACACACTAACCAATTGATTGGTTGGGGGCTTCTTCTAAGATAGAGAAGCAAGCAAAAACAAGAGGTAAAGTGTAATTTTATGGTTTTTCTCTACTATTCTCAATGTTTTCACTTCTCAACCCCTCTCAAGCTTGAGAAGTTTCTAAATTAAGTGTTTATAATGCAAATCAAGATTTTCTTAAGAGTTGTAATGAATAATTAAGAAAAGTTTACATTTATGCTTAAATTATGATACTTTTTATGTTTATCTCTCTCTCCCCAAAAGAATGGTCATTCCTATGACCAATTCTCTATTCAAATGATGCTTCTCATTGATAAATTATCAATTCACAAATCAAACTCTAGGCTTGTGAAGCTAGAGGTTAAAAAAGTGGCTTTTTATACTTGTATGCTTCTAAAATTATGATAATCTTATGATTTAAATCAATAAATTAGATTTAATTTTAGAAGATAGTTATACTATCATAATTGCATTACTAACTTTATTCTTTTCAAAAATATTGAAAATTATCAGTAATAGCAGTGGAGGTATGGTAAAATTTTTAAGAAATTGATACGTAATTCATTCTTATGCATAACGTGAAAAGAGGACTTCCTAACATATTCTAGGATTGGTCATCCTATGTTAAAAGAATGATTTTCATCACATTCAATGGAAAACTAATTTTTAAGGTTTATGAATAATTAAAATTATGGTAATTTTATTTAAATGATAAAAGAGGAATCCCCATGACATTTGGAATTCAATCATTTAAATGGGAAAAGTGGAATTCTTAGCATATTGGAATTAATGGATATTGTATTTTAGATAAATTTATTTTATGCATGAGAAATATTTAAATGATAAAAGAGGAATTCCCATGACATTTGGAATTCAATCATTTAAATAGTAAAAGTGGAATTCTTGGCATATTGAATTAATGGATATTTTTATTAAGGAAAAGAGAAATTTTAGATAAATTTATTTTATGATAAAAGAGGAATTCTCATGACATTTGAATGTAATCATTTAAACACAAAAAGAGGAATTCCCATGATAATTGAGATCCAAGAAATTAAATGGGAAAAAGAGGAATTTTTAGCATAGTTCAAATTATGAGTATTTATCAAAAGTAGAATTTTGAGCATTATTGAAAAATATGGGTAGAATTGATTTCTATAAATCCCATGAATTCTTTTATTCAAAAGAAGAATATTGAATATAATTTATTTGATAAATTGAGAAAGAATATGAAAATAGCCATCGAGAAAAAGAACCTTTATCTAGGCAATTGGCAGAAATTTAGAAAAGTCCCATTATCGGTATCGAAGTAGGAAAAGCTACTAAATGAGAATAAGATGTGAATGGGATGTGATAGGATGAGAACGGATGTGATAAGATGTGAATGGGATGTGATAGGATGTGATAAGATGTAAATGGGATGGGATAGGATGTGAATGGATGTGATAAGATGTGAATGCGATGTGATAGGATGTAGTGTGATGTAAATGTCTGTGGATAAGGTGTGAAGTAAATGGATGTGGATGTGAATGATAAGATGAGAATGAGATGTGAGGTTATGAGAAAGGATGAGACGTAAAGTAAATAGATATGGATGTGTATGTAAAAGAATGTGAAGTAAATGGATGTAGATGTGAATGATGAGATGAGAATGAGATGTAAGGTTATGAGAAAGGATGAGACGTAAAGTAAATGGATGTGGATGTGTATGTGAAAGAATGTGAAGTAAATGGATATGGATGTGAATGATGAGATGAGAATGAGATGTGAGGTTATGTGAAAGGATGTGATGTGATGTAAATGGATGTGGATGTGATGTGATGTAAATGGATGTGGATGTGGATGTGGATGTGGATGTGGATGAGATGTGATGTGGTGTAAAGGAAGAGGATGTGAATGTGATGAGATGTGGATGAAATGTGATGTGATGTGAATATATGTGGATGTGAATAGACGTGCATGTGAATGACTGGATGTATGTGGATGAATGAGATGGAATGTGTATGGATGTGACGAGATATGGCTGGATGTGGATGGAATGAATGAGGTATGATGTGGATGTGATATAATGTGGATAGAATGTATGTGATGTGATGGGAATGCAATGAATGTGATGGATGTGAATAGATGCGATGAGATGTGAGTGGATGTGAATGTGACGTGATGTAAATAGATGTGATTGGATGTGATGTGATGTGATGTGAAATGGATGTGATGTGATGTGATGTGAAATGGACGTGATGTGATGTGATGCGAATGGATGAGATATGGTGTGAGTGAATGAGATGTGATGTGAATCGGGATAGAGTGGATGTGATTTGAATCAGGATAGATATGAATGAATGAGATGTGATGTGAGTGGATGTGATGTGATGTGAATCAGGAGAGATGTAAATGGATAAGATGTGATGTGAGTGGATGTGATGTGAATCGGGATAGATATGAATGGATGAGATATGATGTGAGTGGATGTGATGTGATGTGAATTGGGAGAGATGTGAATGGATGAGATGTGATGTGAGTGGATGTGATGTGATGTGAATGGATGAGATGTGATGTGAGTGGATGTGATGTGATGTGAATTGGGAGAGATGTGAATGGATGAGATGTGATGTGAGTGGATGTGATGTGATGTGAATCCGGATAGATTTGAATGGATGAGATGTGATGTAAATGGATGGGATGTGATGTGATGTGGATTGGGGTAGATGTGAATGGATGAGATGAGATGTGAATGGATGTAATGTGATGTGATGTGGATATGGGTAGATGAGGATGGTTGAGATGTGATGAGGACAGATTATGTGCATAGAGGTGATGAGACATAATATGATGTGATTGGATGAAGGACAATGGTAATACATATGTTTGGATGTGGATTAAGCAATGTGAACTGATGTAGAAAAATGTGGAATAACGAGAAATGATGTGGAACAATGTGAAAAGATGAGAGTTTATTAGAAATTGTATTTATGACCTATTTTTGAATGACTATTTTATGTCAAGAATGCTAGGGAAGCATTTTGACCATCTTGTGAATGAGGTCGTGGAGACCTAAGTGATAAAGTTACAATAGCTGACGAAGAGTCAATGGTGGACGTCTCGCGTAGCAAGGTCGACCGAGGTCTTGACCAGCCTCGGCTCGATTTAAATGGTGAGCTTCCGGGTACGGTGGATGAGGGACCAATTGAAGCGGCCTATTGCTAGGTGACCTTCGAAGGATCCTAGAGGGTGCTGACCATACGGTGCTCGGGCTCTGGGTCACCGAAGATACCCATGCATGCGTCGAGGAAGAAAAATGGAACAAGGTGTTGAAGTTGTTTTCTAAACTAAGGCATGGATCTGGTTGATTGACCTTGCTGGTCCTCAACGGATGAGTCCATGGCTCTTTAATATGGATCTGTTGGTTGATCTTGCTGATCTTCAATGGAGAATCCATCGGGATTTTTATAAGTGGATATATTTCCGGGTACTATGAGCTAGGAACTATTGAAAAGGCCCCTGAGTGGACAGGTGGTGAGCGTTCTGGTTGTGCCAATGATGCCGTAGGTACATCGATAAATGAATGGAAATTGGAATTCAACCGAATATTTTGGAGGATTATGATCCGTGATTCTATATTTTCATTTAATTTATAAGATTGTTTTAAAGATAGCTGAATCTCAGAAACATGCAATTTCATATTGGGTGTGTAAGTGGTGTGACTAGCTTGAAGTCTGCATGAAGATTCGGCTAGGGGACCTAGGAACTCTTTTTCCTGGTACCCGAGACAAAACCTAACCAAATTCCTAAATGGATTCCATCACTACTAACCCATGGGACTGGATGGGGTTAGGCTGGACTGATGGATCCCTAAAATGAGACTCAATTCTATTATGGTACGATAGATGAAGTAAATCTCGGATAGTCCTTGTTCTATGGAAAATAATCAACGGTTGTGCTTCTCGATGATGAAAAAAGTGTTGGCTCTATGATCCAAGTGCAAGTCTTTTCCCTGATCTGACCATGTGACTTACGAGTTCGGTCTGATCAGTTCGGTTAGTTAAGGCTCTTGACTACGTTAGAATAAAAATATCCATGGAGGAATCAGCCATGCTTTCTGGGCAAGGGAAGTTTTTCCGGGTTTGGTTTTACAAGAACCGAGGGATTAGTCTCTTGTCTGGATTTTGTGGGGCGAGGCCCCGAGGAGTGAGAGACTCTACCCCCCACGCAATAAGTGCTACTTTCGCTCTACTAGCACACCCTAATTCGTTGCGCGAAGGGGACAAGGATCTTCCAGCTGGTATCAGAGCGAATTGGCTAAAGTGGATCAATCGAGAAGCCAAAAATGTCAAAAAATTATGAAGTAGTAGTAAAAGGTTATAATTGTGTGATGAAATTCATACAAATTGATATTCAGAATGAAGATTCATAAATAGGCAATTGGGTCTTCAGATATGAAAGTACCGCACGTGCAAGCATCATGTTCTTTGAGAAACAAGCATAAATAAAAACTCATGATAGATAACCGATGATTGAAGCAATCATAGAGTAAAGCATAGAGCTACTACTGGAGAAATGAGCAATGGATGAAATGTTGGGAGGACAAAGTATAGGCGATGACTGCAAACGAGCAGTGGGCGCAGAAGAAGGCCTTCAAAAAATGATGAAGAAAATGTAGAAAAGAGGAAAGATAACGTATTTATGTTCTAGCCGTGGCACTGGGGGACCATCTTCATTGGGCATGCCACGTGTCCGTAGACGATTTGTGGAAGTTTTTTGACCATTTCATAGCATGAATTGTCATGAGGTGGTTCATGATGTGAAATAGCCCAAAGTGTTTCATAGTGTGAAACAGCCTGAAGTAGTTCACGATGTGAAACAACCATATTCCCTTATGCATGCAAATGTTGATAGCTTATGGAGTCCTATATGATCAAACATTCCAAGGGCACATGATATGCATTCCAAGGGCACATGATATGCTTATGGAGTCCTATATGATCAAACATTCCAAGGGCACATGATATGCATTTATTAGAGGAGTAGAATTGTACACGTGAAACGTATGAACATGTTTCATGGTGTGAAATGCATACCCCTTTACCTTATACCCATTTGGAGTTATTGCTTGGAGCTAGGGACTCTTTGTCACCCACCCTCCTTCATGTATTGCCACAGGAACCAATTTTGTACTTTGGAGCTTGTGGGTATGTGTTGGTGTAGCCGCTATAGTTATTGCTTGGAGCTAGGTACTCTTTGTTGTCACCCTCCTTCCTTTTATTTCCATGGGAGCCAAGTTTGTACTTGGGAGCTTGTGGGTATATGTTGTTGAAGCCGTTGTAGTTCTGGGAGCTTGTGGGTATGTGTTGTTGTAGCCACTGTAGCTGTGATTTTTCCTTCCATCTAGGGGAGGAGTACAACTACCAAATCCCGATGGACTTGTTTTGTTTCATGTGCATGTGGGTGCACATCTGCATTACCTTGGTCCACAACTTGGCTGAGCTTGATCTCTTTGGTGAGTGACATCGGAGGTGTCACACTCCTTTGTTTTCTTGATTTATTGGTTTTCTTCTTCCATATAATTTTGGTTGACACTTGATCTATCTAGCCCTTGATTCTTCTTGTACCTACTCTCCTCTGTTCCTTTGGAGCTACATGCCGCATTGGATCCTGTGTTCATTTTTGGAACCCATACTTCTACATTTCCTTGATAGTAGACCTTTGCTATCAGTAAAGTCTTTTCTTATCCACATCTTTTGAATTCCAATTGGTGTTCAATCATACTTGGGTTGCATGTTTCTCTCCCTCCTTTGAACCCCTTGGCTCTTGCATTTTGCTTTCTGTCATTGCCTTGATACCCAACATGAGGTTTTGTCACTATCATAGTATCCTTGGATTTGGGAACCCACTGCTGTTTGACTGGATACATTCGCTGCTGCTGTTTGACTGGATACATTCGCTGCCTTTTCTATGGTTCTCTTGAATGGCGATGCTGGGTTGAGGTGGACGCCTGATCTATTGATTCTTCTGTTTTTCTTGGCATTGGCATCTCCATATTGCATGTGTCTGCCTGATTTCCCTTATTCAAGGGACTCCATAATGGGATGGCGATGGTGTCATTGGATGTGACAGTTGTTGGCAGCGCAAATCTAGGATTGTCCCAAGAATCATCTCCTCTTCCATTGTTCCTCTGAAGGCATAACAAATACCTTTCCAACCAAGGGATCATCTCTGATGGATATGTTAACATTAAAAAATCCCATTTTTTGTGTAACTGATAAATGCACACTACGAACTTGTGCAATAGGTGCTTCTAGGTGGGGTTTGTTTAGAGCTACCCATGTTTAATAGGAAATCAAGTTATGACTTCATCCCATATTAATTAATGCAATGCTCTTTGTGTGACTACGCTTTGTAAAGACATTTACACTGAGGTGTGCTGGCTCAATATCCAAGTCATCCTCTTCAAGAAAGGTGAGTGAAGCCATGTTTACATGTAGCGTTCTTCCTTGGAGTCTTTGTTTGGCTTCCCTTGCCTTGGCTTCCTCTTGAGCTTGTTTGAGTGTTTTCCTTGAATAGCTCTTTCTTTTGTTTTAGATTATTCTCTTGTTCAAGAATTTTCTAGGTTAGAGGTCCATAATATTTTTTGAGCTTACTTCCATTGATATATCCCTCCATTTCTACCCCATTGATGGTTTCAATTTAGACTAGCCCTTGAGGGGTGATTTTAGACACTCTAAAAGGTCCAAGCTTTTCGTATTCCAATTTCAATTTCAATTTCTTGGTTCTTTCAACAGGCACTCTGGGTGCTGGTAATTGGTGCGAAAGGCTGGATCCTCGTATATCTACACATGGCGGTGTCATGGTTCCCTAGTCTCTGCTGATAGTGAGCATAATAAAGTAACTGCCTTGGCCTTAGTTGAGGGAATTCTGTGCTTGTATGATTTTGTCTACAGATTGAGCACCAAATCAATTCTCTCTGGGGATAGATATGGGCATTCCCTGATGCTTCTTACCCATCCCTGACTTTTAACTTTTCCAAAATGGCAGTATTCAGTTCCTCAACTATCATGTTGCCAACTTGCTTGTTCTTGGATCCCGCATCCTAATGACTAGAGACTCGTGATGCTACTACCATTGAAGCTGCTTTGGTGTCTTCCGGTTGTTGTGGCAACTCAAGCATGTACCTCTCTGGAAGTAGAACAATAATTGATCATCATTAGTTAGCCTTTTCCTAAATTTGCATCTTGAGTTTAGATGCTTGAGTTGAGAAACATATTCCCGCATGGACTCATGTTCTTTTTGCTTGATGTTGTGGAGCTATGCCACAGGACTCCATCTATCACCACTTCAAGTAAATCTCAGTACAAACACATTCTTAAGCTGAGTGAAATTGACTTTATCCTCAGGATTTAAGGTTCGATAGCATTAGTGGGCCTTCCCTTCTAGGGTCAGAGAAAAAGAATGTATCATGGTTACATCACTCATCGGCCCACATGTTTCATGTGTTGACTCAAAGATCTCTATGTGCTGGATTGGGTCCCCATCTCCTGAGAACTTTTGCACAAGCTTTGAAATGATGTGTGGCATCATCTGAGATGGTTTGGATTCAAGGGTAGTGTCTAGTTCCTTAACCATGCCTCTACCCATTTATGTGGCCATATTCAACAGATCTACCCTTGTGGCTGCATTTAGATTTGCATTGGGATCCACAACTGGCCTTCGAGGAGCTACCCCCTACTTAGACCTCGTCCTCTTCCTACATAGGTTCTTCAATTCAATTCGGGTCTATGGTGGGGTTCGGACACATCCTCGTCACTTGGCTCATCATTAGCAACCTTAGCTCTCCTTCGGTGAATTAGAAGTTCCATGCTCTATAAGAATGTGGTATCATTGATTTCATGTATATCCTCTCTCATGTAGAGCTGATCCTCTCCTCTTGCACATGCCCTAGGTAGATTGTCTACTTCTTCTTGCATTTCGAGGACTTCCTTGGCCTTGGGTTCCTTGTTTATGGGTTCTAAGGTTAGTATTCCTCCTTCTGTCATTCCCATCTACATGTTATCTGTGGCATTTCTAGTTCCTTTTGCCATGTGGTTGTAAAAAGATAAATTTAACTAAAATCCTTCTTTAATTTTTAAATAAAATATACATTATTTTAGCATCACAATTTTTCTCTTATTTCATTGGAATGCATGGATTTCCATTGTCATGGGGATTACTCTTTTAACATAAAAATGGATTACTAAAAATTCCTCTTTTTTCTAATTAACTATTTATGCATAAACATAAAAATCAAATTTTCTATGATTATAATGAGAATCATTCAATTAATCTAGGATGATTAATCCTAGAATATGGTAGGAAGTCCTCTTTTCATATTATGAATGAGAATGATTTATGTGTTAAATTTTTCAGAAATTTTACCATAGCTCCATTGCTATTACTAATAAATCTCAATAATTTGAAAGCATAAAGTTTAGTAATATCCCTATGATTAGAATGACCATTAATTGGATCAATATCCAATTATGGACTTGATTCTTATTTTTTTCATAAATTAAATAGCATAAAAGTATTAAAAAGCCACTTAATTGGCCTCATAGAAGATACTTTTAGACTAGAGAATTACTTCATGAGAAGCTTCATTTGAATATAGAATAGGTCATAGGAATGGCCATTCTTTGGGGGAGAGAGAAATGCTTAAAAACATTATAATTTAAGCATAAATAGAAATTTATGTGTTTTATCACTACAATTTCATTAAAGAACTTTAATTGTATTCAAAAGCCATTCAATTGAATGCTTCTCAAGCTTGAGAGGGGTTGAGAAGAGAGAAACATTTGGAGATTAAAGAAAAAATACCATAAACCACATTTTACCTTCTAGATTGCTTAATTCTTTGATCAACGTAGAGGCCCCCAACCAATCAATTGGTTTGGTATGTTGATGAAGTCTCCAAGGAAGATTGAAGAGAGAGAGAGAAGCTCCAATCTCTTCAATTTGTAGAGGATTTTTAGGGGGGATAATAGAAAATAAGCTTAATCGCATAGTTTAGTTTTCACAGATGAGAATACAAAAGAATGAGGGTCTATTTATAGGTGAGGGAGGCCACTAATTGAGTCCAACTGAGTTCTAGAATTTTCCAGCTTCAGTTTGGCTGAATTTGGACAAGTTTTAGACCAGTTTGGATCCCTTTTTTATTTGGTTTGATCTAGGAGAGAGGAGAGATAAAAATATCCTATTATTTTTAGTTTAAAACTCATCCACGCATGTGAAATAGGCGCCTCCTTGAAGGGCCACCTTCTCCTTACCAATGTGTCAAAAATGAATGATTACTCCAAAATATCTCATTTTTTTATTAATACTTCATAATTTTTAACTAATAAATCTAGTACTTAGTCAACTCTTCATCTTATGTAGGCATTTACTCATTTTTTGGTATTTTCTTTTATTCTTGGATTTATCTTATCCCAACACTTGGATTAATCTTATTAGTCCATAGCAACCTTAATCTAAAATTTTCAAAAAATCTTGATCCTTAGGCTTAGGTCTTCTAAATCATTTTTAATTAATCCCAATTGCATCTTGGAAAATCTATTTTGATTTTTTGTTTCAGGGAAACATTTTTTTTTATTTGTAGAATTTATTTATCCAAAAATATCCCAATATTGATTTACCACTCTCTAGAAATTTTTATCTCACTAGGCCAAACAAGGAAAAATAATAAGAAACATAGAATGATTAGAAGGGATTAAAGTAGAGGCTTATTTGTTATTCAAGCTGAGGAGGAATCTTACAGATATATTCATTAACTTGTTTTAGTCACTGAAGGGGATATGTAGGACCACCCATCATTTCAACCCTTATTAACACATGGTCTACGATGGGAGCTCACTTCAAATTGATCAAATCTCAATGATTGCACTGCCTACCATGTAGGAAAATGGAGGTAAGTAGGCGATTTAGAATTGTTTATTATTCTTCCAAAATGAAAATATTTGTGTGCTACATGTATCAGTGTATCAGGTATTCGATTTTATGAATCCCTCATGAGTGTCACAATCCACCCACAGCTAGGCATCCAAGGGTACAGTGGACTCAGGAACTAGTAAAACATACATTTTACTGGGTAAAGATGAAGAATTATGTTCAAGACTATGTAGTTAAATGCTAAACTTATCAAGTGAACAAGGCCAAAAGCATCTTTGTGGATGACCACTATATTACACCCTTTACGTGTCCCATGTAATAAATGGGAAAGTATTTCCATGTATTTTATTATGAGATTACCTAGGACCTCCTGAGGTCATGATACTATATGGATTGTAGTTGGCTGCTTGACAAAGATGGCAAGATTTATACCTACTAGGACAAATATGACCACTACATAGTTAGCTCATTAGTTTGTTGTGAGCAATTGTTTCGGTCATATGGTCTTCCACTCAACATAGTCAATGATAGGGATTCTAAGTTCACGAGTGAATTTTGGTAGTTAGTTTTTTAGAAACTAGAAACTACTCTGAACTTGAGTTCCTCAAATCATCCTCAAACTCATGGTTGGCCAGACAGAGAGGGTGAATTAGATCTTAAAGGATATGCTTCCTGTGTATGTCTCTAAGAAGTAGACTTCATGGGAAGATTATCTTCCTATGGTAGAGTTTTCTTATAAAACAAGGCTAAGCATTCTAGTACTAGTTACAATCCTTTTATGCGTATGTATGGGTTTCAATCCAGATCTCCTATGATGGTTGAATTTGTGGGACTCACTAATGAAGTAGTCAGAAATTTCTTGCAAGTCATGCAAGAAATGTTACCTTTTTCTCACCATAATATTAGGAGCACACAAGATTGAGATAGGTTCTATGTAGAAATACATCATTCTCCTCGAGAGTTTTCTAGAGGAACATTGCTCTAGTTATAAGTTCCAAAGGATTCTTCAGAGACATTATATATACATACCTTCATAAGTTCAGAACAACTTTGAACTTACAAATTAGATGATGAGAGAAAAAGAGAGAGAACATAACAATTAACAAAGAGAAGGAGACTCAAACAAACAAATCAAAAGAAAAAACACTAAAGTAATAAAGAAAAAATATTTTAAAAAAATATTAAAATTAAACCAAAACAAACAAAAGAATTTTCTAAACAATTACTTATCATGACATGAATGAGACTACTATTAAAATAGTAAATAACTCACAGACATTGTCTACAGGATGGGTTAGGAAAGATATTGTGGCCCTTTTGCGTTATTTGTCAGATTGGCAAGGCTGCATATGAACTCGATTTGCCTTCCCATATTTGCATCCATTTAGTCTTTCATGTCAGTCACCTTGAAATAAGTTTTGGGTGGCGTAGATTAGTTGGTTTCGCTGCACGATTAGTAGCAATGGAAGATATAACATTTGTACTGCATGAGCCAAAATGGCTCCTTGGCATTTTTGAAAGATCACTTAGAAACAAGGTGCTCACAAAATATAAGACCAAGTGGCATGATTGGATCCTTAAATCAAAGAGGATTCTACATGGGTCATTAACTACCCTCTAGAGGTATTTTCTTGGTTTTCTTTGGAACTTAGAAGTGAGCTATTAGAAGAAGGGAAATGTGTCATGTGCATTCCAGAGTCAGCCATGTACAATAGGGTGTAAATGGCCATAGTCTAGTATTAGCTAGGGGAGTGTAGGACTAGGATGCAAGCAGATTGGCAAGCTAAGTTTTAAATGACCTGATGGCGAGCAACCACTTATGGATGCCCAAGTCTAGATGGCCACCATTGGTATATATAAGGGTGGATAGGTCATCACTTGTGGATCATCTTCAGGCTATCTTCTATAGAGCAGAGCTTATAGGAGTGATCATGGAGCCTTGATCTAGCATGGATGCACACTTTCCACATAAGCAACTAAGAACAACATAGCAATCTTGGACTCTAATGGGCACTCCCTATGGTATACAATGTTGGGAGAGCATGGGATAGTTGGATATGTGTGCTAGGAGCTTAGTTTATGGCTCGAGGGTTGATGATTGAAGATCATTCTTTGACATGTGATCATTGTATGGTTTGGAGGTAAGTCCAGCCTATACTCCCTACAGTATGCATAAACGTGGTTGTGTATGCTATGTTTATGCAGGTATGCAAATGATGATCAGGAGTGCGGGTCCGTATCACTTAGTCATTCCAAGGCTAGAGGTAGAAATCCTATTACTGAATAATTGAAGAAAGAATTTGTCTTCCCTAGTTATTCCCCTTGGGCATTGCCCATTCTTCTTGGGAAGAAAAATATGGATTTATGTGTGTGTATAGACAGACTATCATGGTCAAAGTGAGATCACAATTAAGAATAAGTATTACTTACATAGAATGGGAAAAATCTTTCAGCAACTTGGTGGAGAAAAATACTTCACTATGATTAACCTTAGATCTGGATATCACTAAGGTACGAACTAGGGGGGAAGGATGTGCCCAAAACTACACGTTTTGGTCACTAGGTAAGAACTAGGGGGGGAGGATGTGCCCAAAACTACTTTTCATACACCTTTTGGTCACTAAAAGTTATTGGTTATGCCATCTTTGCTAAAATACACTCCAACATCATCCATATTTCTCATTGATTCTATTTTCAGAAATTTTTTGTGGTTTTCCTAGAAGATATCTTTATCTATAGTTATTCTAAGTGTGAACATTTAGACCACTTACAAAGTTGAGGATTTGTTCTTTACCAAAAAGATCAAGTATGAGTTGTTTGTTAAGGGCATACATTACTTAGGCTACATCACTTCTGTCGATGGTGTGCAAATGGACCCAACAAAAGTAGATGCTACTATCAAGTGACCTAAACCTCATAACTTAGAAGAGTTACAAACCTTCTTAGGCTTATCAAGATTCTATCATCGATATATGAGGGATTATGTGACAAGATAGAAGTCTCTCTGACAAATTGGTAAAACCTTTGTTTGGACATAAACTCAACACCAGAGTTTTGAGAAAATCGAGGTGGAAAGTACTACCTCTCCTATGTTGAAAGTAGTTGATCCTAATCAACCTTTTGTGCTTTGAGATAGATGCCAATGGCAAATCCATTAGGGTAGTTTTAATGCAAGGGGGACACCCTATTGCACTTGAGAGTAAGAAACTCAATTCTTCCTAGAAAAACTATTCAACGTATGAGCAAGAGCTATTTGCCATAGTTCATGCATTGAAAAAGTGGCATCACTATTTGTATGGTGCCCACTTTGAAGTAGACATATCATGAAAGTCTTAAATGACTTTTGTCACTCACAAGTAGAGCTGAAGGGAAAGAAAGGTCGATAGGTTGAACTTCTCCAAGAATTTAATATTCAACTACGATATTAGTGAGGCAAGTACAAAGTTATAGCAGATACCCTAAGTTGTATGCCAATAATGAATTAGCTAAATTTCACCAAATTTTAAACTACGTTCTTAGATGCATTAAAAGGAAAATGTGAGTTTGGTTCTTGCTACTACAGAAAAGCTTGGTTAGCAATTCTTAAGAATAAAGATAAATTTACTAGTTTTGGGGTGGCACCTAGTATGTCTGTTGAGTCTACTACTGGCATATGGAATCCAAAGACTCTACGTAGTTTTGAATCATGAGATTCACCTGCTCAATGAGCTTAGGACATTGCTTTAGTGTCCAGTAGTAGCATCCTCTTCATTCCCTAAAAAAGATAAATCTATCAAAGGGAAGGGTTTCACAAAATTTTGTGGCTTTGGGCTACTATCTCAAATCACTTCCGAAATCTGGGTTGCTAATCTTCCACACAAAGTACTCTAATAATGTTTATGTACCTTTCCTTTCTTTTTAGACACTCTCTCACTTTATTGGTGGCTACCCAATGAGTTGTGGGGTCAACAAAATTATTTTAATATAGGAATTAAAAGAATTGGAAATATTTGGCTACATCTTCAAGATGATGGGAAGTCGTGCATGTTATTATTTGTCTTATACTGCATATGCCTTGGCACTTGGCGTTAGTGATCAGAAACAATTAACACCATATAGGAAGCACTATATACTTTGACACATAGGGAGAAGAAGAAGAAGGAAGACAAACTAACACTTGAGACAAAGAAAGAGAAGCAAATGCTTTTGTAGAATTATCTTGGAACTCATCTCAAATTGGATACAAGTTGTAAGGACCATATTATGTCAAGTGAAATATAGTTTCATGTTGAATGTCTTCTTTTTTGTGTGTGTGTTATAATTATACAATGATAAAACCACTCAAAGACTTATTGTAGACTATCAGCCCTTCCTCTCCCTCCTCTATGTCTTGTGCCCCTAAATAACGTTGTTCAAGCTTGATAATGTGATTTCTCCATTCCTTGAGTTGACCAAATACCTGGTGCTCCATATGTCATTGTGTAAACCATGGTAAGTGGTTAAATAAAATGTGTTGCATAGAAACCAATGAAATATTATGAATTGAAATATGATGTTACATGCCATTTTTGGGGCTAGTACATTGTTTAAAGAGTTTCAAATGAGAGGACATACCATGTAATGAGTGATACTTTGACTTATCCATGCCTCTGTGTCATGTTTTTTCCAAACTTGAGTATTGCCTCTTGTTGCAAAGGATTATTGAACTCTTGTTTCCAAAGTTTTTTATTGTAATAGAAGAAGATTTTATCCAACACTTTCCACACTTCTACTTTTCTAGTTCTTGCACAACCCTTATCTACACGATCTTTGATTGCATTATGAATTTGCCTTCAAAAACCATATTGGATTGTAGAGTCATGCTTCTTGTTGATTTTTCCTATTGTACCATTGAAAGATAGAAAGCATCGTGCTTTCACTCCTCCAATTGATGGCTTGGATGGTACTTGGTTTCTGTCAATTGATCTTTTGGGATCAGTAACAATCTTTACATTTCTTCCATGAAGCCCTATGGTTGAAAGTATCTCCTCTTGTTTTGTAATATTTTCCTTGTGTAGATCCAAGTCTTTCTCCTTCCATGCAAACTCAATTTACAAAGAGATCAACCTCTCAATAATCCTACAGAGTGCATGAAGTGTGCATATATGCACTCTTTTAATATGGTATATTAAGTATGGGATCTAAGCTTGTATCTGTTGTTCTCCCCCTTTTAGGTGCCTTACACTAATTTGATTTATCTAATGTTGTGGTAGGCTCCATGCAATAAATGCATGGAGTCTTGCTAGTTGGGTCCTTTACAATATTACATGCACTAGAATCTTCAAGTCACAACCCATGTGCCATTTCACCTTGAAACTTCCAATACCATCAACCTGAAGACTTTCTTATTGCGTTTCATTGTGGATGGTTCTTGGAATATCTATGTGTTTTAAAACCCATGATAATATATTATGATCCTCTTTGTCAACCTACAAAAAAGGGCTAGTGACCAATATACCAAAGGATCCAGGAAATTTATTCTCAAGTCTAAAAGTTCTAGGCACAAACATGGAAGCATCCAAACCACCAAATGTTATTTTCAGATTGAACACTGAAGTACCTTTCACTCCTTTTGTTTATGTTGCCTTCCTTGGTTATGAAAAGATGCAGGGGAGAAGAGATCTTGAGCTCTTGCAAGCACACACACACTCACAAAACCCTAAAAGAGAACACACAAGGTGAGAGGCTGAAAAATCTTCTTCTTCTTCACACAACACTCAACACACCATATATGAAGATAAGAGTACACACGATATGAAAAGGTACTCAACCAAATACATACTAGGGTTCTCTATAGTGTGAACCCAACTAAATAATTTGGTGCTATAACTATGCTAGTCTCTCTAGAATGGCTATCACATAGCCTGTCATCCCACTGGCCGCATATCACCCATGATCTCACCAACCATGCCAGTGGTGTAAGTGTGGGGCCTATCCCCCAAGCGGGTCATCAGTGTCCACCGCCTCACTAGATGAGCTCCATATCTCAACAGGTTAGTGGTGGGGATAAGGCTCTGTTCATCAGTGTTATGGAACCCTTTCCATTTTTTTTTGCTTCACCACCTTGCACTCATCTAACTTTATGACAATTTTAACACACTATTTATCTCTTATGTTGTGAAATTATAATATTTCACCATTGTTTTCTATAAAGTCTTTAAATTATAGAAGATATATTATTAGAATTATTAAATGAAATGGTTCAGCTTCCTCTTTTAAACCATCCATTCACATGATCTGTATCTCCTATAGTCTCTGCAACAATCTTGTTCAAATTGTACCTTTCTTTTCTTACATGAAAAGGTTTTGGAAGTATATTTGATGCAATATCTTTCCCTTTTAGCTTTGAATTTATTATACGATAGATTTGTGTATACCCTCCTCTACTTATTCCACGATCATCTATTTTTTTGGGACATCAAGAAGATTTACTTGGTTGCATTAGACAAATTGCTGCACTATATCCCTTTTTATACCTTCAAACTTGTCAGCATCCATGATTGACTTCATTATTTTTGGAGAAATAAATGAAGAGTATTGTAGTCTAGTTAAACTTGAGTCTGTCCTCTTTGCATCCGGTTGCACTAGATTCCTAAAAATTAAATTAGAAGTTTAGTATATTAGGGACGAATGATGTTCTAGGAATGTCGGAACAAGTGCCATAACTGTAGAAGATGGGCATATATACTATTTTTAGCCTCAAAAGGAGTCGGATTGGATTGGTCATGGGCTCATTGTGTGAAGATTATGTTAGCATCTCTGTTTTAAGTATCTAACATCCTACCCCATAGAAATTTTAGTGAAAAGTATGAGAAATCTCAATCTCTAGGTGCAATGTCAATCCCATAGGAATGGGAAATAGTTATCAAGTTATTTTTCTTAGGATTCCGTAGTTCAAATTAAATCCAAGGTGCATTGTATCTATCTTTTGGATTTTCCCTTCATTTTTTATAGGCTCACTGGAGTTCCAAGTTGTATGTAGCCCAAGCCCATAAGCTTAGTCTTCTTGGTCTCTCGGACACTAGAATGTGAACCCTAGAGTGAAGTGTCTATATAACTCAAGAATGATAAGAGATTAGGTTACCTTGTGTGAGAATTCTATTGAGTTAGCCTAGCAAGAGCACTCAAGAGATCAAGAATGATAAGAGATTAGGTTACCTTGTGTGAGCATTCTATTGAGTTAGCCTAGCAAGATCACTCTAGATGTCCAAGCTTAAGCTTGTGCAAGAATTCTATTGAGTTTGCCTTGCAAGAGAGCACTCTAGAGCTCCAAGATATCTCCTTAACTCAAAAATGATAAGAGATTAGTTTACCTTGTGTGAGCATTCTATTGAGTTAGTCTAGCAAGAGCACTCTAGAGCTCCAAGCTTAAGCTTGTGCGAGCATTCTATTGAGTTTTTCTGCAAGAGAGCACTCTAGAGCTCCAAGATATCTCCTTAACTCAAAAATGATAAGATATTAGGTTACCTTATGTGAGCATTATATTGAGTTAGCCTAGCAAGAGCACTCTAGAGCTCCAAGCTTAAGCTTGTGTGAGCATTCTATTGAGTTTTCCTTGCAAGAGAGAACTCTAGAGCTCCAAGCTATCTCCTTGCCATTCCATCTCTATCATTGTATGCCTATGAGCTCAATATTCTCAATGTTTGATGGTACACTTGCAATGAAGAAGTCTCTTACTCTCTCTTGTCTTAAATCTCTATGTTAATCTAAGCATTGTTGAACTAGCTTAGGCTTCTTGATTTATGTGTGTATGTGTGGCTTATGTTCATGCTTGAATCAATGAAACTCTATGCTCTCTTCTCCTTATACTTTCTTGAGCTTTGAATTATGTGTGGATTTGAGTAATTAGTCTTAATTAGAGTAGGGGTTAGTGGATTTTCTTTCCCATTATATTGATTGGCTTGCTTGTGCATTGAAGTTGATTGGGTGCATGAATCCTTACTAGCTTTAAAAAGTAGTTGTAGCATGTTGGATTGCTCTTTGCTTTAGTTGCTTGGCTTGAGTGATTACGTGTATGCTTAAGAATATGGAAGAATCCGGTGCATGATTAGCATAAGGCTGATTGTGTGGACTAGGGATTGAGAGAGAGAAATACTTGCTTGTGTGTATGCATTGCTTGAGAGGTGCTTGCTTTGTGGAATCCTATGTGCGTGTGCATGTTGAGTGTGTAGGATGAGAAACGGTTAGTATATTTGAGTAGCGCATTCTCCCATTTTGGGATAGCCTCCATGCACTAATCCGGGTTAAAGATCCTTGGATGGGTTTTTACTTTCCTCATATTATAACACAGGGGACTTGAGGGTCTTCCATTGCTGAGGAATGATAACGTATGGTTAGTTGAGTGCCAATAAATAATTTCTACTTACCTTCCTTGTCAGCTTTGTTTGGTTGCAAAATTGGTAAATAGGTTTAGATACGAGAATTGGGTGTGTGATCCCAAGGGCGTCGAGAATTGGATGTGTGATCCCAAGGGCGTCGTGTGGCCAGGGGCTACAATTAGGCTAGTTAGGGTAGATTAGAAAGAAAGAGTTGAGTAGAGTAGAAGTGTGTGGAGATCTTTTTCACTCTACTTCTTTGGCGGTGGTGAGACTACTCCCACATCCTTACTCTTGTCTATTTCATTTATGCATTTAGGAGTAGATTAGGTAGAATATGTGCTTGCGGTTGTGTGTTGACATGTTTATGGGTATAGGTACACTGTGGGAGAAGGTAAGGGCCTTTGGAGGCCACATTTATTGCTTATTATTATCCGACATTTTTTGGCTGAGGCCTTGAAAGGATATTCATGATATTTTGGGTAGATTAGCCTCGTCTCTAAATCCCACGGTGCTTTTAAGAGGCACCTCAAGTGGGATCAATGGTTGAGGTGAGCGCACAGATCTCGGCCGTTGGATCAAAAGCGCACAAAAAGTAAACTAGGGATAAAAAGTAAACTAGGGATGAGGGTGGTGGCTAGGAAAAGGACGCGGATCATAGATTTGGGAGGTCATGGTAATCATTTGCATTAGGTTTAGAGATTTTTGAATCTTAATCATTTTTCAACATTTTCTTCTTAAGAAATCTATTGGTTGCATGTAGTGGTCAATTAATAAGGTTTGAGCATCTTCCCAAGGTAAACTAGGAAAAAAAGTAAACTAGGACACGTAAGAAATATGCAAGATTTTCATTGTCATTCAAAAATGCCCGCTTCCACCTTGTCATATGTTGCTTCCACGACCTCTTTTACTCAAAGAAGCTTGCTATTGAATAAACATTGAAGGTAATTTGCTCTCTCTCTCTCTCTCTCTCTCTCTCTCTCTCTCTCTCTCTCTCTCCCCCCCCCTTGTCTCTAAATCACACAGTCTATTTGATATGTGGTAGGAAAATCAAAAAACAAGGTCTGTGTAGTAAACTAGAAAAACTAGGGAAAGTAGGACTGTGTAGTAAACTAGGACTGTGAGCAAACTACGATGGTCAAAGGGATAGATGAATAGTATTATATTAAGAAAATTTTTTCCCTTTTTAAAACATGATAACTTTCTAAATATGTCCATGTGTGTGTAGGATGAGCTTGTGGATTGAAGATCTTGGGATTGAAGATGGCCCAAGTGAGCAACTCTACGATCGAAGAATACTTGGTGCCTGATACAAGTAGCCAAGAATCTAGTGAGTCAAGAAGAGGATGGTTTCTTTGCACAAAGAGTTGAAAGCAAGGAAATTGAAGAAAGTGCCAAAGAGTCACTTAATCCACTGCTTTATCTATCGCCTATATATTTCTCCTTTGATAGGAGAAGTTATGATGTGATGGTCAGTGTTATTCAAGGGGATTTGTCGATGACCATTGAGAGTCTTAAGACTTTCAATTCTAGAGGAATCCTTGATCCAAAGAAATGGAGGCGAATGAAGGAAAACCTTTGCTTGGATCAAAATCAAGATGGTTCCCTTGTGCTTTGCTTAAAGTCATTTCCAAATTTAAGGATATCATGCATAGAGGAATGGGAAAATATTGTCATAACATGTCATAATATATTGGAGTGTGGAGATCATAGAGGGATAAAGGAAACCCTTGAAACCATTAAAGAAACATGGTGTGTTGACATTCGTCAACATGGAATCCCTATTTCTTATGTAAAGGACTTCATTAATTATTGTGCTTGCAGAAACATGGTAAAAGGAGTTGATAGAGATTCTATTCCATGTTGGCTACTACACAAGAACCCAAAAAGAGAACCCACGACCATTTTGAATATTGATAGCTCTAATGTGGAGAGGCATTTGATAGAGATAATGATAGAGCACAAAGTGAGGCTTGTGAAAGTTTGCTCAACAAAAAACCAAGGGCCATCAAAGAGGGGTTGTTGATTAATTTTGCCATATAGAGGTGGAGAACCTAGTCAAAAGGGGACACTAAGGAGATTGAGGACCTCAAAGAAGTGTCATTGTCCATTTAAGGTACAAGTGAAGTATTTGAATACAAAAGACAAAGCAATTATTTCATTATATGCTTCTCATAATGGACATGTTCCTAGCACTCGAAATGATCTATATCATTTGTCAGTCCATCCTATTGTCATTGAGAATTGTATAGAGGATTTGTTTGACATTGGTAGCTCTCACCATCATGTAGCAAGGATGTCACTCTTAAAAGAGATATTCCATATGGAGAAATCTTTAGACCTAGATCGCACGATCTTTAGGTTTTTCATGATTCCAAAAGAGGTCTCCATGTTGTCATACCAAGTACGCAATCAAGGTAGCATTCTAATACTCATTGACATTCTTGGTTTCTTTTCTATGTGAGTAGATATTCTTGACATTCATGTTATTGTAGACAAAGGTACAGAAGATGATTGGGCATTGATGTACATGGAATGCTTGAAACTAAGACACAAAACAAGGTAAGTTTGGTGGTTTTGCTTGACATCATTGGAGTTTATTTCTTACCATACATTCTTAATTGCATGTTTTGTGGATATAGGTGCTATATTGTCAGCCCTACAATCCTCAAGCAAAGGAAGACAAAGACAAACCATTCATTCTTATTATTCAAGATACATGGATGTTACAAATGGCACATTGATTCTCCTCATAGGCTATTGATAGTACTTTCAAGAAAAATAAATTTGGCCTACCATTATATGTAGTTGTACTACCAAACCAACTTGGAGTTGGCATTCCAGTGTGGTGTATGATGTGCACTAAAAGGACCTAGGCTCTCATCAAGAGAGCATTGCCTTGGAGATTACTATGAAAATGGTTTTTTCAAGAATGGGAGATATTCATCCTACAGCTCGTCATTGACAAGTGTCCACAAGAACTAGAGCCATTGCTTAAGGTGGTTGACGAAAATCCCCATTGTTGGGTTCAAAAAGAGCAAGAAACTCGCCAACAAGTTGCATGCCATGTCATCTTATGTTGGTTCGATTATGTTGGTTCGATGCTAAGAAAGCTTGGGTTGAGAATTTGTTACCACAAGTAAGAGATTGCAATATTCCAAGGCTATGGATTGTGGGTATGCAGTAAACTAGGACTGGATAGTAAACTAGGACTGTGCATGAAAACTAGGACTATGCAATTACCTAGGACTGCGTAGTTGAGAGTAGCTTAGGATATTTGATTTAATATGAGTTTTTTGTTATAATTTAACCTCTAACAAAAATGTGAAAAATGTAGGTTCCCAAAGAAATACAAGATGAGATCTACACATCAATGTCAAATCTCATGCACTTGCTTATAGAAATGGAATTTGAATAGAAGTATCAACATTTCTTACAATGTTACAATGCACATGACAATATCATTTGATATGTAACAAATGGTTGGTGTGGGTCTACTTGTGTATGGCGAAGGTGATGGCCAAAATTTGGCCAATTACTAACTTGGTGGAGCGCCTATGGCAGTACATAAAATACACTCTCTTGGATGCACAAATCAACCTGTCCATGCTTGAACTTATACATGCTCTTGTGGGCGATTCCAAGACTGGCAGGCGCATGGGTGGACCATGCTTGAGTTCTTCAAGCAAAAGCAAGAAATAGGTAATATCACTAGTTCTTTTAACATTTTTGTTGTATTCATTTAAAGTATCTTAAATCCTCTTCTTGACATTTGTACTTCTTGATCTAGCTGATTCTAGGCACTTTAGTATTCGTGGATCGTCAAAGATGCACACTTCAAGGTTGTATGTAGCAGGGGAGAGAATATTACAACGATTTGAAAGTGACCCCTCAAAGAAGTTGTTCGACCATGGATATGTCATGAAGTTGAAGGATGAGTTCAGTTCTTGGCTCAGCCATGTATTGGACGAGCATTTGCCCTTAGCATCGTGACCTTCTTAGTTTGCTATGTTAGTTTTTTCGACACTAGATTTGTGAACTTAGTCAATGGAAAGCTTATGCCATTTTATGATATATGACATTGTATGTCTCCACAATAGTGAAGATAAGTCTTATTTTGGGATTTTATAGTTGGTACAAAATTACATTTCGAGATAAGTTGTACACTTCTTGAAAGGCTACACTTCCATGGAATGCTAAATCTTTTGGTTGTAAAGATTTTGTATTAGATGAGTTCAATACATGTGTCAATGTAGTAGTTATTTTTGGTTTACTCCTTGGTTATTACTTTATGCAAAACTGTGCTTTTTATCGATGTGAGGCTACTTGCAAACCTCATTGGCTTTATGAGTCTTCAATATCATCCATTGGCAAATTCAAAGGCAAAGTCTATTGTCGCTTACGCTATAAATATTACGTGAGACTTCCATTTGTACTTGCGCTTGTCCTAGTTTTTGCAAAGTCCTAGTTTACTGCACAGTCCTAGTTTATGTGAAAATGCTTACCAAAATGAGAGATCATACACACATCCAATGCTACAGAAATACTGAAAAATAGGATAGTACCTGCCACCATTTCATAACATTAGTTTCCTCATATATATCACACCAAAGCATTTCAACCACTCTATTCCACATGATTGATATCAAGTGTACAATATCTTAAGTCTAACGCGCGATGCGTATATCTTTTTGAGTCAAAGAAAAGTGTCTCTCCTCATCCTTACAATCACCATATAAACAAGACACGATCTTACATTGCAAGCTTGTACTTCCATTTGTACTTTTGCTTATCCTAGTTTCTGCACAGTCCTAGTTTACTGAAATCTCCTAGTTTATGTGGAAACACTTACCCATGAGAGAGATCATGCATACATCCAATGCTACCACAAATACTGAAAAATAGGACAGTACTTGCCACCATTTCACAACATTAGTTTCCTCATATATATCACACCAAAGCATTTCAACCACTCTATTCCACATGATTAATATCAAGTGTACAGTATCTTAAGAAAAGCATCTCTTCTCATCCTTACAATCACCATATAAAAAAGACGTGATCTTACATTGCAAGCTTGTACTTCCATTTGTACTTTCGCTTGTCCTAGTTTTTGCATAGTCCTAGTTTACTGCAATCTCCTAGTTTATGTGGAAAGGATTACCAATGAGAGAGATCATACATACATCCAATGCTACACAAATACTGAAAAACAAGACAGTACTTGCCACCATTTCACAACATTTAATTTAGTGTCCTCATATGTCTTCACTTGTGTTGGCCTCTTTCATGTCCATCTGCTGATTAGAAGGGCTCGCAGAAGTCTCACAAATCTCGTGATCCATAGAAACCATTCCCAAGGTGCGTGCATTGTCAATAATGGGAAGAAAGTTGTATAACTCAGTAAAGTGATGTCTCATTATCAATCTTATGCCATATAAGTGGTTTTGCAATCACTTGTCCAATCGGGGCAATCACAATAATTAGATTGCATAGTCACATGATACCATTGGCTTGAAGAATATTGCAATCTCTTACTTGTGGTATCAAATTCTCAACCCAAGCTTTCTTAGCATGGAACCAACATAGGATGACATGGCATCCAACTTGTTGGCGAGTTTCTTGCTCTTGTTGAACCCAACAATGGGGATCTTCATCAACCACCTTAAGCAATGGCTCTAGTTCTTGTGGACACTTGTCAATGACTAGAGCTGTAGGACAAATATCTCCCATTCTTGTAGCACCTATATCCACAAAACATGCAATTAAGAATGTACGGTAAGAAATAAAGGAACTCCAATGATGTCAAGCAAAACCACCAAACTTACCTTTCTTTAGTTTCAAGCATTCCATGTACATCAATGCCCAATCACCTTCTGTAGCTTTGGTAGTGGATCTCTATATGCTTCGTGCGAGCATGAAAAACTGGGTTCCTGGCCAATTGTATACTGCTAATGTTGTCACAGAAAATGACAACTTGTCTATCCACTGATAGACCCAAATCTACAAGTAGCTTTCTCAACCAAGCTACCTCACATGCTGCCATAGCAACACCCCTATACTCGACCTCTGTATACTGGATAGAGCAACCGTAGGCTGCTTCTTGCTACTCCAAGTCACAGTAGCACTCCCCAAAGAAAACATGAAGCCGCTAGTAGATCTTCTATCTGAGATACTACCAGCCCAATCAGCATCTGTTTACCCATGTACACATATCTCTGTCCCAGTTTCATAAAATAGTCCACAATGCAAAGTAGACCTCACATACCTCAGTATGCCTCTCAATGCATCCAAATGCAGCTTCTGAGGAACCTGCATAAACTGACTCACCAACCCAACAGCATAGCTCAAATCTGGCCTGGTGATCATCATGTAGATCAAGCTTCCTACTATACGCCTATAAATAGTAGGATCCTCCAAAATCTCTCTCTCCTAAATCTGCACCACTCAACTTGCCATTCTGATCCAATGGCACTAAGATAGACTTACAGCCTGTCATACCATACTTGGACAACATGTCCAAGCCATATTGTCTCTGCAGTAATCCAATACCATGTGGTGACCTAATCACCTCAATGCCCAAAAAATATATGAGCTCCCCCAAATCCTTCATCTCAAACTTCTGTTTAAGCAAGATCTTTACATCAAAGATCTCTGCATCATGGTCCCGCGTAATGATCAGGTCATCTACATAGATGACAACAAGCACAACCCCTCTATCACTGTGTCTCACATACAGCGAGAAATCTGCCTTGGCTACATGAAAGCCAATAGTGACAAGATATTCAAAAATCTTGTCAGACCATGCTCTTGGTGCTTGTTTTAAGCCATACAAGGCTTTCTTCAACCTGCAAACATGCTCGGGGTGATCACATCCTCATAACCAGGTGGCTGCAACATATACACCTCTTCCTGCAAATCCCCATGCAAGAATGCATTCTTTACATCCATCTGATGTAAAGACCATTGCTTTGACGCAGCCACTGCCATCACAACTCTCACTGTTGCCATCTTGGCAACTGGGCTGAAAGTTTCCTCATAATCAATGCCATATGTGTGCGCATATCCTTTGGCTACCAATCTAGCCTTGTACCTTCTTATGCTTCCATCACTGTTATGTTTTACTTTGTACACCCACTTGCATCCAATGGCTTTCTTACCTTCAGGCAATTACACTAAATCCCAAGTCTCATTTCCATATAGTGTATCCATCTCCTCCATAGCTTTCTCGTAACACACATTTCCAACAGCCTCATCAATGCATGTGGACTCTACAACCTGTACAACTTTTGCCATGTATGCATAGTGATGTGCCACATAACCATCACACAGGTAAACCTCTGCATAGGATTCTTCACTCTCCCAGATCTTCGCAACTTTGCATTCATGGCTTCCATAGCCTTCTTTACACCAACTCATCTCTACCACTAGACCCATCAACATGAGAATGCCCTACAGAAATGTCAGGCATACTAAGGGGTGTTAAGATTCTAGAAATGGGATTGATCATGGTGGACATAGATTAGCAACATAATTAAGGTGGATTAAACCACACTAAAAACTCCATGAGAGAGAGAGAGAGAGAGAGAGAGAGATTGCACACTCAACAATAGCTCTATTCACTTCTATTGCATATCACAATGAACCATACAATGATATAGGCCCTCTAGCCTTATCCCACTTTACACATCATCATCCATGTGGCAAATCCTTTTCCACTTCTTTTGGTCAACACTCACACCATACAATATTACATGTGGCATTTCTATCTCACCACAATATCTTGCACCTCTAGGGTGCTTTCCCACATACACACAACACTGCGATTACATCTCTCAACACCCCCTCTTAATCGAGGTGTTCTACAACTCACCCATCACCCATCACCCATATCAATGTAGCATTGCACAACCGCAATTGCTACCTCTCAACACTCCCCCTCAATGATACATTGGAGTGTCCATCAACCAATCATTTGTGCGCGTGTCTACCATCTTAGATACCTAGTCCATTTTGAGCCGTCTCGCTCACAGCGGAACCACTAAGTCCAATTTGAACATGAAAGTTCGGGTGTGAACCAACCCATGCGCATGCACCTCACACGTGCATCACTCTTGCACACATCACACAACAGTCATTTCGAGCTTCTAGGTGAGCTCGGGCATGGTTACCCTCATACCATGGATGATTACAAAATTTTTTCGTTTTGAGCACGCATGCTCGTGGACGATTGAAGATCATCATATTTGGGTGAAAAATAAAATTACAAACCCCTTGGTTGCAACCGGGCAGGGGCCCCTCGATGTGTGTGTGAACATGTATCAACTACTTTTTCACTTGTGTTTTTACAACAAGTATTCAAAGACCATGTGAACTAAGGCTTATGAGGGAATGATGTAAAGCAACCCTTACTGATTAAGGGTAAATTGAACCAAACAAAAAAAATTATTTTTTATTTTTCAGCTATGCATCAAGCAGTTGGTGCTCGCCGTTGAATGCGTGAGCTATCATCGTGAGCTGTTTTGTAGCACGATCAGACTCCAGTTAGTTTACGCGCCAGCTTTGGGACCCACAATCAATGCTTGGTTGTTGTCCTCTTCTTCATGTTACTCTGGAGCTATCTCCTCTCTCGGTTGTTGCAACCATGGCTGTGTTTGCCTCGCTACCACACTGCCACACGAGTTGCCTTTTTTCTTACTAAATTTTCAATATTGAATCGGACTGCTGCCGCCTCTTGCCTACGAGTGTTTTGTTGACTGCTGGTGACAACTACTATTCCTCACTGCTTTCTTTGCAGTCGACTATGGCTTGCTCTCTAGCCACACGCTTGCCTATTTCTCCATGGTTTTCTTATACGCTTGCCTGTTTCTCCATCTACATCACCTCTTTTTCTCTGCTATGGAGCTTCTAGCCTCTCCTCTACTTATGTCATTTTCAATGTCTTCATAGCCCCTTGTGTTGCTGCTTCTGTCTACTCTGTCATGTTGCTTTTCATGGCCTCATGGATTTGCTTGCCTGTTGCTACCATATAGCGAGTTGCCACCTCTCATGGTTGTTGAATGTGTAAGACTTATCTAACACAGATTTGGACTTATCGGCTTGATGTCCAAGCTCTCTATTTATGTAACTTCTTTTAGTTACAACTCTTTGCCTCCTTAACCTCTTTCATGAGGTTATTGTAGCCTTTGTATGGCCACCATTAGAATCCCCACAATGAGATAGATCTACATGCATGCTACCATCTTGCATGCAATCAAAGGTTCTTTCAATTTGCTTCTCTATTCCAAGAAGCCTCCAAGCTAAAAAACACTTATGTGAAAACCCTAGTCACTTCCATCACCATTTGCCCATCTTCCATGAGCGATTACACAAGCCATGCCCTTACGACATGCTCCAACATGAGCTGCAAATCAGCCCATCATAGCTTGCCATCACTTGACAAGCATGCACCTCCTCCACAAGCAAAGAACCTTGGGATTCTTCCATCCCATCAAGTAACCCTTATCAAAAAATGAGCATTCTCCTATGCTCAAACACAAAACTTTGAGGCAAAACTTCACAAAACCAACCTTCTTGAGGCATAATCAACAGCATATCTTCTCTTGGCAGCTTCTCCTTGACGATGATGATTGAAGACTCCATAGCCTTCTTAATGCTGAAATCGCCATTTTCAGCTTCCTTGATGATAAGCAAGCTCTCCATGTTACAAAACTCCATTTTCAACTCTCTTGGGCAGCTTCTATGCAACCTCCTTATTGCAAATCTCCTCTCAAATCCTCGCAAATGCAAATCTCCTCTCAAATCCTCACAAATGCAAATCCAAATCATAATATGAGTGTGCATAATTTTCTTTTCATAATAGGCTGAAAATAATGCTTAATCAAAGAAACACATAAACAAGCTAATATACATAATAAACACCATAACCAAGAGCCCATTTGGCTCTGATACCATGTTAACAATCCTAAAATGGGATTGATCATGGTGAAGGATAGATTAAGTAACATAATTAAGGTGGATTAAACCACACTAAAAACTCCATGAGAGAGAGAGAGAGATTGCACACTCAACAATAGCTCTATTCACTTCTATTGCATATCACAATAAACCATACAATGATATAGGCCCTCTAGCCTTATCCCACTTTACACATCATCATCCATGTGGCAACTCCTTTTCCACTCCTTTTGGTCAACACTCACACACCATACAATATTACATGTGGCATTTCTATCTCACCACAATATCTTGCACCTCTAGGGGGTGCTTTCCCACATACACACAACACCGCGATTACATCTCTCAACAAGGGGCTCAATCACTTTCTCTTTGCCTTTATGTGATGTACTAATCACATTTGCAGGACTGGTATTATGATGCAACCTGCCACTCCATGGTCTATCAAACTGAACCACTAGATGAGGACTCTCCTGGTCCACTCAAAGACTGTGATTGCTGACTTACATTCTGTGCAACCACATTTCCACTCACATCAGCCCCAATAGCTTCTTTTTCAGCAGCATACCAGCTGCTCATCTCATCGAAAACAACATCCCTGCTTACCCTCAACTCATGTGTAGTAGGGTTATAACACCTATATCCCTTTTGCTCAAGGGAATACCCAATAAACACACATTTTTTAGCTTTTGGATCCAGCTTAGTTCCCAGCTCATCTGGCACATGCACATATGCAATGCATCCACCAAAGACTTTCAAAAGATGAGACAAATCAGGTTTTCTGCCAGTAAACCTCTCCTCTGGAGTTACATCATGTATAGCTATAGTTGGAGTCCTGTTCATGATGTAAACTGCTGTAGAAATAGCCTCAGCCCAATAGCTATGCGGCATATTCTTCTCTCCCATCAATGCTCGTGCAATCTCAACAATGTGCCTATTTTTCCACTCAGCAACTCCATTTTGCTGCGGAGTGTATCGGCATGTAAACTGTCTCGAATACCATTCTTCTTTAAAAATTGAGAGAACTCATTGGAGAGAACTCATTGGAGAAGTACTCTCCCCCATCAATGCTCGTGCAATCTCAGCAATGTGCCTATTTTTCCACTCAGCAACTCCATTTTGCTGCGGAGTGTATCTGCATGTAAACTATCTCGAATACCATTCTTCTTTAAAAATTGAGAGAACTCATTGGAGAAGTACTCTCCCCCTCCATCTAACCTTAGACACTTTATGTATTTCCCTTTTTGCTTTTCAGCCATAACTCTGAAATTCTGAAAATGAGTGAACACCTCACCCTTCTCCTTCATGAAGTATACCCACACTTTCCTTGTGTGGTCATCAATAAATGTCACATAATACCTGCAGCCTCCCATAGACATGGTCTTTGTAGGCCCCATACATCTGAATGCACAACATCTAGTGCATTTCTGCTCACATTTCTATCATGTGGAAATACATGCTTTGTTTGCTTTCCGAATTGGCATGCTTCACATTTTTTCTGCATACCTTCAACTTTAAACTTTGGCAGCCCTGTCACGATTCCTTTAGTAGTCTGCATAGACTTCATTCTCTGCACATTCACATGTCCAATTCTTTTATGCCAAATGTCTGTGTCTACAACAATTCCTGAACCATTTGCAAACATCGCAGCACTCACTTCAGGCATGTTTACATTCAATTTAAACATTCTGCCCACTCTGTTGCCTTTTGCAACCAACCTGCACTTGTCTTTAAAGTCTTCAACATAACAACCATCAGGGTTAAACCAAACTTGCAAACCCTGCTCAATCATCTGGGTTAAACCGAACCTGCAAACCCTACTCAATCATTTGGCCAACTGAAACCAGATTCTTTGTTATGTTCGGAACATGAAGTACATCTGCAACGTACTTCACTTTGCTATCCTGCAGCATAGACAATTTCACTTCTCCAACATGGGCAATTGGATGAGCAGTGTCATCCCCTGTTTCCACAAAACCTGGTCTTTCAAGGCTTTTCATCTCTTTGAACCACTACCCATGACTTGTCATGTGGTTCTAAGCACCTGAATCAACGTACCATACATCATCTTTATGTACTGCTTCAACATTTTCAGACATGGCATTAACAACATGCTGCATAACAAACAACCTTTCATTATCCTCATTGTTTTTGCTCGAGGATGCATAGTTATTTTGCTACAATTTCCTATTTTGCATGTCAGCCTGCTTCTTATAACAATCTGCCTGCACATGTCCATGCTTACCACAATAAAAGCATCCACGTGTATCATTATACTGCCTTTGCCAATTTCCATGACCTCTTTGACTCCCTGTTGCGTGACGAGTGGTGTGAACAAAGTTGGCAAGCATTGTGAAGACGACGAAGGAAATACTACGCTTCCTGTGTGGAGATCAACAAAATTGAATCTATAGCTATTCTAGATAGCAGGGGTGAGTATAGCAACAAAAACTATATGGGAAATGTGGGGAAAACCTGCAATTAGAAGTACAAGGATGAGTTTGCAATTGGCAGACGGAAATCTAGAGAATCCCATAGTCCCTGAATCAGAGTTAGAAAAGATAAGATTGTTGTTAAAGGGTAGAGAGGTCTTGCTGAGTATTCCTAGTGACAAACCGAAACGTAATTTTTGCAAGAGTCACCGAAAGTTTCGCAAACAAAAAGTCAAGGAAAAGAAACAACAACAAAAAGAAAGAGAAGATGTGGATAAAGAAGACTTTATTCCACCTCCAACCTTTGTAGGTAAGAACGAGTACTTGTACTACTTGGGAGCTGATGATTGCATCAAAGATGAGATGAAATGGAGATACGGCTTTCAATTAGTGCAAAAGCTAAATGAGAAGGAGAGTGACAACCCAAAGAAGAAGAGGAAACGGAAACCGAAGCTAAAATCTAAGGCTTCAGAGCATTCAGTCAAGACTGAACAAAGTACCATGACGAGAGTGGAGCGTAAAGCTCTAGTGCAAGAACGGAAGAGAATGCTAAAAGCAGCATGGTCTTCCATGAGTGATGACTCAAAGGAAGAAGAGGATACCACAAATATCCCCTCAAACTTCAAGAAATTCACCATACAAGATCGAAAAATAGTCTTGCAACAACCTATTCGACAGAAACCTGAGGAACCAGGAGTTTCCTATGATGGCCCTGAGGACACCAAGAAAATAGACCTGGCAGAACCAAGCGAAGAGCCACATAACGTGTGGATTGCCACACAGACTTAACCCAAGCGGAGGAAGAATTGCTAATCTCTACTCTCTGAGAGAGTATCGAGATATATTTGCTTGGAGTTACAAAGACCTTAAGGGGGTAGATCCAAAGATCTGCCAGCATACAATTGAAATGCGAGAGGATGCCAAGCCATCCAAGCAGCGTCCTTATACATATAACAATAATTTTGCCAAAAAGGTCAAAGAAGAGATTGACAAGCTGTTAGCGGCTGAATTTATTTATGAGATTGAACATACAGAATGGGTTTCACCGATTGTGGTAGTACCTAAGAAGAATGGAAAACTACGAGTATGTGTCAATCTAAAGAGAGTAAATGCTGCTACTATCCGGGACCACTATCCGCTTCCACTCACTGATCATGTATTGGAGAGGGTAGCTGGTAAGAAGGCATACAGTTTTCTTGATGGATTTTCGGGCTACAACCAGGTATCTATTGATCCCAAGGATCAACACAAAACCGCATTTGCTACAGAATGGGGAGTGTTTGCATATAAAGTCATGCCTTTTGGTTTGACTAACGCTCCAGCCACCTTTCAGAGGTTGATGAGCCATGCGTTCAAAGAATACCTGCGATTATTTCTTGAAATATTCATGGATGACTTGTGTGTGCATTCCATCGACAGAGAAGAACACATTGAGCATCTCAAAAAAATCTTTGAGAAATGCAAAGTGTATCACATATGCCTTAACCCTGATAAATGCAAGTTTATGGTTAGGCAAGGGAAGATTCTAGGCCACATTGTGTCTAGGAATGGTATATCCACGGATGCGAAAAAGATAGCTGTTATTGTTGAGCTACCTAGACCTTACAATGCAAAAGGGGTACAAGTTTTCATGGGTCATTGCGACTACTATCGTAGATTTATCTACATGTACGCTGAAATAGCACGGCCATTGTACGCACTCCTTGTTGTATTTGAATGGACAGAGGATTGTGAAGAAGCCTTTGAAAAGCTGAAGAAAGCATTAGTGACGACACCTATTCTCAGGTTGTCGGATTGGGATAATTTATTCCACGTACATATAGATGCTTCGGCTTTTGCAATTGGCTGTATTTTAGCTCAACCAGGCGAGAACAAAATGGACTTTCCAGTCTCATATGCTAGCCGCCAGTTGAATAGTGCTGAAAAGAATTACACCACCACAGAAAGAGAAGGCTTAGCTATGGTCTATGCTGTGAAGAAGTTTTGGCATTACCTTTTGGCCAACAAATTTACATTCTTCGTAGATCATCAAGCTTTGCTTTACCTTGTGAACAAGCCATGTGCAACCGGAAGGATTGTACGCTGGTTTGTTATTCTACTTGAATTTGAATTTGAAGTAGCGACGGGAAAGAAGGGAAAAATGCATCAGCGGGCTGATCATCTTTCCAGGATAACTTCAGGAGAAGCACCCATTTGGTATAGATTATGATATTCCTGACGCTACTCTATTCTTGGTTGAGACAGCACCAAGATGGACAGAACCCATCATTCAAGTTTTAACGACAGGATTTGTTAACTCCATTAGTCCCACCAATGAAAAGATAATGACCATAGAGCATTGTGCTCCTTATAAGCTTCTTTCTGGACGATTGTATAAATTGGGAAAAGATGGAATACTCCGTCTATGCCCTGACCCTGATCAATATGATGAGATTATCTCATATGTCCACGTGAGCTTAGGAGGCAGACATATCTCTGGAAAGGATACGGTTAAAAGAGTTTTGTGGTGGGAAGGATATTGGTGGCCAACACTTCATGATGATACAGAAGAGTACGTACGGAATTGTAAAATTTGTCAACAAAGGAAACCCATTCCTCATGTGACTTTATTTTATATTTCGTACATTGTGAAGTATTTGACGCAGGGTCATACGGACGATAAGATGCCTAGGCATAGAAAGAGAGCCATAGAGGTAGAAGCAGCGAGTTTTTAGATTATTGAAGGCCAGCTGTACAAAAGGGGCAAAGATGGAAACCTACGAACTTGTGTTTGTGAGAGTGACTACCTTAGCGTATTGACTCATGCACATTCAGGAGTTGGGGGTGGACATTTCTATGGAGAAACAACTACCAAACTTATACTATGGTCAGGACTATGGTGGCCTACGCTTTTTCATGATGCAACAGAGTATGTCAAACGATGTGATCAATGTCAAAGAGCCAAACCTCCTACCAAGTATAAGGACATGCCATTGAGACCAATTATGGGGGTTAGAGCTTTTGCCAAATGGGGAATTGATTTTGTGGGACCGATTAAACCACCTGCACACCATACACATGCTCAGTATATCATTGTAGCCACAGATTATCTTACGAAGTAGGTAGAAGCAAAAGCCACAGTAAAAAACGATGGTAGAACCACTGCAAAGTTTTTATACGAACATGTGTTTAACGCTACGGTTTACCTATTGAGATTGTGAGTGACCAAGGTGTGCATTTTATCAATGAAGTCATTACCTTTCTTTTGGAAGACTTTATGGTCATCCATAAGAGGTCAGCGCCTTATTACCCGTAAGCAAATGGTCAAGCTGAGAGCACAAACAAGACTCTTTGCACTGTGCTTACAAAGATTGTTGAGGGACATAGAACAAATTGGGAACAGAAACTTCACTCAGTTCTATGGGCTTACCGAATTGCTTACAAAACGTCCATAGGCACGACACCTTTCAATCTAGTTTTTGGATTGGATGCTATCCTTCCGATAGAATTTATTGTACCTACACTTTGAGTTGCAAAACAACTTGAGTGGACAGATCATGAATTCTCTACACGGATCGATGAATTGGAGAGTCTAGATGAAGACAGGCTATTGGCAGTCATTGGCATGTATGCTGAAAAACGACACCAAAAGCGTTGGCATGATACGCATGTGAAGAAAGGTCACTTCAGGGGAGAGGTAATCTAGTGTTGCTTTACACATTGAAGAAACAAAAACGCAAGCTCAAAATGCGAGGACTTGGTCCATTTGTGATCAACGAGCTTAGTGCGAGTGGCGTAATAAGGTTGGAAACCTTAGACGGAGAGCCAATGACTAACTTCATCAATGGTAGCTACTTGAAGCGCTATGAAGAACCTCTAACAGATGATATGCTGATACGCATACATGCTAGTCAGACACGTAAAAAAGCTCAAGCTTTGTTACAAAGTCCCCCCCCAGCTTAGCTTTAGTGAGGAGAGGTGGTGCTAGTGGGGAGCCCCAAAAAGTTCACCCCATGAGAGGAGGGGCAATGCTAGTGGGGAGCCCCAAGTTCACCCCATGAGAGGAGGGGCAATGCTAGTGGGGATACTGCAGTCTTAGCTCACGAAGATAATAGTGGAGAGCATGTCGTGCTGTTGGGGTGATGCCACGAGGAGGAGTTAGACCAATTGGGCACTAGAAGAACTACGAGAATAGGGTACCACCAACACTTACGTCAATAGCTCTGATACCATGTCAAAAATCTAGGGTTTTCTATAGCATGGCTATGGTGGTTGATGCTAGGCTTGTCGGGAGCTCTACGGGAGGCACCGGCAAAACGATCTCTGATTGAGGAGCTTTCTTCGCGGGAGTAAAGCTATAGGGCAACTATTTCATCTTATTGAACAGAGTTTTTTGGGTCAAAACGCGTTTCGGGTGCGTTACGACCTCCGTTTTTCAGAAAGCAGGCCTCGTCAAAGTAGAGTTGGGGGCTTCCCACTAGTGCTGCTCCTTTCTGTCGCGATTAGGAAAACTTGGGGGGGGGAGACATCTAGCTGAGCCACCCCTCCTCAAGGTGGCACTCTGCATGAACTGGCCAACTCCCCACCACTACTATCTCCTTCCCACCATTGGCTAGGCAGACCTAGGGGGGAGAGACATCATCTGGTTGAGTAGCCCCTCTTTAAGGTGGTGCTCTACCTGACGTGGCCAAATTTGTGCATGTTGCTTCTTCCTGTGCCTACTACCTAGATTCACGCCTATTGTACTTTCCCACCTACTACCCAAATTCTCATCTTGTGTGCTTCCTCTTTGGCTGGTCCAAGTCCCTCTGTCATCACTATCAAATGTGTCTCTTCCTTCCACCTACTCTTCCATGCCTTTCTCACCTCTACTACAGTCAACCAGGTCTTCTCTGCTCTCCCGATCTCACAAGTCTCTTCCAAGGTGCTAGCTTTACCTACTCACATGCCTCTTCTCAGCTACTTGTATGCAGCACTCTTGCGAGTGACCTACATTTAATAGCTAAAGAAAAAGTTCAACCTCATCATGGAGTAACCTAGATCAACCATCACCTTCAGTAAAATCTCTGTAGCAAACTTTCCAACATGGCAAACCAATGTGAGGCTTATACTCATGAGAGATGGTCTATGGAATCTACCCAATTCCTTGATATTATGTGGGAGCTTGTACTTTCATACTAATAATTGCGTTTCGAGGATCCATTGCTAATCCTTCTTCCAAGGAAAATATGACCAAGCAATACGCCATTGCCTACTTGAAGGGCACATTTTCAAGTTGAGGGTAGCTTCTTAGTACTTCTCCAGACATAGTATTAAATGGTGAAGATGCTCCGAGTGCTTCCCAAATACATTGAAAACATCTACAAATACCCACAACAATAAAGGTTATGAGATAATCATAGAAAATTTTATGAACTTTCTTTAATCCAAATGTCATGACATTAGAGGCAAATACCCCCCATTAGATGCTTCAGACTTGATTTTAATCATTGTAAGCCATCCAAGAATGAATCTATTATGTGACAAACGTTATTTTTCTCTTTGTTGGACTTGATTTTAATCACAATAAGCCATCTAAGAATGTATCTAGAAGGGAATATGTAATGGGTATTAGAAAGGGATTTGTAATGGTGGTTGAATTTAACTTCTTGTAATCTACTCAAACTCCTAACTTCTCATTTTTCTTGGGGACAATACTATTGGTGACATCAAACTAGTTTTGTCATTTGGATAAATAAAACCCACTTTTAACAGCTTGTCAATCTCATCTTTAACTTATCTAGTATAATTCAAATTTATTTGATACCTTTGCTACCAAATCGGGAATACATCTTCCTAGAGTTTTTTTTTAATAAATAAAAACTGAGATTAATGCCCTTCATAACGACATAACTCTAAGAAAATACTACATCCTTGCATCTAGATAGCAATTCTTGCTGTTTTTTACCACCATTCTTGTGTGAGTTCAGCACTTACCTGAACCATTGAGGATTCTTCTCATCACCACTCGAGTTCATATCTACAAGTTCATCTTCTTGAAGCCAACCACTTTTTTGCATATCCTTCTTGTATGCTTCTTTTGCAGCATCAATGCTTTGATCTCTATTGAAACCTTAGTTCTTCAGTTTCTTTAAGTGCCTCATTGACTTTATCCTCTGATTTTTCTACTCCTAGATCTACCATTGATGCTACAATGACACTGGTTGTTGTATTGACATGATGTTCTGCTTATATTGAGAAACAAGATTGTACAATGGTTTTCCAATGTATAAAACTGTTCAAAGCCACCCACCTCGGTGGAAATTTCCAAGCTCATGGCTATGTTTGATGGAGTAGGAAATCATGTTCAGTATATTGAGATACTTGATACGCTCATTTTATCAAATAGGTTGAGGCCAAAGCAATAATGACCAATGGTGCAAGTTACTCCAGGAGAATGTGATTATGTGTGGTTTGGATGCCCAATTGAATTGCTCAGTGATGATAGGGGCACACAATTTGTTAATAAAGTGATCAAGAGTTAATAACACCCTACATATCACACACTTTTTTTTAAAATTATGAATAATACATAGTTGCATCCAAAACACATCCATAATGTTATATCTTCCATATTTCAACATATTAGAAAAACATCCAAAAAATATTCTAAATACTTAGACTATTGTACACATTATCCAAAAAAATATTCTAAGTACTTTGACTATTGTACACATTATCCAGAAAATATTCTAAGTACTTAGACTATTCTACACATTATCCACATTATTTTGTCCCAATTCCTTCGTTATTCTATCACTATAGTGATCACTATGTCCCTTTGCTTAGTCCAATTTCATTTAAAATTCATTCACAAATGTACACTATAGTCCTCACAAATTTCATTTAAAATTCATTCACAAGTGTACACTACAATCCTCACAAATTTCATTTAAAATTCATTCACAAATGTACACTATAGTCCTCACTTTAGCCTATTATCCCCTCACTATTTCTTTCCCTATACACTCACTATTTTAAGCCTATAGTCAAAACTATTATATAAATAGTTTGACTATAATAGTAGTGTCATTATAGAGTGATCTTCTTCACACTTAACCTTAGTAGAGCCATCCTTTATCAACACTATTTAATATATTCCCCACACTATTCCTCATTATAGTGATCATTCATTTCCATATTCCCGCTAACATCTCACTTTATTGAGACTATTACCCACTATGCCAATCCCCTAGACTATTATAGTGATCATTCATTTCTATATTCCCTCCAACATCTAGCTTTATTGAGATTATTACCCACTATGCCAATCCCCTAGACTATTATAGTGATCATTCATTTCTATATTCCCTCCAACATCTAGCTTTATTGAGATTATTACCCACTATGCCAATCCCCTAGACATTCATCCATGCACAATATTCCCTATTTCCATCCTTTACCTCTTTTAAACATCATAAACCCTCAAAGACATAACTATTTCATAATATTTTGACACTATACTTGACCATATGATCTCCTTATCATCTCAATATGTTCACCCATATATTGGTGTTTTTCTCACATTTAAAGGACTCCTCGATATCTCCCTTAGAAACCTATAAATAGAGGAGAGATGGAACTCATTTGACACAAGATTAAGCCACACGGGAGCAAGGTTGAATTTTGATGCAAGCCTAAATTATCTTATAGCTTTATCCTATAGTGAAATTATCACTAATGTATCAACAATTTTGACGCAAGCCTACATTATCCTACATTATCCTATAGTGAAATCATCACTAGTGTATTAACAATATTTTAAAGAAATACAAAAATCCTTTTAGTGTTTTGTCAAATTCATGGGAGGGACTTATTATCAATGATGTATCAATAATATTTCATAAAAAATAAAATTCCTTTCATTTTGAAACATGATTATATTCAATCCAATGTGTTGTCAAATTCGTGCGAGGGACTTATTAAAAAAATGTGTTGCTGGGCCATCGCTTCACATTGATACCAAATCCTCCATCTACAAGGCCTCTTGACACTATTTGACCCTTACATACTACTGTCACTTTCAAAATATCTTCGTCAAAGTCTAGAATAGATTCCAATGATTCATAGTGCATTGCATTATCTAGATTACTGGTGGACTAAACTTCCACCAAGTTCTCTAAGGGAACAATCCTTCTCACAGTACTTGTTACCTCTACAATTGGACACCAAATAGAGAAACCGATCCAGTGTGAATAAGAATGATGGATTTTGGATATTTTTCATGTTTTTTTTTCAATATCTTGTTGATAGCTTATTCCCTTGGTTGCCCACCAAAAAATGGTACCCTTATAAGTAACATTTTATTACATGGAACTTAAAGAAGTAAATCTATCTTGCAATACCATCAAGAGATTAAAACACTTAGTCGTTTTATTACATGAAACTTAAAGAAGTAAATCTATCTTGTAATACCATTAAGAGATTGAAACACTTGTATAGGGATGTAACCCATGCCATTCACAGTCAAAATGGCATATCAACAAATAGTCATGCTTGCCAAAATCATATGTGGACAACAAATCCATATAGCTAATTTTGCAAATTTCCATTGTCTTTTGTTCATACAGATGAAAGAAAACTTTAGAGCATATCCAACATTGCTAGTCTGACCCTTGCTATAGGACATGGAAAGATTCAATAGAATTGGGAAACAAACCAAATTACCATCCATCGTCAAGACAAGAAGAAGGTTAAAGAGTCTCCAAAGGCAAAAGTAGAACTGTCTTTATGTAAAAGGTCTTTATTATTGGTTGGTTGGGAAGGAATGGAGAATGAAGAAGAAGAAAAGGTATTTGTTGTTGGCTGGAAGGATTAAATGATGATGAAGAAGAAAAGATATTAAAGGAGAACCTAGATTTGGTTTTGCTAATCCCCCTTCCTTAGAGTTCTCAACATGGAAACTAAGGGGGAGAGAGGGTTGGGGAGTTTGAACTTTGTATCATGCAAAAGACATGTGGTTGGTGGGATCCGCATTACCGTGGGTCTGGTGAAACTTGGTGGTGCACTCATAGTGTTGGTTCAATGTGGGTGTGAGAGCCTTGCCTTAAATGTGGGTGTTGGTTCAATGTGGGTGTGAGAGCCTTGCCTTAGAGGATAAGGATATGAGGTGATAAGGGTCTCTTTGTAAGGCATGCATGGGGAAGTTCATGCCTCCTAAACTAGCCATACCACTGTTGTAAATTTTTCTCTATTGAGGTGTTGACTTAGCAGGATAAGATAGACTAATTTGCATGCAAATAGCCTCTTAGAAACCTTGCAGAGAGACTAATTTACATACAAAAGAGCCTCTTGGGGACCTTGCAAACGTTTTGCTAATTGACTCTCTTGATGTCTATGCATGTGTGCGCTCAAATAGGGAGACTAGGTGGGCTATGAAATCCCTAAGTTAGGATTAAGCATGACCAAGTAGCTAAGCGCATTGCTTGCTCAACAACGCTAAACTACGTGTATTGCCAAAATGTTCAAGATTATGTAGAGAAAAAAAGCTCCCAACCATCCTTGTAGTTTAACTATGTAGTATAAAAAATGGTTCAACCCAAAATGTAGAGTTTTTATTGTGAATACTTTGTGTGGGACTTTTGGGTGTTTTTTGTAATCATAAAAAAAGCCACCCTCCTTCAAGCCTTTTGAGAGAATAATCTCATTGTCTCCACTTTGAGGAAGTTTTTATTGTGAATACTTTGAGGTATTTTTCATAATTATAAAAGAAGCCACTCCCTCAAAACCTTTCAAGAGAAGAATCTCATTATCTCCACTTTGAGGGGGTGTTTCAATAATGGACACATTGTTCTCTTCCAACTCACTTTTACTCTTCACCTAGCATGTTTTTTGTGAATAAAATAGAACACAAAAAAACAGATTTACAACATATTTGAAGCAAAACAAGAGGAAATAAAAAATAGTTTTCTCCCCCCCTCCCCCCCCCTCCCCCCTTTCTTCTTTGCCACATCCACATATCCACCAAATGTGTTTTGTGGACACACCACTACTCTAGACCAAGCTATGGAGAGCTCCAAAGAGTGATGAGGAAACGAAACTACGAGGCTACTGGCCATCCTCGACATTGGTGCCGAAAATGTTTGGACTTAGAGATAAGGGATCCACTCTACCTCTACTCCTAGTGTTGGGAGGCGAGCCATTGGTGAAGAAAGCTTCGTTGAGTGTGGGTCATCCTAGATGTCGATCCTTTCTCACTCAATCTGTCACCTCAAAGCAATTTACTCAATGGGTAGTACATCCTCCTCTCTCTCACACCTATGGTAGCTACACAAGCATAAGGATAGAGTAGAGAAACATAGAGAAACAAGAGAGAGACTAAATTGCACACAATGGGAGATTTATGAGAGAATTTAATGTATATAGAAGGCCTTCTGTATTTATAACACTCAAAAAAAGGAAGAGAAAATCCCTCTAAAATATTATATAGCCACATAAATGCCACACACAGAGATATGTTGTCAGTGAGAGACAAGGCGAAAGAGGCATTTCAGCCAGTACTACCGACAACCCTTTCTCCTGCAGCCTGATCCGTTACTTTACCGCCAGGCAAAGATTCGCTACGCCCGGTCTCCTCGGCAAATGGGTGCAAAATAACGAGGCATCAGCTCTTAGCCCGCGCTCTCTCTCTCTCTCTCTGTGGGGTTGGCGATGGGCAAATGTAGCATTTTGCTGAAAAGCATGCCAAACTAGAAGGATTCAGGTCTTCTTTCCTCTTCCAGGTAAGAGCTTTCCTTACCCTCTCATTGCTTGGTTGAGATCTGTTGTTAACTTTCTTCATTTCTGGGTATTATTGAATTTTTATTGGCCTTAGCTAGCTTGTGCTGGTTCTCCTTTTGTAGATTGTTTGGTGCACCTAGTTTGTGCTGTACCATTCACCTTTGCTTGTTTAAGATCTGTTTATCACTGTCAATACTCCAACTGTACTTGTGGAGTTTGCGTTAGTACTTAAATTGACTGTAAATTAATCATCTCACAAAACTCATCCGTTGACATTGGCATATGATTAGGCATAACTGCCACATGAAAGTCAAGGATGGATCTGCACACGAAGCACACCACTTGTTGAGTTTGGTGTAAGTGTTATGACCGGCCACCCTTGGGATTGTGTTTCTACACGGCTTGGTGCTTGTTGCTATTTCCTTAGAGTAAGTTCTCTTCCCCGAGGCATACTAGTCTGCCTGAAAAGAGTATTTCCACTCGTTCTGAACTACTCATGTGATGTTCTTTTTGAATAGGTGACTGTACTAAGAATAAACTGTGGGCCAATGTGACCTACAATGTTATTTATGAATGAGAGATTGCTAAAGGAAGGACAACAATGAAGGAAGACAGAGGAAGGGAGTCAATAAGAAGGTCCGGATAGCGGGGGGAACCACCTCTCTTGTGTGCCACAAGACCCTCTTGCATGCGTCCACCACTGGGGCGCCCGTAAAGAGGGACCGAAAAAATCAGTGGCAATGGCTGCTCTCACGGGGGGGGGGGGGGGTGGGGTGGGGTGGTGTTTGTCAGAAACAAGAGCTCCATCTTGGCTGCAAATACCATCTCTCCGCCTATGGGGGCCTGCAATCTCAAAGAAGTCCCCCGTGACTCCATCTCTGGCCTGGGTTTGGAAGGAGGCTTTGGCATGGTATCTATACTCCACCCTCCTCTCCTCGATGGATCTGATCTCCGTACGGGCGTAGCAAGCCGACTCTCTATCCACGGGCTATCGGGGGACTTTTTGGAGGCTATGCAGCTTCTGTCAAGTTAAGAATAAGAGGATGTCACGCGTGTGAGGACAAAAGGACTAAAGAACCAAATGTATGAGAGATCAGAGCAAAACAACACAGCATGAAATGGGTGAGTGAAACCGGCCTCTGATAGAAACCAGAGTGCGGTAGACTAGCAGTCACCCGTCCACTTGTAGTCTAGATATGAAAACAGAAAAGATTGGGGCTAGAGTGCCCAAATCTGAAAACAAAGCGACACCTGTTGGCCCCAAAGCTTGGCGCCCCTTGCGGTATTTCTTTATTCAATTCCAAAAATATGAAAGACTGAGTACAACAAAATCAGCCAAGAGAATACACCTGTATGTCCAATCTGACAGCCCACAATACCTCTTAGTACAGAGGATTTACATACACAGATCTGTGTATCAAAGCAACACTCTGTGCCTCCCTCTGATTAGCCAAGACCATTTAGCAGGGCAGCCATGAGCATACATCTGGCATATCTCATGCACATGATTCAACATCTCAGCACAAACATACATTCACTGTTCAATCTCTGTCTCCACCCTTTTCAATCTGCCATACCCCTCCTCTCACAAGGGGCCAGATAGCTCAAATCTGCAACAAACATAAGGCAACGGAAAGAGAGATAGATGAACAAATGCAGAGCTTACCAAAATCAGCACTGGAGGAAGTGATTGTACCAGTCTGTACTTGCACACTTGTTTCAACAACTTTGCTTCACACGTGTGGGTGTACCTGTCAGTGCCTTCCTCTCTGCATCCACTTTAGTGCTGTACCTGACTGTACAGACCTGAAAATCTGTACTGTACCAATCCGTGCTTGCCACGTGTCACTGTACTTGCATGCGCTGCCTGCAGCCAGTCTCTGTACCTGACTGTACCTGCTTAGCCAGTCAGCGTCGCCAGCACCTGCTCTGACCAGCGCCGCCTGTACCTGCTCTGACCAGCGCCGCCTGTACCTGCTCTGTCCGTACTGTACCTGCAGCAGCGCCCACAGCGCTGCCTGTACTAGTAAAGCTTGCAGCAGAGAAGATAGCCGTACTGTACTTGCAGTCGTACAGGGCTGTACGGGCTGCACACGTAGACTGTATGGTTGGTTTGCACAGAAAAACAGTAGCAAAAACAGTATTCAGCAGTCCCCACGATGCTTCTTCTCTCCTCCACGCCTAGATTTGCACGATTCTCCAAAAGCTAGAGAGAGAGTCAAGAGAGAGAGGCATGCACTCCAAAAGTGGAGTTGCCCTCTCTCCATATTAATCCTAGGGTCCCAACTTTAGTAATAATTAAAGTTCCCTAGGGGCCACTAAGGCCTAGGGGCAACCATTCATAAAACATTAAAATACTAATGTTCTAGTTCCCCCCTTCATACCTAGGGATGTCCACACATCATTATCTCTGTCCGGGCACCCCACATGTGAATCATTTGATATTTTGACTCAGCAACCACCATGCCCACACTTGTGCTGTTCCATTTTCACAGGGCCATGACATACCTCCCTCTTGAAAAATGGCAAGCGTCCTTGATTGCATTCTGGTGATGCAGCAAAATATCCAAAGTGAAATATACAATATGGCAAGATCAGCGTCCCAATCTCTCTAAGCCATGCACATGTATCAACATTCACTGCAAACCAATGGCGTAGTAATAGTCCAAGTTGTATATCACTGTGAACCATACATAACCACAAAATCCCATGTGACTAGTACACATATATCATAGAAGTCCCATAAACAGATGTACTGTTAGCCTCAGTACCTTCGGGTGAGATAAAAACTGCACCAAGCGACCTCTAGATGTCATCTGAGCCTGTCTGTATCAAGGGAGTGGAGGTGCTACCCCCTCTTGAGCATCAGGTAATGCTCCAGACCTATGCTCTGCTGAACTTGAATGAGCCACAACAAGAGTCGGCTCTAACTCAAAGGCATCGAGATAAAGCTGCAAAACCTGAGGTGAATGTGTTAAGTCACCTTCCTCCATCCACTTCGCATCCATCGGTGAATAGTTCTTGAACTTCACAAGATAGCGACGGGAAACTTTACCTCGTACCTTTCTTTCCTTATGTGCCAGTATCTGCTCTGGAATCAGAACCTCATCAAGTTTCTCAACTTCCGGTTGAGCCTCATCTGATACATCCTCAGGCACATCCCCACGGAAAGGTCTAAGGAGACTCAGGTGAAAAGCATTGTGAATCCTCCAGTGATTTGGTAGCTTCAAGCGATAGGCTACCTCACCAATCTTTTCCAATACCTGAAAAGGCCCATAATAACGCATGCTCAATTTAGGGAATAAGCGCTCTTTACCCTTCATCTTCTTGAGTCTAGCCTTTTCAAAGCGCAAAAGAACCCAATCACCCAATGCAAACTGTAAATCACGTTTGTGACGGTCTGCGGCTTTCTTTTACTTCTGCTGAGTTTTCTGGAGTGCCAACTTAACTCTTCGATAAGCTTCATCCATGTTTTCCACATATTGATCAGCCTCAAAGATCTTATCCTTAGTATGCAAAATGGGTGGTACCTTCTCCCCCCCTTCCACAATCTCAAAAGGAGCCTTGCCTGTCGAGGTATGGATAGTGTTGTTATATGCAAACTCCACCAAAGGAAGATACTTTCTCCATTGTTGCTTGTGCTCTGACACATAACACTTAAGAAGATCCAACACTGTAGAGTTAGCTTCTTTTGACTGACCATCTGTTTGTGGATGAAATGACGATGAAAAATTGAGAGTTGTATCCATGTTGTCAAACAACCCTCTCCAGAACAAACTCGTCATCCGTGGATCACGGTCACTAACGATAGACGTAGGCAAGCCATGATACTTGAAGATGTTCGCCATGAACAACTTCACCACATGATCCACTTTGATCGTCTTACGCACGGGAATGAAATGAGCTTGCTTACTGAACCTGCATATGATAGTCCAGATGCCATCATTTCCTGTTTGTGTCCGTGGAAGATCAAATATAAAATCCATGGCAATGCTCTCCCAAGGTCTATCTGGAATAGGTAAAGGCTGTAATAACCCTGGTGTCTTCTGACGGTCAAACTTTACCTTCTGACATACGATGCATTGCCTCACAAAGGCATCAACATCTCTTCTCAAGGTTGGCCAATAAAAGAAAGTCTCCACTGCTTTTACCGTGGCAATGACCTGCATACGGTGGAGCATGACTTTCAATCCTAACCTTGAGTCGCAATGGCCTGGTAACACACAGTCTGCCATGCATCAATAAAAACCCATCTCTGAGAGTATAGTGCTCATGCCGTTGACCCTCAGACATCTGATCATACAACCTTTCAAAGTCCTCATCATGGGCATACTGCTCTTTCATTTCTTCAAGCTCATGATGATAAGCAAGTGAAACTGCAGAGACCTGTGGCTTGCGTGACAAAGCATCTGCCACTACATTCTTTTTGCCTTCTACATGCACAATCTGGAAGTGAAACATAGACAAAAAGTTTGCCCAAGGCATATGCTTCTCTGAAAGCTTAGTTTGCGTGAAGAAATAAGGCAAGGTCTGATGATCTGTCTGCACAGTGAAATCAGCCCCAAGCAATTAGTGTTTCCATGTAGAAAGAGCGTGAATTACAGCCAACATCTCTTTCTCATAAACCTGTAAATGCTTCTCAGCATCTTGCAATATTCTACTCTCATAGGCTATGATATGTTCCTCTTGCAATATTCTACTCTCATAGGCTATGATATGTTCCTCTTGCATGAGAACTGCACCAATGCTACTTCCACATGCATCACACTAGACAACAAAAGCCTTTGGGAGGTCCGATAACACCAATACTGGGTCCGAAGTAAGCTTGTCTTTGAGCTTTTTGAATGCTGTAATTTCCCGATCAGCCCATCTAAACGGAGTTGCCTTCTTCGTCAAAGCATGAAGAGGCGAAGCAACTTCAGCAAAGTACCGTATGTAACGCCTGTAATAGGAACACAATCCTAAAAAGCTGCGTACATCATGCACGTTCCTCAAATCTGGCCAATTAAGAATTGCTTCCACCTTTGCTGGATCCATACGGACTCCATGCGCAGACACAATATGCCCCAAAAAATGTATCTCCTGCAAAAAGAACTCACTCTTCTTGCCATTAACAACCAGCCTATGGTTTCTGAGTTCTGCAAACACAATGGCCAAATGCCTTCTATGCTCTTCCTCAGTTTGTGAATGCACAATCATATCATCAAAGAATGTGCCCACAAACTCTCTATGAGGCTTGAAAATCCCGTCCATCATTCTGTTAAATGTGGCAGGCACATTTGTCAAACCAAAGGGCATAACCAAGAACTCATACAACCCAAACGTGGTTCGGAATGCTGTCTTATGCACATCCTCGGGTCTAATGCGTATTTGATGATACCCACTTTTCAAGTCAATGCGACTAAAGACTGTGGAGCCATGTAAGCGGTCCAAAATGTCATTGATCCTCGGTATGGGGAATCGATTCCTGATGGTATTCTTGTTCAACGCCCTGTAATCAATACACATGCGCCAAGAACCATCCTTCTTCTGCACTAAGAGCACAGGTGAGCAAAAGGGTGATGAACTAGGCTGTATCAACCCTTTATTCAAAAGCTCTTGCACCTGACTCATAATCTCTTCTTGTTGGGGTGCACTAACACGGTATGGCGGTCTATTTGGTGGAGTACTACTAGGAATTAGATCAATGGCATGATCTTCTGGCCTCTCAGGAGGAAGTTCTCTTGGCAATGACTCGGAAAAACAATCTTGGAACCCACATAAGAAATCAATCCTGTCCTTATCTAACATAGACAAATTAGACTTAGACTCATCATCTTGTGCATCCTTTACATAAATCAAGTACGCGGAAAGATGCTTTTTCATTACTGATGAAATTGCCGAAGCTGATACAATAGGAACAGATTTCCCTTTAAGTTTTACATCCAAAACATGTTCTTTCCCTCTATGAGTCAGAGTGATTTTCCTGTTGTATGTATCCACCACCGCATGTACTCTGTGGCACCATGGCATACCCAACAAAACATCACAGCCGTCAAGTGGCATGATGAAGAACTCTTCGCTGTCCACATAACCCTGCAAATGAAGCCGAAGCTTCCCAATGATAGGAGTAACGGGTTCTGCATACCTTGGACAAGCCATATTAGCCTCATGTAACGGCCCCATCTCCTCTGCGCGAATCCCCAATCGGCCAGCCAAATCTGGTGAAATGAAGTTGGCTCTAGCACCTGTGTCAAAGAAGATCAAGGCATTCTGATCTCTCACTTTGCCCCATGCCCTGCACAACTCTGTTGCTTCACCACCTGGCTGTTCCCCCACAAGATCAGGAACTAAGCCTGCAGAAGGTTTTGGTTTCTTTGACTTGGGCTCTCCTTTATTGTCAGAGTCCTTTTGGGACTTTCTTTTGGGACAATTGAATGACATATGCCCCTCTTCAGTACAGTAAAAACACTTATGAGCATCTCTCAAAGCCTCTTGCTCAAGTTCTTACTGCCTTTAAACCCAGATGATCCTCTAGTGAGTAACGCATTAGCTGTCAGCATTTTCAATCATCTGTGACATGTTCGTTACTCTTATCTTGATACAGTAATCTCGCACCTCTTTGGGGAACCCACAACAATACTTCTCTACCTGCTCAGACAAAGGCACTGCACGGTAAGAAGTCACTGGGAGTAAAGCTTCCCAAAACTTCTTGTTATAATCTTCCAAATTTTCACATTTTGAAGCATCCAACTTGTCCCATGCAGTCATAACATCCACCTCAAATGTAGATGTGAGCCATACTGAAGAGAAAACCTGTTTAAATTGTACCCAAGTAGTGGGTGCTATGCCCTGCAAAAGAAGAGTAGACCACCACTGTAAAGCATTGCCCTTGAGAAAAGTGGCAGCTTTCCTCACCTTAGAGGACTTTGTGAAATTCCCACCAGAAAAAGCAGCATCAAACTGCTGTAAAAAGGTGAGTGCTTTTAATTTATCTTTGGCTCCACTGAATGTATCAAACTTCACAGCAGCTCCCCCTTCCTTATAATCCTTCGCCTTACCCATAGGCATTAGATTATCATATGGAAGTGGTTTCGCAAGATTGCTGCCCCCAACATTCATGTACATCATTGGGTCAACATTACCCATTCCCACACCTGGCATGCCATACATTCCAGCCATGTTTCCAAACATACTATTATGCATACCTGGCTGCATGCGACCATACATATTTGCTTGCATTCCAGGTTGCATGCCCCCAAACATATTTCCTTGCATACCGGACTGCATACCTCCATACATATTCCCTTGCATACCAGGCTGAAAATTAGCTCCAAAAGGCCCTGGCATACCCATGCCTCCCTGAGGGTAACCCCCCAGTCATAGATTGAAACACCGAGCCACCACCAAAATAACCTGGATGCATATTCTGCTGAGGAATTGATGGCTGTCCAAAGAAGGAACTCTGTGAGTTTGCTCCATAAGCATGCTGCATGTTCGGAAACTGGCCAAGAGATGGTTCCTGTGGGATGGCACCACTATGACCCTGTGGAAGATTCTTAGAACGAACCTTCTTCTTCTTTTTCTCGGGCTCTGTGCGGGATCTCATAAATTCAACAAATCTCTCACTCTGTGTGAGCTGCATAAATACATCCATAACACCAGCCAAACGATCTTTAAACCGAGCATCATCATCCTCTTTACCAAGTACATCCTCTGGATGTGTTACATCCTCATAAGGCTCAGCATCTGCAGCGTGTTCTCCTGCATGAATATCTTCAGATACATCTCTCTCAGGAGAAGTCTCTTGCTCTTCCTCTTCATGATAGAAGTACTCATCCTCTGTATCAGACATGTTTGCTGAATTTTCCAGTGATGGCTTTCTTCGAGGCAACCACGAGCTCATCCCCTTCAGAAAGTTGATGATTGGTCCCGGCAACGGAACCTTGAAACCGGCCTCTGATAGAAACCAGAGTGCGGTAGACTAGCAGTCAACCGTCCACTTGTAGTCTAGATATGAAATCAGAAAAGATTGGGGCTAGAGTGCCCAAATCGGAAAACAAAGCGACACCTGTTGGCCGCAAAGCTTGGCGCCCCTTGCGGTATTTCTTTATTCACCAAAAATATGAAAGGCTGAGTACAACAAAGTCAGCCAAGAGAATACACCTGTATGTCCAATCTGACAGCCCACAATACCTCTTAGCACAGAGGATTTACACACACAGATCTGTGTATCAAAGCAACACTCTGTGCCTCCCTCTGATTAGCCAAGACCATTTAGCAGGGCAGCCATGAGCATACATCTGGCATATCTCATGCACATGATTCAACATCTCAGCACAAACATACATTCACTGTTCAATCTCTGTCTCCACCCTTTTCAATCTGCCATACCCCTCCTCTCACAAGGGGCCAGATAGCTCAAATCTGCAACAAACATAAGGCAACGGAAAGAGAGATAGATGAACAAATGCAGAGCTTACCAAAATCAGCACCGGAGGAAGTGATTGTACCAATCTGTACTTGCACACTTGTTTCAACAACTTTACTTCACACGTGTGGGTGTACCTGTCAGTGCCTTCCTCTCTGCATCCACTTCAGTGCTGTACCTGACTGTACAGACCTGAAAATCTGTACTGTACCAATCCGTGCTTGCCACATGTCACTGTACTTGCATGCGCTGCCTGCAGCCAGTCTCTGTGCCTGACTGTACCTGCTCAGCCAGTCAGCGCCGCCAGCACCTGCTCTGTCTAGCGCCGCCTGTACCTGCTCTGACCAGCGCCGCCTGCACCTGCTCTGTCCGTACACTGTACCGGCAGCATGCAGCAGAATCTGCAGCAGCACCCACAGCGCTGCCTGTACTAGTAAAGCTTGCAGCAGAGAAGACAGCCGTACTGTACTTGCAGTCGTACAGGGCTGTACGGGCTGCACACGTGGACTGTACGGCTGGTTTGCACAGAAAAACAGCAGCAAAAACAGTATTCAGCAGTCCCCACGATGCTTCTCCTCTCCTCCACGCCTAGATTTGCACGATCCTCCAAAAGCTAGAGAGAGAGTCAAGAGAGAGAGGCATGCACTCCAAAAGTGGAGTTGCCCCCTCTCCATATTAATCCTAGGGCCCCAACTTTAATAATAATTAAAGTTCCCTAGGGGCCACTAAGGCCTAGGGGCAACCATTCATAAAACATTAAAATAGTAATGTTCTAGTTCCCCCCTTCACACCTAGGGATGTCCACACATCATTATCTCTGTCCGGGCACCCCACATGTGAATCATTTGATATTTTGACTCAGCAACCACCATGCCCACACTTGTGCTGTTCCATTTTCACAGGGCCATGACAGTGAGTGAGTGATGGTGAGTGAAAATATGTACAAGAGGCCCTCTGGTGTGAGGAGACTTTGAGTAGAAGACCAGTGCAGAAGCAAAGACGATGTTGGAGCTGAAGCACGGTCTGTGATGAAGGCTCGCAAAGGCACTCCAAGAGGTGATCGGGGTCGAAGGCTCGTCGGTGGATGCAGAGGCACTCTGAGGTGGTAGTGGGTAGCGGAAGGTGAAGTGATGCAAGCTTTGGTGACGAGGGTGCTGCAATACCTGAGTGGTGGTGAGGAGCAGAGAGGGTTGCCGTCCTCCCGAGTGGTGCAGGCCCTGGTGACAAGGGCGCTCCAATACCTGAGTGGCGGTGAGGAGAAGAGAGGGTTGCCGTCCCGAGGTGAACTGCATAAGAAAAATGCAATGTGCTGTAGTAGAGAGTGGGCTGCTGTCCCAAGATATGAATTGATGATAAAATGCTGATGTGTTGTACTGTAGTAGAGAGTGGGTTGCTGTCCCAAGGTATGAGCTGACATAAAACACTGAAGTGCTCTACTGTAGCAGAGAGGGCTGCTGTCCCATGATATGAGCTGATGTAAAACGCTGAAGTGCTTTACTGTAGTAGAGAGGGTTGCTGTCCCAACTAGATGCTGTAGTAGAGAGTGGGTTGCTGTCCCAAGGGTAAGATCTGCAACAAAAGAAAATGCTGAAGTGCAGAGAGTGGGCTACTGTCCCAAAGTAAGATCCGCGACAGAAGAAAACACTGGAGCTGACCTGACAACGATGATGATATGCTGATGTAGAGGAGATGAGATGGTGTTATCTGATGTAGTCACTAGAGGTGACTGATGTGGTAAAAAATTGAATGATGAGGCTATGCTATATATATGAGGTAGGTTGTTGGTTGGCCCAATAAAGGGGCTGTCGGCCAACAACACAAGACCTAAAAAACCAAAAATAATCCAATAAATCTAGTAAAATCCCCTTTCTAGGATTTTCAAACACCCCCTCTCAGGCCAAAAAGGGGACCATGACAGAAGATGAGAGAAAATGAAGGATACCAGGGTCCCATACTGACACACTTGCATAAGGAATGTATCCCCCTCTGGGAGCGAAGTCTGATAAGATCAGAGAGGAAGATCGTGATGGCAAAGGTGTAGATTGTGAGTAGATGTAGATGGGCTGATCGTCTCCCAGTGTGAGATCTTGAACGGGGCTCTCCATCGAGTAAGAAGTCCCATTCCTTGTGTGGTCCAGATCAGAGTAAGGAGAATCAACTTTTGGTGAGGAAAATTGGTCCTCTAGGAATGCGGGTAGACAATCCATGCTTTGTGCTCTCAAGGTCTTCAATCCCTTTGCTCACGATAGCTTTGATACCATGTGAGCAAAAGGATGAAAGGACCAGATGCATGAGAGATTAGAGTAAAACAACACGGCATGAAATGGGTGAGTGAAAATATGTACAAGAGGCCCTGTGATGTGAGGAGGCTCTGAGTAGAAGACTAGTGCAGAAGCAAAGACGATGTCGGAGCTGAAGCACAGTCGATGACGAAGGCCTGCGTCGATGTGAGGCAAAGGCACCCTCGTCACCAGAGCTTGCACCACTCCTTGCATTTCTCATGGGAAGGCTTGGAGGCCACCCTAGAAAGGGCCCGGAGGACCAAGGAACTGCCCATGTGTTGTTGGTCCACCCTAAGGAGGTCTGGACAGCAAGGCGGCCAGGCCCAGTGGGCCTAAGCTGCACGTTGGCCAGCGTGTTGGCCATGGCTAGCCAATCGGCTAGGCCAAAATGGCTGCTTGCAGTAGACAGAGTAGTCCACAAGGCGGCCAGGGCTTAGCAGAATAACAAAAGCAAAGCAGCCAGCAGCCCACAATATGAAACGACTATTAAAAGAGCATTAAATGCAAATCAAACAAGTCGTGAGAAGTTATTGTGCTGGGCATCTATTTATGCATAAAAATCAATATTGATGAAAGTAACACTTTTATAATAAACAAAATTCTTTTATGCTTTATTTTATGCATAAAAATCAATATTGATGAAAGTAACACTTTTATAATAAAAAAAGATCTTTTATGCATCATTTTATGCATAAAAATCAATATTGATGAAAGTAACACTTTTATAATAAAAAAATTCTTTTATGCATCTATTTATGCATAAAAATCAATATTGATGAAAGTAACACTTTTATAATAAAAATAATTCTTTTATGCAATATTTTATGCATAAAAATCAATATTGATGAAAGTAACACTTTTATAATTAATTTTTTTTTCAATATGCATCTTTCTATGCATAGAATTTAAATCTAATAGAAATCACTCTTTTATAATAAAAAATAATAATCAATATGCATCTTTCTATGCATAGAATTTAAATCTAATGAAAATCACACTTGTATAATAATAAAAAAATCAATATTCATCTTTCTATGTATAGAATTTGAATCTAATAGAAATACCACGTTTGTAATAAAATATTTCTACTATGCATTTTTATATGCATAGAATGAAAATAATACTTTTAGAATACACAAACGATGGAGGGTTGCCAGAGACGGATGGATGAGAGAGGGACTTCGGGAAAAGAATGGAATGATGACAGTCATCCCAAGAACAGGTTGGAATCCCGTCATCAAGTTTAGTAGAGGGGGATATCATGTGTATGTTTGCCATGGACATTCTCTAGAGCTAGTCCAGAAGGGGCAACCAGAAAAAGATCAATAGAACCAAGATTTGGAGCATAAAGTGCAGAAGTGGCAAGGTGGACTAGGAGAAGGACAAGAAAAGGATGCTGTCGGCCCCTTGAAGGGGTCTATCGGCTGAACCAGAAGGGAGTCGGTTGTACCAAGGCAAGGCGGCAGCAAACGCATCATTACTTGGGATTTGTGACCAGTTGGCCAACACTCCAAGGGGGTCCAAGAGCCTATAAAGACACACATGCTCATTGATGAACTCATTCTCTCCCTTATGGAGTGAGTCCTTAGACTAGGGGTATTTTGGTGTATTCCACCTTTTTATGAAGGCAGCCTATGGCTGTAGATTGGGGGTAACTTTTTGTACCATATGAATATACTGAAATTTCAACTCTCTCTCTCTCTCTCTCTCTCGCTCTACTCTCCCTTCTGTCTGCGTTTTTGCATCAGCATGTTCTCAGTGGTGTTTATGACTGAAAGAAGACTCCCAGAGCTTCCGCATGTTACATGCACTTTGGTCCCAAGGTTGTCGTTCTCTCTCTTCGTTGTAGCTCGCAATAGCAAGGAAATGCACTTTCTTTCCAGAGCGTAATCCGACCATCCACTATGTGTGTGGGAGACTTCCGAAGGCTTCCTGAGGCTGAAAACCAACCATCCTTCGAGGGACAGAAGTCACACTGAAAGGGGGTGGTCCACCGGAGTCTAGAAACCAATCACACGAGCGATAAAGAAAATTTATTCCTTTTTTAAAGTTATTCTAGCTAAATCTTCACACTTGAAGAAGGCTCTGCTACCAATTTAACATGCAGAAGCTTCGGGGTCGAATCGGTAACTTCAATGCTCAAAATTAAGCAATCTTTCACGACGAAATTAACGCACAAAATTGAAGTAGATGTGCAGAAAATAGAGCCTGAAAACCTGGCCCGGTCTCCAAAACCACTGACTCTGAATAAAATCTATGCATCTGTTCCATCCAGTCCCCAATCCGTTCCTGCCTTGACTTTGAACAGTGTCTTGGTCTTCATTCCTGAGAAATGAGTCTGGCACTCTCACTTCACCCCTTGGAGGATAATCCTCCGTTGGGACCATTGCCCGAAAACCTATCTGGCTCACAGGACTGCCATCCCCTCTGGCTTTGTGGAATACCACCAACAAACCTCCTAGGAGCTCTTCCTGATCTTGTGTTCCTTGCCTTGGGCTTCGTATTCGTGCACTTTTCTGTACCTTGGACCTGTACACCATCATATGGGACTGGATTAGTGTTTAGCTTTGCTGAGCCTATGCTCTGATACCAATGTAACACGTGGAAGAGAGAGCTTGAGCTCTTGCAAGCACACACACACTCACAAAATCCTAATAGAGAACACACAAGGTGAGAGGCTGAAAATCTTCTTCTTCTTCACACAACACTCAACACACCATATACAAAGAAAAGAGTACACACAATGAAAGGTACTCAACCAAATACAAAATAGGGTTCTCTATAGTGTGAACCCAACTAAATGAGCTGGCGCTATAACTATGCCAGTCTCTAGGATGGCTGTCACACAGCCTGTCATCCCACTGGCTACATATCACCCATGATCTCACCAACCATGCCAGTGGTGTAAGTGTGGGGCCTATTCCCTAGGCGGGTCATCAGTGTCCACCGCCTCACTAGATGAGCTTGATATCTCAACACGCCTTGCCTTGGTATAGCTGACTCCCTACTGGTTCAGTCGACAGACCCCTTCAAGCAGCCGATAACATCCTTTTCTTGTCCTTCTCCTAGTCCACCTTGCCACTTCTACACTTTATGCTCCAAATCCTGGTTCTATTGATCTTTTGATCTGTAAACGCAGCCTGTAGGGGACTGAACTGCAGGCGGCTGGTTCACATGTAGAAAACGCAAGTGTATATGCTGATTTGGGGTTGTAAAGGTACTGTATGGCTGGGCTTATGGCTGTTGGAACTGCTGAACTGCATGCGTTGGAGAACCAAGGTTGGCTGAAGCAAACTCAAGCACTCTAAGGGCTGGATGAGACTAGTCTAGTGTTGAAGGCAAGGGAACTCCTAGGGCTGAGGAGGACAGCTCTTAGCACACCGAAGACTGAATGAGAAACTAAGTCCTATGCAAGCCTATTTATACTAACTAGAGGCTGGTCAAGTTGGCTGGTCATTTATTTAATAAAGTTTATATTTATAAATGACAATAAATGCTAAATAAATACTAGAAAATATGAAAAACATACCAGATAAATCCTAGTAAATTCCCTAAGGCTTTTGGGATGTTCTAAATGATGCATAGGCATATGAATGCATATTATGCAGGATGCAGAGTGCTTTTTGATGCAAACCCTAAGGCTTCTACTGACTCTACATGCATGAATGATTCTCTCCAAGTGGGTTAAGGGACTTGATTGACTGACTGACCCGCTAAGGCTGAGGAATGACATATGTAGCTCGTGTCTGACTTATCTTGGACTGAGGATGTACAATGGGGTCACGACGTACGACAATTATCATCCTATTGGGTTCTAATAATGTACAACTGTTGCACTGCTGATGACGAGCCATCTTGTCACCATGCACTGAGTGCAGAGTGCATGTGACATTCCCTTCTGCTTGGCTTGGCGGCAGGTTTATGGCTTCCAATCGCCAACAACTGGGGGTACTCTTGAAAGAACTCCTCGTCTAGCCATACGGCTTCGTGGGTGCCTCGATCTCGGAATTTCGTATAGAACTGATGTATCCGTCGACTGGAACCATGCTTCCATCTCGATGAAGAAGGATCTCCTCAGGCTCAATAACTTCTGCTTCGTCTACCACGTCTGGCTGCTGTTCATCTGTAACATCAAACACTTCTGGACCAACACATGGTTTTAGCCAAGAAACATGGAAAACATCATGCATTGTCCAACTGGTAGGCAACTTTAACTTCATGGAGACATCACTTAACTTCTTAACTATTGAAAAAGGGCCAAAACTACGGAATGAAAGCTTGGGACAACGTTTGCCCTCTTGTTTCAATCTCTGTTTCATGATACGCAAATAGACCCAATCCCCTTCCTTGAAGTGGATATCTCGTCTAGACTTATTTGCATGTCTGCTATATGCTTCTTGAGCTTTGGTCAAGTGGTCCTTGACTGACTCAATGATCTCGGAAAATTCTTCTGTGGTTTTATTAGCCTCTAAAGATGGAGACACCATTCTCGTCAAAAGAGAAGAAAAACGACGACCAAAGGCTGCTTCATATGGAGTCCGTTCGACACTGGATGAATGAGTGTCGTTCAAGATAGCTTGGACCAATGGAAGATAATGTTCCCATTTGGACTGCTGGTCATGACAGTATGACTTGAGAACATCAAAGGCCAATTGGTTATAAATTTATGTTTGACCATCTGTTTACGGATGGAATGCACTAGTAGACAACTGCAACTTAGTTCCGAAGTTTTCAAATAATGCCCTCCAGAAATACGAGGTAAACTTGGAATCTCTATCTGATGTTATGGTGCTAGGCAAACCACAAATTGGATACGAATGCTTGAGAAACAGACGGGCTATGTCCTCGGCTGTGGCCGTATGCTTGCATGGGATGAGCATGCAGAATTTACTAAAGCGATCCACAATGGTAAAACACTGGGTGTTACGGGATTCGGTGGATGCTGGTAGAGACCCTACAAAGTCCATAGATATGTCGATGAAAGGTCCGTCGGGGATGGGCAAAGGTTGAAGTAAACCCGCCTTCTTTGTATGGGGAACCTTGACTTTTTGACAAATCTTACAGGCTTGTACATGTGCATAGACATCACGCCTCATCTTTGACCAATAAAAGGACCGTTCTAATTTCTCGAGGGTACTGTTGATACCCCTATGTCCTCCAACTAAGGAGTCATGGGCATCGTGGATAAGAGCGGAACGCTTTTCTCGAGTAACACAGAGACGGTTCTTGTAGAACAACCAACCGTTCTGTACTGAATAGTGGCCAGGCTCAGAATTGAGGGCCAAATTGTACTGAGTACCAAACTCAGGGGAGTCGACATATTGGTCTTTCATACTATCTAAGTCCTTCCCCGTGATTTCGAGAATGGTAGATTTGTGGACTGCCTCGATGCTAGACTTTCGACTAAGAGCATCTGCTACTGGGTTATGCTTACCAGGGATGTATTCAATCATACCTCCAAACTGTTGGAAGATTTGACTCCACCTGGCCTGGTGATCACTCCACTGGGCACTTGGCATAGTTTGAAGCCACTTAAGTGCTTGGTGGTCTGTTTTCACTGTGAAAGCCTGTCCATAAAGAAAAAGCTTCCAATGTTTGAGCGCTGTGATCACACCCAAAAGCTCTTTGTCATATACTGAATAATTCTTTTCGGCGACATCCAACTTTCTACTGTAATATGCCACGGGTCGATTGTCCTGCTGGAGGACTGCATCTATGGCTACATTGTTGGCATCGGTGATGACCTCGAAAGGTTCATCCCATGATGCTAACTTTAATACAGGTGCTTCTAAGGCAGCTTTCTGGAGTGCACGGAATGCATCAAGCGCCTTGCCTGTAACTGAGACTTTCTGCTTGCGAGTCTTCACCCCCTTGAGCAAGTTGGTAAGAGGTGCTGCAAGGTTGGAAAACTGATGGACATGGGTACTAATGGCCTGACAAAGACCTACGAATGAACGGATTTCTTGGGCGGTCTTAGGAATGTCCCAATCTAAGATCTCCTGAACCTTTGATGGATCTAGTCTAATCCCATCGGAACCGATGATGTAGCCCAAATACTGAACTTTCTTAACACCAAAGACAAACTTTTTGGCGTTTATGTAGAGCTGATTATCTTGCAAAAGTTGCAAGACTTTCTCCACATCTTTCTCATGCTGCTCCGCAGTGGCTGAGAAGACTAGTATGTCATCAAGGAATATGAAAACACACTTTCCAATGTGGACTGCGAAAATCCTAGACATCATCTTATTGAACGTTGCGGGTGCATTTGTAAGCCCAAAAGGCATGACTACGAACTCGTAGTGACCACGCTCTGTCCGAAAAGTTGTTTTTGGAATGTCAGCTTTAAAAATGCGGACCTGATGGTAACCACTCTTGAGGTCGATCTTCGTGAAAAACTTAGCAAAAATGTATACTATCCTTGGCATAGGAAACTTATTCTTGATAGTGAGTTTGTTTAATGCCCTGTAGTCTACACAAAGGCGTGAAGACTTGTCCTTCTTTTGGACAAATAGGATAGGTGCAGCAAATGGGGAGGAAGAAGGCCGAATGAATCCGGCTCGGAGAAGCTCAGATAACTGCTTTTCTAACTCGCCCCCTAAAGTCTTGGAAAGACGATAGGGAAACCTGCTAGGAGGATCTGATCCAGGGACCAAATCAATGTGATGGTCCTCAGGGCAAGAGGGTGGGAGACTGGGCGGGAGATCGTCCCTAAGCATAATGTCCTGGTGTCTGGATAGGTCTGCTAACTGAGGGACTGAAGATGTAACGGATGCTACTAATGAGGGAGGGGTTGTTTGAGCACGAACATAAAGGAGTGCTCCTTTTTCTCCCTTGCGGATAGCTCGTCAGGCCTGGAGATGCGAATCCCCACGAATCATGACAGGCTCAGGAAAACCTTTACAAATAGTAAAAGTCTTCTGCTCCCAATCGAGAATAGGCTCATACTGACGGAACCACTGAATTCCTAATGTGCAGCTCAATTTATTAGCCAACTGGGGAGAAATGGCGTCTTCAGAACTACCCATATCGAAAAGGAATACAAACTGTCGGCCCTGGACAGAGCCATAAGCTTGGATGAGGCTCTTCGAGTAGCATCGCTCTCACCCTCCTGCTTAGCATCAAATACCACGGATGGCATAGGATGCATGGAAGGTAAAAGTTGAATTGCATTTGAGGTAGTAGGCAGGGCTGGAGGAGCTAGGGAGGTTGTGGCAACTGTGGCAGAAGGAGCTTTGGTGGCTTGTGCTGCTTGCCATTTGTGGCAATCCTTCTTACCATGCCCTATAATATGACAGAAAAAACATCTATTTTTTGACTGGTACTTCCTTTCCTCCTCTGGAGGAAGATAACCTCGAGTAATGCCTGCTTTAGCCTTTTCATCAGGGGTTTTCTTAGGTTCTTTATCTTTCTTACCCCTTGAACTGGAGCTATTACTGCTGTCCTTCTTAGCATCTTTAGAAGACGCGTTACCTTTCCCTGTCTGTGCAGCTGATTGCTGCTGCTGGGGTTTGGTACTGGACTGAGATGACTGCTTGGGCTTGTCCCCGTTAAGCTTCATTTCTTCATTTTGAGCGAGAGTCAGAGCCCGGTCATATTACTTGGTTCAAAGTTACGAAGTGTGAACCGAATGTTAGAGTCCAATCCACAAATGAATTGCTCCATCTTAGCCTGCTCAGATAACCCTAACTGCTGTGCTAAAGTAATAACCTTACTGGAAAACTGAAGAACTGGGGATCCATTCTGTCTGAGTCCATAGAACTCGTCTTTCAGACCGGTCATGTACTAGGACGGGAGAAATCTGGTCTTGAGGTCATGGAGAAAGATGTCCCAGTCAAAGGCTGTGACACATGTGGCCTGGTCTGTATGAATACTAGACCAATGCTGCCACCAAGTGACTGCCTCACCAGTGAGATGGGGAGCCGCTAAGTGGACTTTGTCTTGAGGGTCTGTGATCCTAGCTAAAGGAAAATGAGCATTAAACTGATGAATAAATTGATTAACTGATGAATGATCACACTTACCATCATACTTATTGAAGTTTGGTTGATTGCGAATGATGGTGGTTGATGCTGCTGCGGACTGCTGGCTGGTGACACCTATGACTGGGGAGACTGAGGAGAGCTGCTGATACCTCAAGTGTATGGCCTCCTTTTCCCGTTGGTGCTCGAGTAACATACGTTCTCGATCAAGCTCACGTTGGTGTTCCCGAGCGGTGAGTTCAGCTGGACGCCGGTCTTCGTCGATCGTGCGTTGGGCTTTCTCATAATCCCGTCTTTCTGCTTTTTCTCTTTTCCTTCGGGCCTCATCCTCTCTCCTTTGTTGTTCCATTTGAAAGAAGAGGGAGATGTAGTCAGGTGCTGCTGGAGGTGTAGAAGGACGTGTTGCTGATGCCTCCAAGAGTTGGAGACGCTCCATGAGCAGCTGGTTCTGAGCTCTAAGAAGAGCTATGGTGTCTGCTGTAGGCGGAAGAACATGGTCTCTTTTGGGGGAGACGTCTTCCGGCTGATGAGTACTCTCTTTTGTAGACATGATGCTGAAGTCGGTGGTCGTGCCGGAACGCAATCTAACCATCCAAGGATGCCCCCACGCTAGGATACGGTGTGTGTGGATAATCTGAATCTGATACCAATGTGTTATGTAGCGGAAGTCTTTGTATTGGAAGATCCTGTCACACAAATGCTGACGCCGTCTTCTGTATCCTGAGTTTCGTGAGTTTAGCAATCCACTTTAATGCTTGAAACTTTAAAGAGATATGAGAGAGAGAGATGAGAACTGTACACCAGATTGGGTCCCGAGTCCCCTATCCCGATAACGAGATAGTATTTGCTTTATTTCTTTAGAGAGAATGACTGTGGACTGTAGATAAGCCAAACGCAAGATCTCGGAGGATCGGAAGCTTGGCTGAACTGTACACGGCTGTAAAAACACCTCGATGAACTGATCTCGAGCCTGTGCACTCTTCCCAAGGGCATGAGGAAGGGCTGCACACCTGAGGCTGAGACAAGAAGGCGGTGGACTGTTCTAAGCGATGTTAGAATGCTGTAAATGCTTATGAATGCTTGGTTACCTTTAGGAGAGGGTTGGTGTATGCTTGGATGATGTATTGAAGGCTGAATACTGATGTAAACTGCTGTGGGACTGAAACGCATGGAAGGACTGCTGGAAATCTGCAAATGCAGGGATGTAGAGCTGTTTTCTGGCGTGGGACTGATGCTGGACTGAAACGCAAGCTGCAGGGGCTGCTGCTGGACAGAAACGCAGACTTGAAGGGGCTGAAGATCTGTAAACGCAGCCTGTAGGGAACTGAACTGCAGGCGGCTGGTTCACATGCAGAAAACGCAAGTGTATATGCTGATTTGGGGCTGTAAAGGTACTGTATGGCTGCGCTTATGGCTGTAGGAACTGCTGAACTGCATGCGTTGGAGAACCAAGGTTGGCTGAAGCAAACTCAAGCACTCCAAGGATTGGATGAGACTAGTCTAGTGCTGAAGGCAAGGGAACTCCTAGGGCTGAGGAGGAAAGCTCTTAGCACACTGAAGACTGAATGAGAAACTAAGCCCTATGCAAGCCTATTTATACTAACTAGAGGCTGGTCAAGTTGGCTGGTCATTTATTTAATAAAGTTTATATTTATAAATGACAATAAATGCTAAATAAATACTAGAAAATATGGAAAAAATACCAGATAAATCCTAGTAAATTCCCTAAGGCTTTTGGGATGTTCTAAATGATGCATAGGCATATGAATGCATATTATGCAGGATGCAGAGTGCTTTTTGATGCAAACCCTAAGGCTTCTACTGACTCTACATGCATGAACGATTCTCTCCAAGTGGGTTAAGGGACTTGACTGACTGACTGACCCGCTAAGGCTGAGGAATGACATACGTAGCTCGTGCCCGACTTATCTTGGACTGAGGATGTACAATGGGGTCACGACGTACGACAATTATCATCCTACTGGGTTCTAATAATGTACAACTGTTGCACTGTTGATGATGAGCCATCAATTGGAAGAGTAGAAGGCGTAGATCTTGGCCTTGGAAGAGTGCACCCGTTCTCCAGCTCCTCATTTTTCGTCTCCTTCTCCCTCTCCTTCCATTTCCGAGATTCCACATCCTCTACAAAATGACCCTTTTGAAGGGTCATGACCGCAACCGAGTTCTTTGCTCGAGGTGCAGATGTGTGCATTAGAGATTTGACAGATGGAAGACCGTGCAACAGTAGCCCATGCTGCTGCACAAGATGACGCGACGTGTGGATTACGAAAGATACCTTGCGGCTTTGGACTCAAGAATGACAATAGCGGTCTCCTCCAGTCATTTTTCCAAGAAAATAAACTTGAGTAAGTATAATGGTAAACTCAACCCCACAACTTTGTATTGCTGCAATTAGAAAAAGTGATACTGACAGAGTGATCTTGGCTAGTTGGCAGTTGGAAGGTGAGACCATTCTTTGGTGGACCAAGTGGGCTCATGCACACACCAGATTAGGTACGACAGCTTATGTTTGGGACGAGTTTGTCCTCGATCTTAAGCGGCGGTTTCTACCGCCCCATTACCTTGAGCGACTTGAAGGCGAGTTGAGGGGAGCACGTCAAAACTCGCAACCAATCCTTTAGTTTGCCAATAAAATTTCAAACTTATGTTTGTAGTTGGGCTTATCTGACAAGGACAAGAAAGGGCAATTTCTTTATGGCCTTGACACGCAAATCTAGTGGGAGGTGCATATGTTTAGGCCAACCACCTTTGAAGATGCACTCTCGCTTGCGTATAGTGTTGAAATGAAGCACAATGGCAGAAAGCCCAAGACTTTCCAGCTTGCTACTCCCAAGGCTAACACCTCGGGGGAAAAAGGCCAGAACCAGACGGGGTCTTCCCTAGGATAGAGCACGGGAGCCTCTGGCTCCAAGAACTCGACCAATGCGCCCAAGCTTACTTCAGACCAGAAAGCTCAGGCAAGCAAGACATGTGGTAAATTGAGTGTTGAGGAGATAGCTCAATACAAGGAGGAGGATAGGTGCTTCTTTTGTCATACAAAAGGACACACTTCTAGGGAGTGCCCTAAGAAGACTACCACTCCACAGACAACCACCCTAGTCTCCACGGCTTTAGTGGTGAGCCCATCTCCCACACAAACCCCAGCGGCTGTCCCTAGTTCTTCGGATCCCAATGCTTCGGTTGGTGCAATCGTTAGCCGCGGAAACTCGAAGATAAGCAGAAGGGCACCCATGACCAGGAGTATGAACGCAATGAATTGCTCGAGACCTTTGGCTACATAGGTGGCCAGAGGTGTTGTCTTACTTGACAGCGGCAACATGAAGAATGTGGTCACGGAACAGGCCGCTTGGCGAGCCTGTTTCGTCTTGACTTCGGTGGACAAGAAAGTGGAGGGATTTAGCACAGGCATGACGACGAGTATCAAGTTTGAAACTCAGAGTTCTAAGTTAGTCATTCAGGGCGTAGAGTTTGTGCGTGATTTTATGGTTGGTTCTCTTGTAGAAGCAAATATAATTTTGGACATTTAGTGGTTTCACAAGTTCCAGCCAGATATCAAGTGGGACAAGCACACGTTCGTGATTAATCGGAATGTGTCTAAAGTCCCAGTGACCATAAAGTGTGAGCCAGGAATCTCGAACTTTCCTCTCGTAAGCCATTTACAGGCTACAAGAGAAATCAGGAAAGGTGCACAATGTTCGATGATTTACATCCAGACTGCCTAGACGGTGGCCAGGGCTTCAGAGAAGTACCAGGTTCTCCATGACAAGTTTCAGAAGATTTTCTTCGGGATAATCTCCCTCCCCAGCTCTCCTTGTCTAGACCGGAGGATCATAGAATAGACCTCCTACCAAGCTTGGATCCCCCAAGCAAGTTTCCATACCGCCTTTCCAAGGCAATGAAAGTGGAGTTGGACCGCCAACTCCAAGAATTGTTGCAATCTGGCTTCATACGTCATAGTTACCAGGGGACGGGGACGGGGACGGGGACGGGGACGGCTAAAGGTAGGGAACGGGGATGGGGGGTGGGGACGGCACTCAAAATTGTTAATTTTAGAGGAGTAAAGAATCAAGATTAATCAATCAATAACAACAAGCTTTCTAACTCCAAAAGTTATGAATCATGATACACATTACATTTAAAATTAAATTACGCTACAAGGTGCAAGAGTCAAGAGTCAAGACTTGCAAAGTCGGAAAAGAAAGACTTTAAAGTTGATAACATTAAATAGATATACTCAAAAGATGTTGGGGCCTAGGCGATACAAAATATAAGTCACTCGCTCTCATACTCTGCGTTCCCAATAAGAGAGGTGCTAGCCTCATGATCATGAGTGCGTGAAGTGTGGATGGGGGTTGTGTCATCCGATGAAGGCTCATGATGAGAACCATCTGTCCCACCCTCCTCTGCAATAGTTGTAGTTGCCTCCTCTTGTTCCATCTCCCACTGTGTAAAAGTATCGGCATTGCATCTTGCACTCTTGCCAAGCATGCGCAAGTTTGCGCTAATGAAGACAAGATCATTAGCTCTTTCCACCCCAAGACGATTTCTTTTCTTTGATGAAATGTGACTGTAGGAGGACCATAATTGCTCTAGGCAAGAAGAGCTAACGGACTAGCTCAAGATCCGGATCGCTAACTGTTGTAGCTCTGGTCCATCTTATCCGAAGTCCTCCCACCATAATGCTGCACCAACCTTGAATTTGTCCTGCTGCGCATCTGCACATTCATATGAGCCTTGAAATGCCCTGTAATTAGAGAGCTGGTCTCTTATTTTGCCCTGATTTCTGCATCCGGCGTGAGGCGATCCAAGATGAGTCTCTAACCGTTGCTCACCTCTTTATCACCATCCTGTCCTTTTCCTTGAAATTCTGGGTCCACCATAAAAGCAGCTGCATGTAAAGGAGAGGAATATGAGCTCCATCTCGCCACACAAAGCGAGTGGATCTCCTCATATCTATCTACGTCTGGCTCAAGCTTCTCAAGACTCTCTATCATCCGGTCCATGGCTTCATATACTTTGCGGATGCATGGCTTCATAGCATCAACAATCCTGTGCAAGTGGACAATGGGATGCACCATGGCGTCAGTGCGCTTGAGGTCCTCCCAAAAATCAGCATCGTCGACCTTTTTCTTGCGTGAAATCCCTACCTGTGTACGTGCAAAAGATGAGGAGCAAAACTCATCACTGATGAATAGTTGCCGCACGGCACCTTGACAATCCTTCAAGCGATGCAACATAAGAAAGTTGTATGCAAAGCGAGTGTCCGAGTACTTGGAGAAGGATCTTTGTGTGTGTGATTGTTGATGAGGTCACAATTGCACATGCATCATCAATCACCGATTCAATCCATGACAATTTCCCAATATCTTTTAAAAGATTATTGAGACAATGTGCCATGCAAAAAGAGACGGTGATTTGAGGATACATACTCTCAAGAATAGCTCCCGTTGCCCTATTTGTCGCCTCACCATCCGTGACGAAACCGATCACACATTCGGGGCCGATAATCTCGACAGCACTACTCCACTCAGCAGCAAGTACATCCGCACTCTTCCCCGTCCCTGAAGCATCATGTGAGGAGACAAAGTACATCCCCCCCCGTGAGTATGTCACAAGGCCATGGATAGACCTTTTCCGCGTGTCACTCCATCCGTCTGCAATCAAAGAGACTCCATTGCGAGCCCATTGTCTCTTTGTGTTTGCCGCCGCTTGCTCAACAAGGCGTTTCTCCTTGTCAAGCATAGTGGTCCGCAAGGTTTTGGAGGATGGAGGTGTGTAGTGAGGACCGTACTCGCCAATCTTCTTCACCATCGTTTTGAAGTAGTCGGATCTATTTATCATTTCAAAAAAAAAGAGGGTAAGTAATTAGAATGGCAAAATGGTGACCCGTGAATCGTGACTCGTGAGACATGATGATGAAATCATGTGAGTGAAATACGTACCGTGCCACATGAAAAGCAATGTGGTCATGAAAAAAGAAGCGGGCCACCGTGGCATCAACCTCCTCCTCCTTTTTGGGATCCCAACTCCCCTCAAGAGTACTTTGCCGACGAGAGAGAGAGAGGGTGGACTAGGTTGCGGCATTGAGAAGGCGGCTTGTGTGAAGCCTGGAGTAGTGCCACGAGGAGGACGTGATGGAGGGGTAGATGAAGATGCACCACCACCCGATGTAGAACCTGATGTTTGGGTTGGAGCGACATAAGTGTTGGGATCCACTCCACGCACCCTTTGGCTTGCACTCAAAGCTTGATGGGCGGCAAGCTTTGCAAGAAGCTCCTTTCTTATCTCCGGTGTGACCCGCTCACAAAATTTCACCTCATGACCGGGCTCATGCAACAAATGGGCCCTCACCCTATTGGCCCCACCTACACGCTTATATGGGCAAAGCTTGCATGTCCATGGACGTGCACCCCCCGCATGAGTAGGAGGCTCGAAGTTGACTCTCACCATGACCACCCATCCGTTCTACTCCTACCGCCCGCACGAGAAGAGGATGCCATGAATAGTTAGTAACTTAGTAGTAGTCTAGTAGAAGAGGGTGGAGAGAGCTTAGAGGGTAGAGTAGGAGAAGAAGACTGAAGTAGAGGGAAGATTGAAGTAGTCTAGTAGGAGAGGGTGGAGAGAAAGGTGGTGGAGTAGGAGAGGGAGATAGTGGAGAGGAAAGCTTGAGTAGGAGAGGGAGATGGTGGAGAGGAACTCAAGTCTTGGAAGGCTTGAGTAGAAGAGGAGTAGCTTGCAGTCCATTATATAGAATATGGTAGCTGGCTCTCTCTCTCTCTCTCTCTCTCTCTCTCTCAAACTCTCAAATGGCGAGCCGCCAACGGCTAGTAGCCGTTATCTGAAAAAAAAAACGGCTGGAATTGTAGCCGTTGCAGACGTCCCCCCGTCCTTGACTGACAACGTCCCCCCGTCCCCTAGGGCGGGGACGCCCGTCCCCTGGTCACGTCTCGTCCGTTCCGTCCCCCAGGCCGTCCCACCGCCGTTACGCAAATGTCGTTGTTCGGGACGGCGTTCCCACGTCCCACGTGGACGTCCCGCCGTCCCCCTGTCACTATGTCATACGTCCCAATGTGTCGCCATTTGCAGCTCCGATCCTGTTTGTCAAGAAGGATGGGTCTTCTCGATTGTGTGTCGATTATCGTGCACTCAATAAGAAGACTATCAAGAGTAAGTTCCCGATGCCTCAAATAGATTATATTCTCGAGAGGTTGAATGGGACCAAGGTGATCTCGAAACTAGACTTGAAGAGTGGGTACCACCACATGAGGATTGTGGAGGGGGGCATTCCCAAGATAGCCTTTCGTACGGAACGGGTCCACAATGAATTTGTTGTCATGCCTTTTGGCTTGAGGAACGCCCAGCCACATTCAACCTCATGATGATGCGTGTGTTCAGGGATTTAATAGGAAAGTGTGTGTTCATATTTCTGGACGACATACTATTTTTTTCAGCTACCGTTGAGCAGCACGACATTGACATGGAGAAAGTCCTGAAGTTGCTGGAAAGTAGCGAGCTCTACGTCAATAAAAAGAAGTCGAAATTTTATTTGTTCGAGGTTCACTACCTTGGATACATTATCAGTGTCGAGGGTATCCGACTTGATCTGGCCAAGGTGGCCGAGATTGTCAATTGGGAAGTACCATAGTCTGCGTTTGACGTCAGATCCTTTGTGTGTATATGCTAGGCATACTCTACCCACAGACCTCTCGACGGATCTCATCGATTTGCTGAAGGGTGTCAAGACTAGAAGACAGTGGATTCGAATGACTCCACGAGCATTGGAGGCATTCAAGAACCTTAAGGTGGCTTTGTTAGAAGCACTTTGTCTAACGCTTGTCTCGTGGAACGAGCCGTTTTCCAAGTGATCACCGATGTGAGTAACATCGCAATTGGAGGTGTATTACAACAGAATGGTTATCGAGTAGCTTACATGTCTCGTAAGTTACTGCCTGCAGAAAAGAATTACTCGGTATACCATCGGAAACTTCTAGCAGTTATTCAGGCCTTGAAACATTGGAAACATTTCTTTTATGGTTGTGAATTTGAGGTTCGCACTGACCATCAAGCATTACGTTGGATTTTGACAATGCCAAGTGCACAATGGAGTGACTGACAGCACCGCTGGAGTAAAATTTTCCAGCAATTTGGTGGTATGATTGGGTACCTTCCGGGAAAGGCCAACCCAGTGCCCGATGCTTTGAGCAAGAAGGGACTAGTGACTTTGATTCATATCACTAGACTTGCCCTCACTGGTATGGGACTAGATGACATGAAGTACACTTATGTGGATTCCGAGGAATTCGGTACATAGTGGAAACATGCATTGGATACCACAGGACCATGCCACTTTTTGATACGCGCTGGTTGGCTTTTCTAGAAAGACCGACTTTGTGTCATGAAGTCGTTTAGGGCAGCTTTTCTTCACGACGTCCATGACGCCATCACTGGTGGTCATTGAGGCATGAATTCGACTCTGGAGAAGTTAGAACGATAGTATTATTGGCCAAGAATGAGGTGAGATGTGTTTGCACATGTGCAACAATGTGACATTTGTCAGAAGGTGAAAGCTTCTCGTAGAAAGAATATAGGATTGTTACAGTTTTTATCGATTTTCGAAGGACCTTTCCAAGATATATCCATTTATTTTGTCATGAATCTGCCTCCCAGTCGGGGTAAGCGTAATACTCTATGCTTGACTATTGTTGATAGATTTAGCAAATTTGCTATGCTTATCCCTTACAGGGCCAATGTGATCGCCCGAGGATGTTGTCCATTTGTTCATTTGGCATTGGTACCCGATTGGCGGGATCCCTAGGACCACAGTGTCAGATCAAGATGCCAAGTTTTAATGAATTGAGTGTGTTTGAAAGCAAAGAGTTAAAGAAGTTACTTGACTCGTTTCAAGATGTATTTCCTAAGGAGCTGCCATCGGGTTTACCACCCGAAAGGGCAGTTGATCATCATATTGATCTAGTTCTTGGTGCTCAACTTGTTAGTGTTCCGCCGTACAAGTTGAGCTAGGCTGAGGAAGATGAGTTGGCTCAACAACTCGCAGACTATTTGAGGATGGGCCAGATTTGTTCAAGTAAATCACCTTGGGGTGCACCTGTGTTACTTAGGAGAAAGAAGGATAAAACCTGGCGAACAAAGTGACAATCAAGAACCGCTATCCTCTATCTAGATTAGATGACTTGATTGATCGTTTAGTAGGAGCGAAGTATTTCACGAAGATAGATTTACGTACTGGCTACCACCAGATACATATTCATGAAAAGCATATCGAAAGAACCGCCTTTCCGACTAGGTATAGCCATTACGAGTTTCTCGTATTATCTTTTGGGTTGACCAATGCTCCAGCCACTTTCTAGCAAATGATGAACGATCTTTTTCGTGAATGGAAAGTTCATGGTGGTGTTCTTGGATGATATTTTAGTATGCAGTCGTACTCTTGAGGATCATGCTAGACACCACATGCTTATCTTGATTCTTTTAAGACAAAATCGATTGTACGCTAAATTTAGTAAATGTGAGTTTTTTATGAAAGAAATCATTTACTTGGGACACAAGATCACAAGAGATGGGTTGAGCATTGACTATGACCGAGTACAGAAGGTTTTGGCTCGGCCGATACCGCAGACGATGAGACAACTTCATTCTTTTCTCCGTTTTGTTGTTTTTATTTGGAAATCTGTGTGGGAGTACTCTCAGTTCACACTACCAATGATCAACTTGTTGAAAGGTCGTGGACATAAGTCGAATTAGCCTATCACTTGGAGTAACGATTTAGATACGACCTTCAGACTTTTGAAAGACACAGTCAAGGAAGCACCTACCTTAGCACTGCTCGATCCTTGCTCTTGAGACCGACTCGAGTGACTGTGTGATAAGGGTTGCTCTATTCCAAGATGGTATGATGTCACCAGCCTGGACATTTCCCAGTCTGAAAGGGGTCTGGTGGACTCCAGGATGTTTAAATATTTGGAAAGTACATGCTTTGGGAATGGGGGATTATCCTAGAATACAAAGGACCACACTCCTAAAATTTAGAAGAGTTGCTATATTTGGCCCGACTCCGATGGAAATTCTGTTCACGTCATTACATCTGGAATTGAGCAGATACCAAGAGTTGGCAAAGTGCCTATGACAGAATGTCTACTAGTTGGGATATTTTTAGAGATAAAGTTTATGGAAGGACCCATCTCTTAGATTGGGACATGTGGCAAGGAGGTGGACCAAAGTGAGACAAGTGGCCTGACACTTGTTAGAAAGTGGATCAAAGTGAGACAAGTGGCCTCACACTTGTCACTTCAGCTATTGTGTGGCTCTCCACTTGTCATCGTAGCCATCTCTTGCCATTTTAGCTCATGGGAGGCCCAAATCTATAAATTGGAGCCCTCTCTCTTCATTAATGGAGGCTCTCTTGCTGCACACTAGCCTCTACCACCGTTACAGGCTGCCCTAATGATGGCTACTCTCTTTCTCTCTCTCTTGAAGGCTGCCCATGAAGAATACCGGCTGTTGGGGACTGTTTTGGAGGCTTCCATCGCGAAGAGATACTGAAGGCAAGGGTATTTAATCATTTATTATGATTTCTAGCCATTGTACTTGTTGCACCAGCATTTGTACTTGTTGTACTTGCTGTACCAGCCATTATACCTGTTGTACCAGCCATCGTATTGGCTGTACCAGCCACTGTACTTGTTGTACTAGTCATTGTATCTACTGCACCAGCATTTGTACTTGCTGTACCTGCTGTACCAGCCATCGTATCGGTTGTACCAACCATTGTACTTAGTGTACTAGCTATTGTACTTGCTGTACTAGCCATTGTACCTGCTGTACCGGTTGAATGGAGAGTTGTACTTGCTGTACCCTTTCTATTGCATGAAGACCCGTGGTTTTTGGGGAAGAATCAGTACCCACACGGAGGTATATGGATTATATTGTTGGCTTGGCATTTCTACAGCCTATGTTCCGGCATGGTAGCCTTGTGTTGGGCTGTGTTATGGCATTTGTATAGGGATAATCCGGCATCTCCCGTGGGGAGAGTAAGGCTCTCAAAGCTTGTACATGATATTATTCTCCTTGGGTAATAAAATACTCCAAGGGGGGGGGTCGGCCCATTCCGGCCTCTATGCGGTGTCACACGTGCAAGCTCCATTTTCAGCATTTGTGGATGTTTTGTCGAGCTTTATGTTTTATGCAAAGTGATGATGGATATGTGGTAAGGCTGTGGCCATGTTTAAATGTTTTAATATGCATTGATGGTATCAACAAGTGTGTCAAAGGCCCTAGTCCCCCGGGCACTCGCCGCGAGTTACATTGGTATCAGAGCATAGGCTTTCTTGGAAGCGGAGGCTTCCTTCTATCAATAAGGAAGAGAAAAGATCTCAAGTGGGGACCACACTTACCATCATTGCTGTTAAGCATGGCCAGCCGCTTCATAGCTTATGAAGCAAGAGCATGAGCAGTAGACAACTTGTTGATCTAAGGATTTATGAATTCACAAAATTTATCTTGGAAGTATGGAGTTGGCTTTATGTGCACACGTTTAGCACTCTTTTCATATGGATATTGTGGATTACATTATCAAGCTTACAGGCAAGCTATGTGGAGATATATCTCGGGATATCTTAAGGATATGGTGAGGAGTATAGATATTAAGCTTCACAAGCAATTTCTATGGACGAATTTGTCCGAGTTTATAGAGAACAAATCTTTGGATATCTCATGGATATGATGCTTTTATGGATAAAGTCCACCTCTACTCCAAGGTGTGTGGTTAGCACGGAGTATGTGGTAAGAGTTATGGTATACAAGGATTATGGTATACAGGTCTATGGATTCCTAGACTTCTTTTCTAGGGATTTGGATCCATCCTCAAGTTTATGGATTACGTTTATGGCTCCCTTTTACTGCGATGGATTATTCTTTATGGCTCCCTTTATTTGGGATGCATTGGAATTTGGACTTATGGAACTCATGGTTCACATACCTTGTGTAGTGTGTTCTTGTCCTATGTGCTCTCTTGAAGATTGTTTCTACCATGTGAGGGTGGAACAATAGAGAGCAGATGGAAGGGAACATGGGCACTTCAAAGGGTAGTGACAAGCACAACATACCCTGTGTAGTGTTCTCTTGTCCTACGTGCTCTCTTGAAGATTGTTTCTACCATGTGAGGGTGGAACAATAGAGAGCAGATGGAAGGGAACATGGGCACTTCAAAGGGTAGTGACAAGCACAACATACCCTTTGTAGTGTTCTCTTGTCCTACGTGCTCTCTTGAAGATTGTTTCTACCATGTGTGGGTGGAACAATAGAGAGCAGATGGAAGGGAACATGGGTACTTAAGAGGGTAGTGTGAGTTGGTGGCCGAAATGCCTACAAACTATTGGTGGCCGAAATGCCTATAAACTATGTGTAGCAGAAATGCTTATGGAACACCAGGTTATCTATGCCTGCGAGTGATTGTTTTATCTTGTTACTTGAGCCCACCTCTCATCCAAGGTGTGTGGTTTGAGTACCAACACGGAGTGCAAGTGGTAAAGTGGACATGACGGGACTTATGTCTATGCCAAGGGTCATGTGGACCAATGTCTTGTTGGCAGGAGACTTATTTTGTCTCGCCCATTTACTTGGGACATGGATTATGATATCTGGACTTATGGGACTGTTTTGTCTCGTCCATTTACTTGGGACATGGATTATGATATCTAGACTTATGGGACTATTTTGTCTCGCCCATTTACTTGGGACATGGATTATGATATCTGGACTTATGGGACTGTTTTTGTCTCGCCCATTTATCTTGGGACATGATTTTGATGTTGGTATTATCATTATGGAGACTTATTTAGTCTCGCCCATTTCTTTGGGACATGGATTCTTCAGTTATATTGGATTTTTGAGACTGTCTCGTCTCGCACAATCGATGGGACATGATTATATGTTGAATATATGGCTTGAAGCTTAAAGTTGCGGACAACTTTTAAGAAGCTGGGGAGGATGTCACGAGCTTGGACATTTCCCAGTCTGAAAGGGGTCTGGTGGACTCTAGGATGTTTAAATATTTGGAAAGTACAAGCTTTGGGAATGGGGGATTATCCTAGAATACAAAGGACCACACTCCTAAAATTTAGGAGAGTTGCTATTTTTGACCCGACTTCGATGGAAATTCTATTCGCATCATTACATCTGGAATTCGTAGAGCAACTGAATGCTCCTCAAATTCCATCCGAAAGTCAGTCTTGCATACTTTATGCACTGATAGAAGATGAAAACCTAGAGCAGGGACATAAAGAACACGGGAAGCATGCTTGTTCCCCTTGCCGTCGGGAATAATCTCCATCCGGCCCTCACTATGTATCGGAATAGTGGAGTTGTTGCCAATAAAGATGCGACCTGACTGCCGTTTCAGATCCAGAAAGAAGTCACGGGAGGGAGTCATGTGCCTGGAAGCACCACTGTTAAGAATCCATTCCCGGGTATCCTTCGCGGTGAAGCCAACTGCCTCCTCGCTCGAAGATGATGAAGCATCGGAGTCCATCATCTCTAAGTGCACAAATGCCTGAGTCTTTGCAGCTGAGGTTGAGGGATAAGCACTCTTCCCTGTCCGCTTAGGACACTTCCTCCAATAGTGGCCTTTCTCGCCACAGTCATTGCAGAATCTTTCGGCCTTCAGCTTCTCTTGTTCTGAGTCAGGCTTCTTCTCAGTAGACTTCTCCGGTGAAGCCTTCCCTTTGCCCTTGTTGTTATTCCGGCCTTTCGACCGTTGGCCAGTTAAGGCTTCCGAACCGCTGTTGTGAGGAGGGTTCGTGAAACGTTCCTCCTGGTCCAAGACCATTGGCACAAGCTCCTCCCAGGTAATGTTGCTGAGCCTGCCACTCGTAATCAACGAGGAGTAGAAAGTAGAATACTGAGTAGGCAAGTGGGACAGCAAAGTGATGGCCATGTCTTCAGATGATATCTCCTTCCCAGCTTGTAGGACTTCCTGCTGAAGGGCCTGCAGCTTGTTAATGTGTTCCCGCATCGTCGAGGACTTTGCAGGGTTCATAACCCACATCTACACTTCCAAGGAGATCCATTTCTTGGGTGATACCCTGTTATAAAGAGAAGCCAAGTGCTCCCATATGCCTCTCGCCAGCGTCATGTGCTTTACATGATTGATCACTTGTGGTGTGTAGTTGAGGGAAATAAATGACCGGACCCTGGCGTTGACACAATCCCACATGTGTGCCTGTGCCTCTCGGTCCTTCCTCATCGACAGTAACTCCCCTTTCTCTGCTTCCGGCCGTGGAACCCCGACGATGATGAAATCAGCAAGGTCATATGACTCCAGCACAGACTCCATCATGACCTTCCAGATGCTGTAATTAGATCCGTCCAACTGACGGTCCACTGGGAATGTGGGGAGAGTCGGAATCTTCACGTGCTTCTCAGCCATCTCTAGTAAATCTACCATCGCGGGGAGTAAACTGAAAGGGTGGGTGGGTGGGAAAAAAATCTCTAAAACCTGCAAGTGGCTGTCCAGCACCTTAGCCTGCCTTCTCTTTCACCTTCTCTTCCCAAACCGTCCAATAATACAGTCCACCAATCAGCAACCTAACGATCCCCCTCTTGCTCAGAAAACTCCCAAGATCTATCACGAGCCTAGGGCTCTGATACCATGTCAGAATATGCAGCGGAAATGATAACCAAACTTGGGTTGACAAGAGCAAGTAGAGTGCAGAAAATAGACAGCACAAGAAACACAGAGAAATAGGTGTGTAAACTCTTCTCTATACACAAGATCCCGCAAATAACTGAATGAATTAAGTGGTGGGGGGCATGGGGCCTATTTATAGGCCCCATGCATGCAGTCGGCCAGCGCTGGTGGCTCTCCACGACTGCATGAAGCAATCGGCCAGCAGTAGAAAACTCCACGAAGTCGGCCAGCAGTAAATACTCCACGCTTGCCGATTGGGCAGTCGGCCAGCCACACGAGTGCTGAATGGACAGTCGGCCAGCCACCAGAAGCTCCTGCCAACATCTGGCATCCATCCACACTACCAAAAAATGGGGAAAAATAGGGAAAAAATACGGGGAGTGAGGAAAAATGATAAAACACCTATACAGGGCGGGCACACCCACAACAGAGGCCCTGGTGGTATAAAAATAGACAAGAGATGACTTCTAATAGAAGGATCGTGTTGAGGAGGACGTTACATGGGAGACATTGACTACCCTTCAGAAGGATTACCTTGAGTTTTTACTGAGCTCAGGAGTGAGCTCTTAGAGGAAGGGGAGTTGCACAGAGTGTATCTACCGTGTGCAGCACGCACACAAGACTAGCTTCGAGGCTTGGTGTAGCTTGGAGCTAGGTAGGCAGATTGGCGAGTTGGGCTGGGGATGGACAGACCCATGTGTGGATGCCCGGTGGCTGGCCAAGAGCCTATAAAAAGGTGGCCAGGGTCAATTAGTCAGGCAAAGTCTCGTGAGACTATGCGAGAGCTTTGCAGTCAAGAGCCTGGATCTAGTGCAGACATGCACCTGTTTCATGCAGCCGAGGCCGGCAGTAGTCTCGAGGCCCACAAGGGTAGCTCCGTGGCAGTATGGGACGTCATGGGGTAGAGATTGGTTGGTATGTCTAGCTAGTTAGCCATAGTCACAAGTAACGGGGGACGGGGACGGGGGACGGCCATGAGTAGGGAACGGGGACGGGGGAGGGAACGGCACTCAAAAAATACTTTTTTTAAAAAGTTTTTCCACCCTCAGGTAACTACGCAGGCACCGGCTAACTCTACTTTGTGAGTCCCCCCTATATGAGGAGAAGGCATTTATGAGTAGCACGGGTCACCTGATAGGTCCCGGTTTAAACACTGGATGGTGGCCGATTGTGGCCAGATAGCATGAGACGATTCTGGAGAAGGTTGGCACATTGCCAACCAGGCTACATGCATATGCGGTGAGTTATTATACACCTACTACATATGGGCTGTAAATTTTGGGTCCGTTGCGGCGCGCAGTTTCACACCAGCTTACTTGGGGAAAGGTGCGGAGGGGGGCGTGAGCCCCTCTCTGCAGGGGTCCGGGGGCTGTTTACGCTAAACTCCATGCTTGTAGCCTTGTAGCCTTGTTCTTATATAGATATTAGATAGACAAGAGAGAGGCAAGGGCAAGTGAGAGAGAGAGAGGCAAGAGCCAAGCCTCAAGGGCCAAGGGCCAAGGCCCCAAAGCTCAAGCCTAAATGCCAAACCTCAAGGCAAGAGAGAGGCAAGGCCCAAGGCCCAAGCCTCAAAGGCTCAAGGCCTCCCCAAACGGCCAAGCCAAACGGCTAGAAACGGGCAAAAGAAACCACAGAATGGCTCCCTGCCGGCCCCCCACAGTGCCGTCCCCCACAGCTGTCCCCGTTCCTACTGCCGTCCCCTTCACCGTCCCTTGTGAGGGACGCCTCCAGGTGGACGTCTGACCGTCCCCTGCCGTCCCCGTTCCTGAACCATCCCGACTTGGCGTCCCTCCGTTCCAATAGTCCGTCCCTTCCGTCCCCTGTGACTATGTAGTTAGCTCAGCTCGTGGCTCAGTGGGGACCGCCAAAACTTGTGGGCTTTGCCCACGGCTGTCGTGGTTGGGTGGTGAGTTAGGCCTGCACCCCCCTTTTCATAGTTTTATGGCTTTGTTTTGCAAGTTTGGAGTCTTGTTGCAAGTATGCCCTACGAGGAGACCCTCGAGATTTGATAGCTACGGAGAAGTAATCTCTCTGGCGAAGCATGGCAGACCCTAAAATCCACCTTACTCCCAACAGCCATGGTTTGCCATTCCTTGTAGTGTTGCGTGCAATGCAGATGCATAGGAAATCCTTCCATGGCTGTCCGGTTTTACCTCTTTCCAAACTTTGCTAGGGTCATATCACAACGTAGTAATTTTCTGTTTGTGTTTCACTTAGCAATGATGGCATCATGAGTGGCAGCTTCAATGAGCTATCAAGGTTATTTTGAAGGGTGTGTAAAGTTTCGAGCATGCAATAGATGTGATGATGAAATAGTTTTTCAAGAAAATGCTTATTTTGTATAACTCCTTTCTTTCTTGCTAATGCTTCAAAGATTGGTATTTGTTTCAAGTGTTTATTTTCAAGTCTGTTACCAATGAGCATCTTCGATATTGCAATCCACTTTGATTTCTTTCCTTCATGTGCATTATTTGCCCCTCCTTTAATTTGCCTAAACCAAAAGACTTTTTGCTGAATTTAGGTCTCAGCACAAGCTGTTATCCATGGCGGATGGTAATTTTCCCAAGCATTCAGAGGTGTCCACACCTGAGACTGTCAATGATGTAATCATTTTGTCTGGTCAAAGCAATATGTCAGGGAGAGGTGGTATCCATACAAAGCATCACAAAGACGGCAGCATCCATAAGGAATGGGACCACATTGTGCCTCCGGAATGTGAAGTAGACACGGGGACAATTTTGTGTTTAAATGCGAAACTGCATTGGGTGAAGGCTTTGGAACCTTTGCATCACGATATCGATACAGGTGGGAAGTCTCCATTAACAAGTGCCGGTTGCCCTGCATCCAGTGTAGTTTCTTTGGACTAGTTTTGCTACCATGTTTAGTGCTGTCATCTTCTGTAAAGCAGGTAAAGTTTGTGGCTTGGGACCTGGGCTGGTCTTTGCAGCATCTGTCCTTCGACATTGCAAAGCTGCTGGAGAAGAACCTGCTCCAGCGATTGGCTTGGTGCCATGTGCAGTTGGTGGAACCCAAATCAAGGAATGGGAGAAAGGAAGCAGGCTTTACGAGCAGATGATCAAACGTGCAAAGGCTGCCATAAGTAAATCAGGCACCTTAAAGGCACTTCTTTGGTACCAAGGTGAGAGTGACACCCTATCTTCTGATGATGTCAAGGAATTTCCACAAAGGCTGGAAGCGTTATTTACCAACATTCGTTCCGATTTGCAAAATAGTGAGCTACCAGTCATTCAGGTTTGCTTCCTACCTTGAGCTTCTCAGCAGGGTTTTTTGGTCCTCTGTTAGGCAGGAATATGTGAAGATGGTCAACAAGGGACTTCGGGGTTTTGGATTTATTGTTTTTCTATTCGGTTTTTTTTTTGTATGAGTGGTGTGTAAGAGGACATTTGTGGGCACCAACAGGCTGGTTGCCCTTAGAACTCGGACAGGGGAGGTCCTGAGTTCAATCCCGCCTGGTCACTGGTTCATGTTGTGGCCGTGGCCACAAGTTCTTTGCCTCCGGGCAGGTATGTAAAAACCGCGGGCAACCAATATGGTGACCACAGGTGGATCTACTCAAGGGGGGAAAAAAAAGAGAACATTTGTGGCTAGGTACAAATGACAATTAGGCCCCTTACACATTACAGGTGCCTGTTAGCAAAAGCAGCATCTTTGTGGTGGCTTTCGGACGGATGTGCAATTTTACCCATGCATCAACTGTCTGTTTGGTAATGTGTAACATGTGTAATGGGCCTTTTTTGTCTTTGGTGTAGCTTCCGGTTGTTGTAAGAGGGTTTAAGAAGAGATTTTAGGTTAGGTGTTCACCTTTAGGTCAAATCTTTCTCCTATACAACGTTTGCCACTAATGGTGTGTAGACTTGACTGTAGCTTAATAGAGTATTTAAGAAGATGCTTTGGGTCAGGTGGCAAATTGGTAACCAAGGTTGTTGCATTTTGGAAATATTTTTTCCTTGTCCATGTTTTAACTTGGTTTTGTGTGTTTTGGGGCACACAAGTATACCTTTTCATCTTGTTATTATTGTTTGGTTTTTGACAGGTGGGCATAACAGCCGCAAATCATCCATTCCCGGAGTTCTTGGAGGAGGTTCGCCAGGCTCAAATGGCGGTGAATCTTCCGGGAGTGTATTATGTTGATGCAAAGGGTCTTCCTTTATTGGAAGATAACATTCATCTTAACATGCATGCACAAGTGCAACTTGGCAAAATGCTTGCAGAGGCCTACATGGAACATGTTGAGAACTCAGCTACCAGATTGCCTGAGGATTCCTAATGTTGCCAGTGTGCTCAATTGTTGGGTTTCCAAACGATTGACTTTGATGCCCAAAGCCTTAAACTTGATTCAACATGTTGAAGTGGAATTGAATAAAGCCTGAGATTTGGCTATGCATCTCGCGTTTGGAGGGGTGTGTGTGTGTGTGTGTGTGCGTGTTGTAAAGCAGTTGAGACCTTTTGTGCAACTCTCCTGTGTATGTTGTATAAAGCATTTGAAATCTATTGAGCTGTCGGTACTGAGTTGGATATGTTTTTTAAACCCCCATGGATGGTTAGCTTTAAGAGCTGTGTGAGAGCAAGTTGATTATTATTATTTGGTCATAACGGAGGCTGTAATTTCTTTGCTGTAGTAGGATATGCCTTCAGTTGTATTTTTCTTAATAGAGAAAAAAAGCTTGCTTCTTAAGAAAAGTTTGTGTGCACTTCCATATGAAGCAAGAATATGATTCTTAGTTGACCTACCTTTGAATGTGATATGCAAAAAATACAATGGGAAAAGGATGGAGATGTTGCGGACAACCACCTTGCTAGAGTCGATTGAATTTCATGCTTCACTCCTAAACAACATTGCCTGAGACCAACTAGAAATGTTTGGGGAGTCAGGCAGCCATGAAGCCAAAAAAAAAAAAAAAGAAGAAGTCAGGAGGAAGGGGGGGGCCAGATGTAGAACTTCTCTGTATGAGAAACTACAGTTGGATGCCTTCATTTTGGTTGGATGACTGTTACTCTGGAGAGACCTCGCCCATGGAATTTCCCTTGATGCCGAGGCTGATGTTCAAGCTCAGGAACTCACTGCTGCTGTAGGAGCTCCTCGACTGGACCGTAGATTAATCATAGCCTCTACAAATAATGGGGACCGTAGATTAATCATAGGCACTACAAATAATGGGGACGGTGGGTAGATGGTGTCAAATGGGCGTATAAAGGGATACATCTTTAACCAAAGGTCTTTTGTAACTTTCATTACTAGTCAATGGATGAGGAACGGTTTTACGCACCTAGTCAGCATCTCTCACAAGGTGTTTTATTATTGGTAGTTGTTGGAATCAAAGCTATCATATTTTCCAATTCAACACATCATGTGTAAGAGCTCCAAGCCCTAACCCTCAGCCTTGCATGCAAAAATGTGATGAAGAGGATAACGATGAACCGACATCTCAAAGGGATAAAACCCGACCTTGGGCATTCAAGGTGTGCCTTATCGGCCACATGCCACAAACCTTGTGCTACAACTGTCACCCACAAACGCTACACATTCACACTTAATCTCATAAGCGGTGATGTGCCGTCATGGGTTGCAGCATTCTCTCCCCCTTATCCTCGATGAGAAGCTCTCTAATGTTCCAATGTCACACAAACAACTCGAAATCCCGAAGAGTACAATATCACAATCATATTGCTCTTCATTTCAAAATCAAACATAGTTCATGATTAGCTTGATCTGTTCCATGTCTTCATGATGTACTTTGAGCCTTCAACTCCTTGTTTTCTTTCAACACTTAAGAGTAAGTGACACATAGCAACGACACAAACTTGGAGAAGTCTATTGAACACTTCTACGACAGTGTGAGAATGAATTGTACCAGACTTGTAGTGCGTGGTAGTGCGTGGTAGTCTAGAGAAAAATCACCAAGAAGGTGTAGACATGCGTGGTATGGGATGTATTACTCACAAACTTTTCAGGAGTACCACATGGCACTAACACATCCAATAGTTTCTTGTTTCCCTTCTCCACTATAGGAATGAAGTATACATACTAGCACTTCTTCTCCAACAAAGGAACGAAGTGTGCATTCTTGGGCTAGCTATCTCACTATTACCGAAACTATGCTCTTGACCATACCAAGTCTGTTCACATACCTCTAAAGGCTTCTAACACATAGGTCTCCTTAACCTCTAAAGGCTTCGACATAGGTCTCCTTAACCTCTAAAGCCTTACCAACTTCACATAGATATGTCTTCTTGATGACAAGTGCCAAGCACATTGACTATCCTCACAAAATCTTGTGTCACTAACTCTCTCAGATCCTTTGAGTCCAGAACATAAATCTTGCCATTCCGCTTGGTAAACATCCGTTTACGAGATACTAAATCAAACAGTGCTGACTCCTCTCGTCAACATAGTACACATCTTGGTCCATAACATGGATTGTCATGACAAACATTGCTCACTTTACCATACACATAGCTCTTTTGAGCATGAGGAACATATTTCCCCATTACTAGCATGATGAATCAAACAAAGTTGACTATCTTACCCAATTAATACATATACCTTAGCTTCCTCACATGAACCGATAGTTGTTGGATCACTCAAGAGTTTCCTTAGTTCCTGTTGTTTGATTGCCCTTTAAACTATAATTTGGGGTTTCTTGAGTTGCATGCTCCTTGAATGATATTCACCTAGATCTCATGATCTTTGACAGCTCAATCAAATGCACCATTGATTGTAAACCTACACTACCAAATGTCTATACCCCTTTTAATAAAGGTTAATATACAAAATTTGAGGTTTCATGTACCTTTAATATTTCCACATTCCCATGAATTTTACCACCATCATCCCCTTTCGGTAGTGGTGGTACGTAATTTTATTTCATGGGAATGTGGAAATATTAAAGGTACGTAATTTTATTTCATGGGAATGTGGAAATATTAAAGGTACGTGAATAAAATTCCATACTACCACCATCCGGTGATGTATACAAATCTATCATTTACTTTCTCTTTAGCCAACAATCGAATCCAAAGTCACATTTACTCAAATTTCCACAAATAACTCTCATTCTATTCCCATAGTTCTTGACTTTCAATACTGTTTCCAAATTGCATGATGAAGCTATTACTCTTGTGATTGCTAGTGGATGGTGCTAGTGCTATGTAGCAGTAGCTATGTAGCAATAGCATTACTGTTAGCTAGTCTGGGATTCGTAGCTCGTGGTGGCTAGCACTATTGTGATTGAGCTACTAGGCTTGTCAGTGATAGCTAGTGCTACCTATTAGTCTTGTGACTACTAGTAGTTGGTACTAGCTACTAGTCGTGTGAGTGCTAGCACTACTAAGCAATCAAAGTACTACTCGCTAGCACATGATAGCACTTATAGGGGATTGCTAGCTAGCACTAGCTAGATTCTAGTATTGTGACTGCAAGTGGTTCTAGCTAGCACATGATAGAACTTATAGGGGATTGCTAGCTAGCACTAGCTAGATTCTAGTATTGTGACTGCAAGTGGTTCTAGCTAGCACATGATAGCACTTATAGGGGATTGCGAGCTAGCACTAGCTAGGTTCTAGTATTGTGACTGCAAGTGGTTCTAGCTAGCACATGATAGCTCTTACAAGACTGCCACAGCTAGCACTAGCTCGATTCTGGCATTGTGACTGCAAGTTGTTCTAGCTATAGTAGTATATTGCTAGCTAGCTTGTGGTCCCCTATATCTGCTAGATAGCATTGTGAATGCTAGCCACAATGCTAGCTAGTAGTCTTGTGAGTGCTAGCTAGCTTGTGAGTGCTAGCTAGTGGTAGCAACCAATCCCCTATGTCTATTAGATAGCAGTGTGATTGCTAGCTAGTAGTTACAATACTAGAATTGCTAGCTAGTAGTTACTATATTGCTATCTAATAGTACTAGTGGTAGCTAACAGGCTTGTGAGTGGTAGCAACCAATCCCCTATATATATTAGATAGTAGTGTGATTGCTAGCTAGTAGTTACAGTGCTATCTAGTGGTAGCTAGTAGGCTTGTGAGTGCTAGCTACTAGTCCCTTGTATTGAAAACTAAATAGCATTGTGACTGCCAGAGCTAGCAGTCTTGTGAGTGTGATAGCTAGTGGTAGTTAGCACATGATATCTCTTGTAGGCATGGTAGCTAGGAATAGCTAGATTCTGGCATTGTGACTACAAGTAGTTCTAGCTATAGTAATACAAGATATAGGGTACTGCTAGCTAGCTAGTAGTCCCCTATATCTGCTAGTAGCTAGTGATAGCTACCACTAGCTCTAGCACTCACAAGACTGGTAGCTAGCTAGTCACAAGATCGGCTAACAATCATGGGACTGCTAACTAGACTGCTAGCTAGCACTGTGAGACTACTAGAGCTAGTTGTCGTGTGGCTTCTAGGTAGAGCTAACTACTAGTAGTCACAAGACTGCTAGCTAGTGCTAGCTATCATAGGACTGTTAGTTGGCACTATGTAACTAATAGCTAGCACTAGATATCACATAGCGTTAGCTAGCAGTATCCTAACTACTAGCTAGTGCTACCAAGGCAATCAAAATACTACTAGCTAGCAGTACCTAGAAGTGCTAACTACCTCAAACAATATGTTAGCTAGTGATAGCTAGCACTAGCAATTACACATAGTGCTAGCTAGCAAAAATACAGCTAGCTAGCACTAGCTAGAAGTACTAAGTACCTAAGTTGTATTGCCAAGCAATATGCTAACTAGTGCTACCTTTCATTGGATTCTTGATGGCAAAATTAACTTTACCCTCCAAACATCATAACCTTAGCAGCTTCAGGGATTTGTCGCGTGAAATTTCTCTTTAGGTAAATTTTCTATGCAGAACAAATGGGTAAAACAGAAAAGATGCTAGCGGTGTCTACACAACACCATATAAACACCCAATATCACTTTGTCTTTGACACTAACTCCACACCTTATGCAAGAATCAACCAGAATGATAGGCGTGGAGTCATGCGGCTGAGGCACCATTGGTGGAGGGGTTCAATTCAAAGAGATTCATATTGTCCACATTTCTTAGCATATGCTCTTTTTAAGTCCTCCTGTGGTAGTACCGTATATGATAGATGAATCTTTTGTAGTACCCTATATACATGGCATATAAGAAGATAAATATTCTATAGTATTATACATGACCCATAAATCTCTATACTCCCTTATAGTTAGTGGGTGGTTTCCAAAATTACATAGATCTTAGAAATGCCATTCTTGGAGATAATGTGTCCATTCTTCGAAATGCCATTCTTAGAGCTAACATGTCTAAGGATGTCTCCATGTTTAACCCAGAATTGACATTTGAACAAGCTCAACAAGATATAGTAGTTTGCACCTCTCGAAAACTTGTGGAGGAAAACTTATCTAGGACAAGTAAGATACACTTGGAGTGCAGGAGAATGCCATTTCTGAATATCTCTAGGATCTTTCAAAAATTATACCCCTCTTCTTGGGTAGAAGTGGGCCCTGCAAAAAAGAACATGAGGACCCAAAATGGTAGGAGAGGGTTGTGTGAATGATTTGTGAAAGTCCCCTTTGATGGGGAGACAACTATTGGGGGAAGAGGTGGGCATGAGCCAAAAGAGTGAAGGCCCCCTTCGAGAGAGGATTTCAATTCATAGGTATGATAATTGCAAGAGAGGGGGAAAGGACTACCAAGCAATTATACATAAAAGAGGATAATAATAATCTATTATCTTTATTAGAGTGAGATCAAAGTAGCAATACACACATAGATGCAGTAAGGAAAGATAGATGGAAGCACAACACTCAAAGTAGATTGATGAGTATTAGTGAAGTACAAGTGAAGTGACATGATAAGGTCACTTAAACACACTCATAAGAGTACGTACATATGCTTGAGAGAAAAAAAATCCTAAAGATGGAAAAGTACCTTGGCCCATTATTAGCCTACGTCCACACATCACTACCATATAAATGGCTACAAATCCCCCCTATAGTGATGATGTGAGCATGTATAAGGATCTTGTGGCTATCCCCAAATTCCAATAATCCCAAAAGATTTAAACTTCTCTCGTGAGAGATCTTCAAACTTCTCTCATGTGAGAGAGCTTTGTGAATATATCTACCACATTGTTGGGTGTAGAGGCATAAGCCATGCTAATCTCTCCTACAATGAGCCTCTCCCTAACATAATGATAATGCACCTCAATGTGCTTTGTGCAAGCATGAAACACTGAGTTCCTCACAATAATGGCTAATGCACTGTCAATGAAATATGGAGGTGGGGGATTACTAACACCAAGATCTATCAAAAGGTGTCTGAACTATACACACTCCACAGTCGATGTGAAAGCTACCTTGTACTCACATTCATAGCTTGAAGTGGCCATTGTTGGCTGCTTTTATTGAGCCATGATATACATGAATCATTTTTCATTAAAACAAAACATGATATTAATTTTTCACATATTAACATCTACAAGCTTTGTGTGTCCAGACAATAATCATAATTACATATCACTCAGGGTGTCACATCATCATATATCTTCTTGCACCACAAACGTGATCCTCAAATAAGATGGCGTGCACCACTAGACCCAATAACTCCTTGATCTCCAAGTAAAAAACTCACATGTCCCGCATCTAGCATAATATGAGTTGTGAGTCTGGACATGTGAGCTATAAGTCTAAACACGTGAATCTACAAATGTGAGCCTAGAGACATGAGTCTAGAGGTGTACCGACCAATTATTACTATAATAAAAACTTATATATGGACACACCTACCCATGTCCTTAGAAGATTTTCTTGTCGTACAATCTTTACCACCTACAAATTCCAAGGACAATTCTTGTTATGAGAAAGAAAAATCCACTACACTTGAATGCCATAACATTTAACCCATTGTTGTTGAGCCATGATATATATGACTTACCAAGGTGAAAGAAAAAGCCACTACACTTGCATGTTATAACATCCAATCTAATTGAAATCGCAAAAAGCATGCATCTAAGCATCACCCCCCCCTTGGCATAGAATAAGCTAAGGGACTGAGTGCCTTGTTAGTATTTGAATACTCACTTGGGAGCCTGCCAATGCTTGCTTTTGGGACTATGCAAAAACCTGCTTAGATACTAATTGTCATTTCTTGGGATTGAGTCATAATCGTCCTACATGCCAATGATCATTTTTCAATGCTTCCTCAAAGGAAACACGTTCCTCTTCATTGCATATACTAGCAATGAGAACATGATCTAGAAAGAATAAGATGCCTGCTGAGAACCTGCACGTGTCTTGCTAGGTGAAGGAGCAACTAATTTTCTCTCTCGTAATGTTTGCACTAGTCATTTTAGCATACTCTTGGATGTGTATGGCTATCCTTTCCTCATCCACTACATCCTCATAAATAGGCTGATCTGTGGGGGGCTGACATTTGTGCTACTTTTTTTGCATACTCTTGGATGTGTGTATGGCTATCCTTTCCTTATCCACTACATCCTCATCTATAGGCTGATCTGTGGGGTGACATTTGTGCTACTTTTCCAATATGGGCTAACCTACAACATCTTTTTGAGTGTCCATTTGCTTCACATTTGGCTGCCCAACATTGTACTAAGAGTGAGTGCATCAAAAATGTCTTGCGCATACATTTTTCTATTTTTTTAATATAAAATCATGGGCTGAACCAAGTTCTCAATAAAGACAACATCTCTACTCACCAAAACATGCTTTGTGTCTAGATATGGTAGAGTCTATACTCTTTGCTTTCTAAGCTGTATCCCACAAAAATACATTTTACTACCTTATTATTGAGCTTATTGCATTGTTCCTCAAGCACAAGAGCATAATCAAGAAAACCAAAAACATGCAAAATGAGCCACACAGGGCTTCCTACCATTCCAAGCTTCATAAGGGATAATTGTCTACAAGGCCTTAGTGGGGCATTTGTTTAGCACATAAGTGGCATTTATGACTGCCTCTAATCAAAAAATATGAGGCAAATCCTAGCCTTTAACTATGCAACTTGCCATCTCCATGAGTGATCTATTCTTCCTCTCAGTCACACCATTTTGCTAAGGTGTATAAGGTACTATGCATTGATGTTTTATGTCTCTTTCAGCCATATATACATGAAACACATTTGGCATGTACCCCCCCTCTCAATCTATATAAAGGGTGCTAACTTTACATGCACATACATTTTTACCCATAGAAACAAAGTGTCTAAAGTATGTAAAAATCTCTGACCTTCACCTTCAACATATACACCTGGGTGTGCTTGGAGTAGTCATCATTAAAGTCACAAAGTAGAGATATCCCCCGATCGATGGTGTCCTCATGTCCATCCTTTGAGAATGATGCCCATTGCATCTTGCCTAAAATGCACCCCCCTCACATGCATGTTTGATAGGGGCCTCAAACTCTTTGGTAACTCTGACACCATCTCTTGCCTTTTAAGGTGTAGCGAATTTCCAAAATTCAAGTGACCAAAGTGGGCATGCCACAACTTTGCATCACTCATAGCATGTGTGTGACAGTAACTAAACAAGCATTATGTGCCAATCTCTCATACATGAGTCCAACTTGTAAAGCCCATGGCTTAGAGTACCTAACACCACAATGATATTTTCATCACTCTAGTCATTTACTGTACACCTCTCATCAGATATTACCACTAAGAGTTTGACAATAATTTTTTTAAAATACTCAGCACAAAAAACAAGACTTTCTGAGAGAGTGATTGTCTCACCATTTGTAGTGTTGAGATATCGAGCTCGTCTAGTGAGGCGGTGGACACTGATGACCCGCCTGGGGGATACACCACTGGCATGGTTGGTGAGATCTTGGGTGATATGCGGCCAGTGGGATGACAGGCTGTGTGACAGCCACTCTAGAGACTGGCATAGTTATAGCGCCAGCTCATTTAGTTGGGTTCACACTATAGAGAACCCTAGTATGTATTTGGTTGAGTACCTTTCATATTATGTGTACTCTTATCTTTTGTATATGGTGTGTTGAGTGTTGAGTGAAGAAGAAGATTTTTAGCCTCTCACCTTGTGTGTTCTCTATTAGGGTTTTATGAGTGTGTGTGTGCTTGCAAGAGCTCAAGCTCTCTTCCCCCCTGCATCTTTTCATGGTATCAGAGCCTGGTTCGTGCTAAGGGCTGAGCTGCAAGCAAGAGAACCACAGGAAGCGGTGCGAGGGTAAGAGCTTCAACTACTCTTCCCTATTTGTGTTGGTGACTACACCCTTGTCGGGAGCTCTACGGGAGGCACCGGCAAACGATCTCTGATTGAGGAGCTTTCTTCGCTGGAGTAAAGCTATAGGGAAACTATTCTATCCTATCAGAATCGGACAAAATTTTTTGAGCCAAAAACGCGTTTCGGGCACGTCTGGACCTCCGTTTTTCAGAAAGCAGGCGATTTCGAGCACTGCGGGTCATCGATTCTCTACAGAACTCTGTTTTAAGAACTGCAAGAAGACAGATTGACTGTGCAGACACTGTGGGTGCTGCAAAGAGGTCAACAGTTGCCACTGGGTGTATGTATGCACATTGAAGTCACTGGTTGTGACATTTGAGAGTACTACAGTACCGCTGCAGAAATATAGCAGTTTGTGCAGGACAACCAGAGTGCTGTTTCTGGTAAAATTATGTGTCTGGCAAGATGTCAAATGATGGCATAACATAGATTGTGGCTGAGAAGCTTGATAAGAATAACTTCCATGCTTGGAGGTTCAGGTTGACGAATTTCCTAATGGGAAAGGGCTATTGGGACTACATAGAAGGTGAGCATGAAGAGGCACCAGAGATATCGGACATAAATCCGATTGCTGCAGATGTGAAAGAGTTTAAAGACTGGAACCAAGGAGCCAGGAAAGTTATGTATTGGCTCTCCATTAGTATACAAGACACCATGATTGGGCACATTCAGGATGCCAAGTCCCCCAAGGAGGCGTGGGACACTTTGGTAAAGCTTTATGAAACAAATACCAAGGCACGTAAGATACAGTTGAAGAATGAACTTCATACTGTGGAAAAAAAGAGCATGTCTGTGAATGACTATGCGTTAAAGATTTGTGGAATCCCTTGCATCTATTGGTGTGTCAGTAGATGATGATGATAAGGTGGAGGTCTGTCTACGTGGTCTCGGGCTACAATACAAGGCAATCAAGACGTCTATTCAGACTCAGGAAAACATTCCCAACTTTACAGATTTGGTGTCTATGCTGATTATGTTAAAAACCATTCTAAGGAGGATCAAACACTAGCTCCATTGCATAGTTGAATAGAAATGAAGAAGATGAAGTTAAGCTACTAATCAAGAAGTAATTAGCATAATGATGAGCATAATGACAACATAAGTGAGGGGCAATAAAATGTGTTGATTTCAATAGATGAGAGCCTCTTTATATAGGCTGAAGTACATGAGGATTAAGCTCAAGATTAGGTGTTAATCATCATCTAAATCATCTCCACCTTCCCTCCTAGATTCAAGCACCTAAAAGTGACCACCAACCCTAGAATCTTGCTAATCACACCAATGCTATCTAATCAAGGGATCACGACCCCTTTGGCTGATGTTGAGATCCTAAATGACTCTTTTACATCATGGTAAGATTGCATAATAACCTTTGTATCCATTTGCCCATAATCTATGACTTTAGTGCATAGTGCTAGTTACAAGGTATATGTGCCCTACACATCATTTTAGTGAAGGTGTTTGCCATATTTTTTAACACCCCTCCTCAAACACTGAATCCACTCAATGATGCAGTTGGTCATGCTGACTCTCATGAGCCTAATTAACCACCCAATGCTCAGTGATAGCATGCATGAGCGTGGTCTAACTAGCAATGCCATACATAGGTTATGCCAATGTGAACTCAGAGGCTTTAGTCATGCGTACAAAAGAGGTATGGGACGACTTTAGAAGAGTGTGACAAGACGTGGCTACATGTATGAGTGAAGAGGACACCCATGTGTATAGGGCATGCCCTTGCTTTTAGCACTTTAGAATAAATGATTTGATCTAATCATAGATAGGGCCTCATGATGGTGGCCCTTGTCTTCATCTTTTTCTTCTTCTTGGTCTTCTTCCTGCTGCACTTCTTCCATGATGTAGACTCGTTGCATCTTCTTCTTGGCAAAACAATTCTTCTCTACATGGCCAGGTTTGTGACAAAAGTCACAAATGAGATTGTTGTTGTTGTAGCCCTTGTTGTAGTTGCCTTTGTTCTTGCCATACCTACTAGATCCTGCATAATAAGCATTTTCAGTAGACAAGGTTGATGACGATGGAGACTCCATTTGCTTGGTCTTTAGTTTTCTCTCCTCCTCAAGAAGAGATGCTTCAATGTCCACAAGCTTTGATATTGGCATATTGGTCAAGGTTGTGACCACATGGTCATATTCTTCAGGTAAAGATTTAAGTAATACACCAATGGAGACATCTTCATCCATCTTAAGACCTATTCCTGCAAGTTGTGTTAATAGGCCTTTCATGTAGTTCAAATGTGAGGCTAGGGATGTGCCAGACTTCATTTCTAGATTAAAAAATTCAATGAGCAAACCAAACTTTGAACTTTTAGATCGAGCCCCAAATAGAGTTGTGAGTTGGTCCCAAACTTCCTTGGAAGTTTCGCATCCATCCACATGATGAATGTAAGTGTCATCAAGCTCCAATGTGATGATGGCACGAGCTTTGTCATCTCTTACTTCCCAACAAGGAACATCAGCAAGAGTCCTTGGCTTCTTCTCATTCCCATTTACTATGTTGAAGAGCCCCTTCTTCACGAGCATTAACTTGATGCGGGTTTGCCATGTGTGAAAACCATGACCTTTAAAGCGCATTGATGGAGAATCCTTGGTAGCCATTATGATATGGAATGAAGGGGGTCTTACCTCTGATGATTGAGGCAGTGTCTACCCTTTTACAAGAGAGATTAAGACCAAAGAATAGTGCTAAATCAAGTTATTTAGCATATGCTTTCCAAAAGATAAAACCAGAAAATATATTGATTTGTGGGAAGCAAGGGAGACACCTAATCAAGGGGCAAATTAAGTGTGAAGTAATAAGGGGATGTAGCAAGTCCCTAATGACATGTATGAACCACTTATTGCACCAAATGATAAGGATTATGATAGATTAATCATTGATTAGTGGAGTTGAATATTCTGCTCACTATGCAGAGAAATGAGCTCACTTGGAGTCAATATTTGAAGGAGTTGCACAAAGAATAAGCTAAAAATCTTCAAGGGCATTGAATAGCAGTATGTCTAGATGATTTTAGAGCCCACAAACACTTGCTTAAGCAACTTAATCAATGAGTAATCTCAAATTTACCAAAGTACCTTTTCTGGCTATGGCAGTTCTGGACAGCACCCTGGTTTTTTGCTTGGTGTGTGAAGCACACTCAATCATTTGCAAAACCCTCTTAGGAGGAGTAAGTTTAGGTTCCAATGAAGCCACACCTAAGAGTAATTAGACCGATTTGATGTGTGTGAGCTGCAACAATACTTTTGGTGGTCGCCTATCAAGAACGTGCCTGTTTTGGGGAAAACGAAGTTGCCGGCGACGTGGAGCTATGAATGGTGCAATTGAGGTGCCATGCCCCTTAGCAATATTGCTGGTGAAGTGCCCACAAAAGGATTTTGGCAATGGTTACGTGGTTTGTGAGCACCAAGGCCTCCACTCAGCTGCTATTCTAGATCCTATTTTCTAGGAACCCCATAAAAGCTAATGAAACCCTAATTTTCACTAATCTCTTGCTAAGAAAATAAGATGGGGCTTGATTCTAAATGCATGGGCTAGTCCTAGCTCTGATACCATGTTAAAAACCATTCTAAGGAGGATCAAACACTAGCTCCATTGCATAGTTGAATAGAAATGAAGAAGATGAAGTTAAGCTACTAATCAAGAAGTAATTAGCATAATGATGAGCATAATGACAACATAAGTGAGGGGCAATAAAATGTGTTGATTTCAATAGATGAGAGCCTCTTTATATAGGCTGAAGTACATGAGGATTAAGCTCAAGATTAGGTGTTAATCATCATCTAAATCATCTCCACCTTCCCTCCTAGATTCAAGCACCTAAAAGTGACCACCAACCCTAGAATCTTGCTAATCACACCAATGCTACCTAATCAAGGGATGACGACCCCTTTGGCTGATGTTGAGATCCTAAATGACTCTTTTACATCATGGTAAGATTGCATAATAACCTTTGTATCCATTTGCCCATAATCTATGACTTTAGTGCATAGTGCTAGTTACAAGGTATATGTGCCCTACACATCATTTTAGTGAAGGTGTTTGCCATATTTTTTAACAGATTATAGAAGAGAAGAGCTTGGGTGAAGACCAACAATATTCACAAAACAAAAACAGTTTAGAGCAACAGGCCTTCTACACAAGTTCAGGAAGAGGACGAGGTAGAGGAGGTCGTGGACGCGGTCAAGGAGGTGGCCGAACAGGTAATCAGAATTATGGCTAGCAGGCAGCAACAACAACAGTCCCAAAATACACAACAACAACAACAACAACACGCAGGTGGAAGATGCAAATTCAGATTATTTATAAATATATTCAATTGTTCTTCGGTTATGTCTCATGATGTTGATGTTATAGTCCTTTGTTTCTCTTAGCTTATTGATGATACATCAAAATAACATGTTCCTGTCTCAGCTAGTTTATGGCATAGAGATTGCATTGCATACTCTTGCAGATAGTGACCATAGATGCACACTCCAGCCATAGGTCCTTTTCTTGTTGGACTTCGCTTTGGGAGTTGAGCAGAGTTGTCAGTTTTGAGCAGCTTTCTTTGCTAGGTGTTCTTGGGCTTGGGTGTAGCTCCATAACTTAGGATCCAATTTTTTTTTTGAAGCGATCCAAATTTGGGATTGCTGATCCAAAAAAACATTTATAATCATAGTTGGCACCGATTTTTATGTATTTTTTATATAAATGCAACAGGGGTCTTCACTTAGCTTCATACCCTCTTACAAGAGATTATTTGATTGGTATCTTGATAGCCCCTCTTCTTTATGCTCAAGTGTGTGGTAATGAAGATCATTTACCCCATTGGCAATCCCTCATTAATCATTTTCAAGCTCCAGTCAGTGATCCGGACGCAAATTTCATGATCTAGATCTAGATGATCTGGATCCTTGTCTCGATGATCCATAAATTCTAGAGAACAGAAAATACAATTTTTTGCGTATTGTTGAATTTTCAGGGTTTTTTCTTGGGCTTTTTGATAGGGTTTTTCTTGTGTATTGTTGAATTTTCAGGGTTTTTCTTAACGTTTTTTGGGCTTTTTGATAGGGTTTCTTATAACAACACTCCAATGTTATGATTTTCAACTCAATTTAATAAAAAACAACTATAAAGATTAATACCTTAATTAAAGCTAATCTTGGCAATAATCATGTGCTCAATCATTCTCTCACTCAAGTAAGCAAGCATGCACACTCAACACACTCCATCCACACACATGAGCATGCATCCTACAATCAAGCAAGAAAGAAGGTATGAGATCAAGAGAAGAAGATATCTTTGCACTTGAGAAATGATTGAATTTCCCCTTTCACATTATCAAAAGTTGTGTGTATACAAATGAGCGTTGTGCCCAACTTAAGTGGGTTCCCGATTCCTATCTCTACCCATATATATAAGGCTTATATGTGGCTAGCCTTTCATACATCATTGGCCCATGACCATACTATTGTGAATACATCCTAGGGTAAAGAAGGGATTTCAGATATATGAAAACGAGTTAATAGAAGTCATCAGTAGTGCTATGAAGGTTGCCTACATAAAAACATATCTAAATATGCAATTGACATCATAGTGCTAAGAAGGTGCTGTGACAACACAAAAGGAAGCATTATAGAATGAGCTCGATAGGGCCAAATTGGAGCTTAGAGAGATAGCAACCCTGAGAGGCTTAAGGGAAACTTTGAAAACCCTCTGGGAAGATGTTGCATAATAATTAATTCAGATAAGGCAAGAATGTAAGATAAGATCCTAGACTTGCAAAAATTTTCAAGCTTTGAATTGAAATTCCAATAGATCTTGCAGCAAAACCTCTTTGCAAAGTGAACCAGCATGAAGCCACAACTAGAGATGATCAAGAAAAACTCTAGATCTTGTAGAGCTGGACATGATGGATGAACTGGCACACTCACATAGGAAAGTTGTAGTTTTTGCAGCTTTAAGGCAAGGCCCAACAACACAAACTTTGGCAAGGCTAAGGTAAGATCTTGACTTGAACATATTTGGTGTTGTTATAGCTCCATCTATCAATTTATTCCAAGCTATTGGGGTCATCTAATAGTACACTATGTTGATTCGGAGATTACACTCCCAAAAACATATGGTTTTGGAGTAATTGGATGTGTTTGTTTGTTTTTTTAATTTTGAATTAAAGTCTACTTTCATCCAACCTTGATTTCATTGGTGATTTTTGCATGAAATTGGAGCCCAAAGAGGCTTAGATTTCATTGATTTGAGCCATGGAATAGCTGAGCAATTGTGATTAGGAGTGAAATTCACTCCAAAAACATGAGCATTAAGATCCATTAGGGTGGATTGTCAATTATGTTCATGCAAATTTTTCATAATTGTGGATTGTCAATTGTGTCCATTAGGGTGGATTGTCAATTATGTTCATGCAAATTTTTCATAACTGTTTCATGCATTATTTGAATTGGTAACTTAGAAGCATGAAATTCCATCAAAAAAATAATTAAAAAACTTAATTACTTATATAGTTTACTAGAATCAAGACTATTAATCACCCCCCATCAAGTCAAAAAAATCTCAAAAAACACCAAAAACTTAATTACTTGTAGAATAACCATTTACTAGAACTAGGACTATTAATCACCCCCCATCAAGTTTAAAAAATCTCAAAAACCACCAAAAAACAGGCCAAACTAGATCTTAGGTTGGGGATGTGAGCCCATAGCCCCACGCAAAAAGATGTGAGTCTAGCCACGTGAGCCTATATACATGAGCCTACAAGAGTGAGTATGAAGGCATGATTCTAGAGGTAGGTATACCTAACATTGTACCAACCAATTGTTACTGCCTTAAAGACTCGTAAGGACAAACCTATTCTCATGTCCTTTGGGGATTATTAATGCCTTGAGAACATACCTACTTGTGTTCTTTGAGGATTTTCCCATCATACAATCTGTAAAAATTGTAAATTCTAAGAAAACTTCTTGTCCTTTGCAATTATTGGTTCAATTATTAAGAAAATAAAGTATAAATGTTACCCATAAGTACACACCAACCCTGTCATAGCCTAGCTCCTAGATTGAAGCTAGGCTTATTTCATAAAAGGGAATTACTTGAGCCAAGTTAACACAAAAAAGATGTGAGTCTAGAGGCATGACCCTAGACGTTTGAGCTTGTAGACGTGATTCTAGAGGCGTGAAACTTGGATACATGAGCCTAGATACATGAACTTGGATACATGAGCTTGGATACATGAACTTGGATGCACGAGCTTGGAGACATGAGTCTAGAAGTGTGAACCTAGATAGGAGAGTCTAGACATGTGAGCCTACAGCCATGAGTTAAGGATAAACTTGGACACATGGACCTATAGACATGAACCTAGAGATGTGAACTTCATTAGGAAGTGAATGGGGTCTTCTTGGGCCCTTTAATTTGCCCAAGCCTAATCAAGGTGATTAAGGAATAGCCAAATGGGGGGTTGCCATGTGGACTGAAATGTTGGGTTTTTAAGAGAGGTGTAAGAGTGGTCAAAGGGTGCACTTTTTTCCCAAAAAGGGGGGGGGGGGGGAGGATTTTACAATTTTCGGACCTCCATAACTTCTACATACAAGCTCCGAACCCATAGCCTAAGATGTCTTAAAACAAAGGGTTTCACACAACCATCTTCTTAAATTCCCTCACCATGTGAATACGTCATGTGACTATGTAGAAGACATGTTAACGATGGCGTTTGAAATAGGGAGGGAGTTGCAACAAACATAGCACCTAGAGGCTCAAAGTTGGGTAAAACCAAGCCAATCCACATCTCAAGGATGATGATCACATTTGATGGAACTGGAGATCCTATTCATAACCTAGAGAAGTTCGATCAAATTTTCAAGGCCATGGAATGAATTGATAATCCCACCAAGTTCTGTTCATTCATACTTTGCCTTGAAGGAAAAAGTTTGAATGAAAGCAAATCAGGCCAATGGTTTAGATCACTAAACCCCCTTGAAAAATATAGCTATGTGGTCTTGAGACACACTTTCATTATGGGATTCTTGCTTCTAGTGGAGCGAGATAGATCTCCATTGCACAGATCATAACCTTCAACAGAAGGAGGGAGAAACAAAGTTGGATTAAATTGCTAAAACCAAGTATCTCCACATGAGATGCAACACCTACATAAGACTAAATGATTTATTACTTTTAAGATCGATTCATGATTGGTCTTAAGAGCAAGAGGCTTTATGACCATCTCTATTGGTCTAGGCACTACATCTTTGATGAGTGCTGCTTGTTGCAAGGAAATAGACCTGCTAGATAATTTATAAGATAGGGATGTGTGCACACATTCATGCACTTATACACTCTTTTTCACCTCATTCATAGACACATACATGCATACTCAATTGCACATTTACGTGCACACACCCATTTTCACATCACACACCCACACGTGTACACATGCACACCACACCTACATGTGCACACACATATGCTCATTGCAACATTGACACATTGCACATTACACCTACATGTGCACACACATATGCTCATTGCAACATTGACACATTGCACATCCATATGCACATACACGTCACACACTTTCATAGCATGCATGCGTACATGCACACTGCCTGCGGGCATGCATAACCACCCACCCGCTTGTGCCCAGACATGCAGGAGCATAAATCCCCCCTCTCTTTCTCTCTAAAAATTTAAACCCCCTCCATTTTAAAATCCCTCTCGATTGTGCAACCTGTATTTTACAAAGGCAAGTTTACACTGTCCCCATTGCCCCTAAGAGGCCATTTTTTAATACCAATGAGGCTAGTGCTATCATCTTAGAAAGACAGGGTTTTGTGATTATGGGTCCATGAAAATACATTTGGAGTAGGAAACATAGTTTTTTTTCTCTCTATTATTAAGTTGAGTGGGCTGTTGGGGCTTATAACATTTGAAACTTTTGAATTCTTCCACAATTCACACATGGGTGCAATTAATACTCGGATGGTAAGGAAAATTTTGAAAGTGGAAGGCATGCCTAATAAAGCTGACTTCTTCATCAACGTGCAGGTTGTGTGAACATGGTGGAGAATGTGGAAAAAGCAGTGGTAGTTTCTAAATATAGGGGGGGTTCTAATCCAATCAATAGCTCGTGCATATGTAAATATTTCAATGGCACGTCATGCTTGTGGTCACCACGCTCCTACCCCCACACCCCCCTTGGCCGCCTATGCACATGTGCTAGCCCCCAGTAATGTGAACTCTTAGTTACTATGGTGGAGAAGGGCAAGAGTTGTAACCAAGGATGAGGTTGTCTCTTAGGAGTACACCATCAACCTACACAAGCGCCTCTAGGGCTGCACTTTCAAGAAGAAGGCCCCAAAATCTGCGAAGGAAATTAAGAAGTTTGTTTAGAAAATAATGGGAACCATGGATGTGTGTATTGATGTGAAGCTGAAAAAGCATCTATGGAGGAGAAGGATCAGGAATGTGCCCAAGCGCGCAAGTGTGTCAAGGTTAAAACTACTCATCACAAGAGAAATGTTGAGGATTTATACTACGTTACTATCACGGATGTGCTTGTCATGGGCGTCAGAAGTCTAGTCATTAAGGTTTTAGATGGTGTGGCTCTTTGAAATATGTAGCATCTTCCCAATGTTGCAACCTGTGGTGGGCATGACCCTCCCTCTCAAGGCAGCCTGCAAGCACGACACCCTCCACACCACCCTCTTCACCCATGGCTAGACAGGTTATGACCCCCCCACCTATGCCAATGCTATCGCCATGCATTCCCTCTCCATGCTACCCAAGACAGTCTCCTTACTGTAGTCTTGCTTGTATCGCCTTAGGACAATTGGGATGCCATTGTGGAGTTTAGAGGATGTCCACATATAGAACAGAGAGCCACCTCCAACTGCCATTCATGTGCTATTTGGCAGCATAGGAAAAGAAAATTATCCCACATCTTCTTCCAAAGTAGCGTGTGGGGATGCCTTGTTGTGCTTTTGCCACCAGCGTGCTCTTGTGATCGCATACTGTCAACCTCTCGCATGGGAATCCTGCCACCTATACAAATAGTGGACACCCCTTTTCCACCGCCCAAGATAGATAGTGGACATCCCTGGGGGTGAAGGGACCATTCTGTGCCCACTCCTTAGAATCCATTGTAGATGCATCAGTGGGCTGGCCCCCCATAACCATAATCTCCAAGGTCTCTCTAGCCGAGTTGGCTAGCTAGCCAATTTGACCAGCGGTGGTGGTCATGAAATCTAATCACTCTCACCCTATATAAAGTGCAGTTGGTGCTAAGGTCCTCTATCAAGGGGGGGATCAATATGCCATGTAGCCCTATAGAGAAAGTCATGAGGGTGCCTACATTTGCACCATGGACAACCATTAGGATATCATGTCTAGTAAAAACCTCTACCCACTTAGGGGGAGGAAGATATTAGATCACAGTCCGAGCCACTCAAGAGGGATGGAGGACTCTATCTCTGCCCCTTGAATCCCAACTAGTCTCCTCTCTTGAGCCTCTGGAGAGAGCCATCTGAAGGAGGTGAGTCACTCTCCAAGATACTGAGCCAATCCCTCACTCAAGTGCATGCCATGGGATGCAAGGACATGAGCCAAGCATGTGGCCACTAGGAAGCATAATCAAGGGGTTCTAGGTTGTCAAAGTCTGTCCTCATGTAAGACTAGAGGAGATTGGTGAAGAGAAACACAAATGTGCTCCTAGGCTTGGATGAGGCTGGCTGCGAATCAGTCCTTGATCTTCAGAGGGCTCTACAATATCAACTTCTTTGACCTATGTTGATGATACACCTTCTTGATCCTCCTTAGAGCATTGAGATCTATGTCATACAATAAATCTCTCATCAATGGTATATGCTTTGAAGTTATCTAGAATGTGTTAGATCAGCCGCTTCTTCATCCTCTATTCACTCATGAACTTCTTCACTTCTTTCTCTGCTTAAGCACCAATGCTCCATTGTGGCACTCTATTATTCTATCTTCACTCTGATTTGGATACTTTGGTTCCACAAGTATTGGTTAAAGATTTGTGATGTTGGTTATTGAAGGACCCAATGCATGGACATTTGAAGCTATCTTCCCAATCACGCTTCAATAACTCATAACCACTATCACTATGCTTCTCAAAAGATTATTTTGTTTAGCTCGGTATCACTTGCACTTTAATCAATGCATGAACCTCATCAAACCCTCTGATGATGTATTCAATGAATCATTGTGTCTGATGAACTAAAATGAATGTTGTACTCTCCTTCAGTATCATAGCTCATTTTAACTCTCATCATGTTCAAAGGCACACATGGTGTTTTTACATCTCCATCAACATCCAAGTACTTTGTAGTGACCTTGGTCATGACATTAATTATGGATAATAAAGACATCCAATTCTTACATAACATCATTGTGGATAATAAATACATCTAATTCTCATAGAAATTAGATTTTGGGAGTGGTTCATATGTGATCAAATTATGGGAGTGGTTCATGTGTAATCAAATTCTGGGAGTGGTTCATATGTAATCTCTTCATCAACACTTTCTTGTCTCGTATGACATGTCTCACAAACTTGGACAGAGGCTATCTTATTCGTCTATATCACAGTCTTATCCAAATAATTCTCATAGAAATTAGATTTTGGGAGTGGTTCATATGTGATCAAATTATGGGAGTGGTTCATGTGTAATCAAATTCTGGGCGTGGTTCATATGTAATCTCTTCATCAACACTTTCTTGTCTCGTATGACATGTCTCACAAACTTGGACAGAGGCTATCTTATTCGTCTATATCACAGTCTTATCCAAATAATCCTCCACCCATAGGATGTGTTTTCCATGTTTTTGTCAACATTCAATTTATGGCCATACTTTCTTAAGTACATGTGATCCATAGCCCACAACCATGCACCAATCTAGATTTTCGCATAAATGGTTAACATCATATGACTCAAGTTGCTTTATGAAATTCGCCCACACAAATGCATGACTCTAGTTTCTTTAGGAAATTCATTACCACAAAAGTGTGATGATAAGTAAAGGAGAATTTTTTTATTCTCAAGCCATGCAATATTTCCATTGGCATGGTCACTATACCATCTGTCATTTTAACAATTAAGATCTTTTCCACATTGTTTCTAGAAATGCTTTGGTAGCTATTTTACACCCGCACCACCTTTTAGAACTTTGCACATAAGTAATGTTATGCTCATGTTTTGTGTTTATGTTATCATTCTCATAATAATCTCCCAAATTGTCGATCGTAATGTTGGTCAATCTCTATCATTCAAGATATTCAATGACATTTGGTTGTAAGAGTAGGTCCCACTATAAATTTATTTCCTAGTCTCAAGCTATCATCCATCCCGTCTTTTAGATATGTCCAATGACGGGTTCTTTTGAAAAAGTGATCCAATGGGCATGCTGATTTCAAAGCATAAGAATTTTATATCCCTTGGATATTCCTTTACAACTTACTCATCAAAATATTCTCACATTGATAGGTGTTTGAGATAAATCCACCTTGTCTCGAGGTGCAAACCCTCCATCAAACATTTTGGTCATTAGATCAGGCAGTGAACTTCCATTTGTTTGCTCTTCATATCAAGAAATGAACTTCCATTTGATTTCTCTTGGGTAGCAATATGTTCCACTGCTACTTCATTTCCTGCTCTCAAACAAACACCCATCCCATCTTTTAGATATGTCCAAAGACTTGGGTTCTTTTGCAGCAAAAGTGATCCAATGTGTATGCTGATTTTAGAGGATAAAAAATTCATAACCCTTGGATATGCCCTTGCAACACTGATAGTTGTTTGAGATAAATCCACTTGGTGTGGAGGTGAAAACCCTACTTCATCAAACATCTTAATCATTAGATCAAGCATTGAGCTTCCATTTGATTGCTCTTCAAATCAGGTAGTGAACTTTTCTTTGATTTCTCTTCCTGTTAGTATTCACTATTCCATTCATGTATATGAATTGGTTTTGAAAACTAAAATGTTAGGATGTCAGATCCTTAGTCTTCCATCAATCTTCGTGTTATTCTTGGCATTCTGATACCAAGTTCATTGCTTCTTCAAATCAAATCATGTCTTCTTTTGGATCAAGATATTATCTCTTTCCCATAATAATTTCTTCTTGAGTCTCTTTTTGGATAGTAACTACTTTAGCTTTGTAGCTTGCCTAAGTTGCTACTTCACTATAGGATCTTTCTTAGAAAGAGTAGTGGGAGAGGATATGTTAGTAGTTTCCGCATCATAGCCACTTTGAACAAGGACTCTTTTGTCACCTTTATCAACCTTCTTTGCCCTTCTTCTTCCCATTAGTTTTAAGTTATTTTCATTTATCACAATCGTATCATCTACAAGCTTTTCCTACAATCATGTAAATGGAAGCAAAGGAATTATAGTAGCCGTCTTTCTTTCTGAACATTAATAATGTTGATGATAGTAGTAGGATCAATGAAAATTAGTTTAAGTACCCTCACTAGCAATTTCTAGTGAGTGCTTTTTTGGAATTGGATGAGTGGATTCCAAAAACATTCCCTTCCTCCATCAAGGTAGAGAGGGAGAGAGAGAGAAAAAAAAAACATGTCAACATTACATCCTCCATTAAGAGAAATTCGGACTCAAATTGGGCCCTTTAAGGATTTGTACACATTCTCTCTCTATAAAAATGGGCTCATGGTGGTAAAAGTTTTCTAAATCAACTCAAAAGTGAGCAAACTTTAGACATTTGGAATCTACTCTTGGAGACCTTTCCAATGATATATATAGCATGAAGGGCAATTTTACATATTCAAGAAGTCCCCAAATTTGGTGATGACATGGCATGCTACATGCGATGTCATCACCAAATTTGGGGACTTCTTGAATATGTAAAATTGCCCGTCCATCATGCTATAAATCATTGGAAAGATCTCGAAGAGTAGACTCCAAATGTGTAAACTCCGATCACTTTTGAGTTGATTTGCAAAACTTGTACCGTGAGCCCATTTTTATAGAGAGAGAATGTGTGCAAATCCTTAAAGGGCCCAATTTGAGTCCAAATTTTCCCTTATATAAGTCCAAATTTCCCCTTATATAAATTGAGGTTGTTTATAGAGAGAGAACGTGTGCAAATCCTTAAAGGGCCCAATTTGAGTCCAAATTTCCCCTTATATAAATTGAGGTTGTTACTACCAAGTGAAAATAAAAACAAGTTCATACACATACAACTTTTCAGTCAAAACTGTTGTTCACTCTTGCTATGCAAGATAATAATAAGAAGTACACAATCTTATTTACTTCCATGGACTTCGATTGTCCTCTGGGGTGAATGCACAAAGTAAGCGAATGGTGTTTGTTCCTTTTTGCACTTCCTCAAACAAGAGACGCTCACATGCATAATCAATAAAACCATGAGCTTGCCATATTGCAACAATTAAGCCCACACTTTGGTCTTCACTTAAGAAATATCATCATCACTACCAAGAAGTGGTAAGGATGTGAGACCTTTCCATGCTTGTGCACCATCTAGGGTCTTTTGCTTAACCTTTGCATTGGTGGCCTCCCTCGTGATACACCCATAAAGAGATATTCCTTGTAATTTTGCAACAAAAAAAACATCTTTCTTCTTTTTTGATGACAATAATAAAGGCATCGTTTCTCATTTTCTAGATCATAATAATAAAGGCATCTTTTCATTTTTTTTGAAAAAAATCTTTCTTGCTTGCTTAAAGGCATCTTTTCATTTTTGGGGAAGAGTGAGTATGTATCTTTTCTTTTTTGGGGAAAAGCTTTCTTGCTTGCTTAAAGGCATCTTTTCATTTTTTGGGGAAGAGCGAGTATGTATCCTTTCTTTTTTAGGGAAAATCTTTCTTGCCTGCTTAAAGACTTCATGTGATTTATGGCCCACCGTGCTTCTCTCTCCTCATTTTCTAGATCATAATAATAAAAGCATCTTTCCATTTTTGGGGGAAGAGTGAGTATGTATCTTTTCTTTTTTTGGGAGAAGCTTTCTTGCCTGCTTAAAGGATTCATGTGATTTGTGCCCCACTATGCTTCTGTCTCTCCATTATTGTTCTCCTCTCATTTCTCTTAGATTTCTAAACATTTAATGCTCATAATTTGATTACCATTCATAAAGAGAAAACCATGTTTGGCAAAACAATACCTACTTGAAAAAGTAATGGACCAACAATATTCAACAAAACTCGACTTTAATCTGATAATGCAATATGAGAAGCTTGACAAACTTTGTTTGGAAGCGGGATCACAAAGTTCATACACATTCCATCCATTGAGGAGAGAGAGAGAGAGAGAGAGAGAGAGAGATTACACAATCGAACCCTCTATATGAGGTTGCTTTCAATGAGGTTACAAAAGTCCCAAAATATTATAGGACATGGAATGAGAAAATTTGGCATGTGAAATTTCATGCATTTAATATTCTAAATTAGGGTAGGTTCTCCTATTAGACAAGGCATTATAGAGCTCCAAGTTCAAAAGTATAGGTTGGAGGATGAACATATTCTCATTCTAGCTCAATCCAAGAACATGCAAGTACAAGTGCTTGCATGTAAGATAAGGCTTCTTCTTGGATTCTCTATCTGCAAAATCTGGACACATACAACATGGTTCGTCTTTCACATGCGCATCATATTCCCACACCTCTTACTACCATGAGGAGTTCTGCTACATGTGACCTTGTTGCCAATGCATGTCCTTCAAATTTCCCACATTGCTTCATTCACCTTGCGCTCAATCACACTAAACTCTATGGCTTCCGCTATTCTTTGAGGAGTAGTGGTTGTATCATGTTCCATAAAATTGATCATCGTCCATGGCCTCCCCTCATATTTGTAGTCTTGTACATGTGCATTATACTCCAGATGTTGCGTTGCCTCATCATCAATAACAATGACCATAGTGGTGGGCTGGTCTCTTGTGACGTGCAGTTTCTTTGTTAGTGTGGTTAGGGGGTAGGTGCCTTATATGTTGGAATTAGGGTTGCAGGAATGCACACACAACTTCAAGAAGATGAGGAAGCTTGAGCACAACACAGTAGTGTATTATGAGTGCCAAAAATGAAAGATGACAAGCCCTAGAAGATAATGGGCGTATATACAATGCACGGGGGAAAAAACCTCCTAGTGAGGGAAAAAGTGCCCCGGCGGTCCTAAGTGTGTTCACACACATCACTACTATAATATGGTAACAAATCCCCCCTGGAGTGATGCGGTGAACAAGAGCTAGCACTCATGTATAGGGAAGTGTCTAGCTATGTGGACGAATCCACAAAAGGGAGTAAGCCCAAAGCTTTGCGAAAAGCTTCGAACTTCTCACGAGGCAGAGCCTTTGTGAAAAGGTCTGCAAGGTTATCCTGTGTTGGCACATAAGCCAAACTGATCTCTCCTGCAGAGAGTCTCTCCCTGACATAATGGTAGTGCACCTCAATGTGCTTCGTACGAGCATGGAACACTGGGTTCCGCGCAACTGCCAATGCGCTCTGACTGTCAGTGAAGATGGTGGTGGCAGATGGCTGCCCAACACCCAAATCAGCCATAAGGCGTCTGAGCCACACACACTCAACCGTAGCTGTGAAAGCTGCCCTGTACTCAGCTTCACAACTAGAAGTGGCCACAGTAGGCTGCTTCTTGCTCAACCATGATATGCATGAGCTTCCAAGCATGAAGCAAAAACCACTCGTGGACACGCGTGTGTCATAACAACCAGCCCAGTCAGAATCTGAAAAAGCATGTAAATCTGGCGGCAATGATCCCCCCTTGGGATAAAACAACCCAAGATGCCGAGTACCACTCAAATAGCGAAAGATACGCTTCACTGCCTGCCAATGCTTAATGCCTGGGCTATGCATAAATCTGCTCACCTGTGAGACTGCAAACTGAATGTCTGGCCTCGTAATGCATACATAAATGAGGCAACCAACAGCTGTCTGATAGAGTGTGACATCAAAGTGATCTCCAGCATCATGAAGACTCAACTTCAAACCTGTCTCCATTGGAGTAGCAATAGGCTTGCAGTCTTCAAGGCCAAATCTCCGCAACAATGTTTCAATATACTTTGTCTGACACAAAGCAATACCTCCATCACACTGCTTAAATTGTATCCCCAAATAATGATGCAAATGCCCCAAATCTGACATCTCAAAAGAGGCATTCAAATCAGCCTTAAAATCAGCAATATGACTCTTATTTGGTCCTGTGAGCAGCATGTCATCGACATAGAGAGCAATGATTAGATGTACACCATCCACACGTTTAACATACAAAGTGCTTTCTGTTGGACTATTCTGAAACCCATGTGCAGTCAAATATGCATGTATTTTTTCATACCAAGCTCTTGGAGCTTGCTTTAAACCATATAAAGCCTTTTTTAACCTGCACACTTTGTTTTCCTGCCCTCTTTGAACAAAACCACGAGGCTGCGATACATACACCTCCTCATGCAAATCTCCATTTAAGAACGCAGTCTTTATGTCCAGCTGATGTACATTCCAACCATTATGAGCTGCTAATGCACAGATGCTACGAACAGTGGTCATACGACATGTGGGAGCAAAAGTCTCATCAAAATCAATGCCCTTCTCTTGAGCATAACCTTTTGCAACAAGCCTAGCCTTATGGCGATCCACTATGCCATCAGGCTTACGCTTCAATTTGTATACCCACTTAGTGCCAATGGCCTTCTTGCCAGGGGGCAAGTCACATAAAGACCATGTACCATTCTTCATAATAGCATTGTATTCTGCTTGCATAGCAGCCATCCAATTTTCTGAACTTTGTGCCTCATCAAATGAAACAGGCTCACTTTCATCGCACATACTAGAAACAGCCAATGCATAACAATCTGACGCATAAGAGGCACCATGAGAGCCAGAACGAGTGCGACTAGACAAAGGGGCATCCAACTTGCTGTCACGCAAAGTCTGCACCAGCCATCTAGGCATATTCCTAGAGCCCTCAATCTCTTGTCTCTCATCTTCAAGTGCATCATGCACATCTGCATCAGATATAGGCTGATCTGTGACATCATTTAAAACCTGCATAGGCTGAAAAACTGCCTCATGAGGTATTGCACTTGACTGTGCACCACTGAAAAGAGGCAACAATGTATCATAGACATCACGTGAGCTGATATCTGTCTCCTTAGTACATGAAACCAAGGGCTGAACTGCATCTTCCACAAATACAACATCACGGCTAACCAAAATGCGCTTTGTCTGTGGATGATACAAACGATAGCCTTTGCTCTCAGCACTATATCCAACAAAAATACATTTGACAGCTTTGTCATCCAATTTTCTGCGATGTTGCACAGGTACTAATGCATATGCCAGGCAACCAAAAACACGTAAATGGCCAACAGATGGCTTGCGGCCATGCCAAGCCTCATATGGAGTGACAACCTGTAATGCTTTGGTGGGACACCTGTTTAGTACATAAGTGGCACACATGACAGCCTCAAGCCAAAAACCATGTGGTAGACTTTGACTCTTAACCATACATCTTGCCATTTCCATGAGAGACCTGTTTTTTCTCTCAGCCACACCATTTTGCTGTGGTGTATACGGCACTGTACATTGGTGTTTTATCCCACGCTCAGCCAGAAATGCATTAAATTCTGAAGACATATACTCCCCCCCTCGATCTGAACGGAGGGTGCCCATCTTACTTTCTGACACATTTTCAGCCATAACCAAAAACTGTTTGAAGCACAAAAACACTTCGGACTTTGCCTTCAAAGGATATACCCATGCATGCCTGGTAAAATCATCAATGAAAGTCACGAAGTAAAGGTAGTTTCCAAATGATGGAGTTTGCATGGGACCACAAACATCACTGTGAACAAGCTGCAATCTGCGTTCAGCTCTCACTGATCCATCTTTGGGAAAGGAAGCACGCTGCATTTTACCCAATATGCAGCCCTCACAAACATGCTTGACAGGTGCCTCAAGCTTAGGCAAAGAAGACACCATTTCAGATTTCTGCAGGCGCAGCAAACTTGCAAAATTCAGATGACCAAAACGTGCATGCCACAGTTTTGCATTTGAAATAGCCTGCGTATCCATAATAGCACATGCTGAATCCTCTACACATTTGCCATCCATATTGAGCTTATACAGCCCTCGACATAGTGAACCAGATGCTACTATGATGTCACCACAAGAGAGATCATGAACAGTACATCTGTCATCCACAAATTTTACAACCAAACCTGTTTTGGCAAATGCGGAGACTGACAGCAGATTCTTTTTGATCCCTGGCACATACAATGCATCAAAAAGTGTAAAGGTGTTGCCATTTGCAACATTCAGCACAATCTGTCCAACTCCTTTAACGGGATAAGAGGAGTTATTGGCACAAGTGACAGTATTCCCTGTGGGAGCAGACTCAAGGAAAGTGAATAAACTGCGCTGCGAGGTGATATGCTTAGTGGCACCACTGTCAAAGTACCATACATCTGAATCTACTGCAGACATACATGTGTCATGCAAAGATGGGTCATAACTGCACTGCGCATTGAATGCCCATTCTGTATCTAGCACAACATTAGCAGATTCATTGTTAGAAGGAGAGGCATCTGCAACAGCCATACCAGCCTCTTTCTTCTTAGCCTCTTTCGCAGCCAGCTTAGGACACGCTTTGATGACATGATCATTTCCCTTACAGTACTTGCAAAATGTCTTCTGTTTGTCACCCTTCTTCTCATCTTTGTCTTCCTTCTTTGGTTGCGCAGCATTTGCAGATTTCTGCTTACTAGAAGAAAAGCCAGCTTTACCTTTCCCGCTTCTCTGATTAGCAACGAAAGCTTGATCTGCGACACGCATATTATTCCTGTTTTGCCTTGACTGGTCTTCTTGCAGCAAAACAGAAACTAACTCCTCAAATGATAAGGCATTGGGATTGCCTTTCATCATCAAGCGAAGAGTGGAAGCAAAACCCTGATAAGAATCTGGTAGACCATTCAAAACAGTCTGCACAAGTGAACTGTCTGACAGGATTTCATCTGCAGAAATGAGCTGCTCTTTGAAATCCTTGATCTTTGTCAAAAAGCTATCCATAGAATCACCTTCGTTCATATGCTCATTCTCCAACTGTTTTCGGAGATAAGCAACACGAGCCTCATTTCTTGCCTGATACAATGTGGCAAGTACATCCCAAGCATCCTTAGAAGTCCTGCAGGAGCGAATATGTGGGATAATGGTACGTTTGACAGACAGCGCAATCAAGGCATGAGCCTGCGCATCTCTACCATCCCAACGAATCTGCTCTGCTGAAAGTGGTGGTTCTCGAACAGCTGCTACAGCACTTGTGCCTGCACCATCATCAACAGTACCTGTTTCTGATGTGTTTGCAGCATTCCCAGCCACAATAGGACGTGCATCAATACCCTGCACAATATTCCATAACCCCTTTGCTACCAATACATGTCGCATCATATATGCCCACAATGGATAGTTGGTGCCATCCAACTTATCCTCAGCAGCCAACATGCGGAATACATCATTGTTGTCAGCCATGGCCAATGACTGTACTACTAGATGTAAATGCTGTTTGTAAGAGGTAAACCTGTATAAAATCGACCTGTGCTATGCAGCACAGCCCAAAACAGACGAATGGGCACCTGTCCTGCAGATTTTAATCTTGACAGAAAATCTGCACAGTAGGACGATTTTGCCTGCGCAGTACTTGGAATGCAAAAACGGAGGGCGAAATGACTTCAGATCAAAATTTTGAAACGACCGAGCCCTATGGGCTCGCCCACGGCATATACTAACCTGCAGACGCTCGTGAAACCTCGTTGCAATCGGAGGAGATGAAGCGGCAGGTGCCGGTGATGCTGCCCGGGAGGAGGAAGCCTGCTCTGATACCAATTGTTGGAATTAGGGTTGCAGGAATGCACACACAACTTCAAGAAGATGAGGAAGCTTGAGCACAACACAGTAGTGTATTATGAGTGCCAAAAATGAAAGATGACAAGCCCTAGAAGATAATGGGCGTATATACAATGCACGGGGGAAAAAACCTCCTAGTGAGGGAAAAAGTGCCCCGGCGGTCCTAAGTGTGTTCACACACATCACTACTATAATATGGTAACATTATACATGTGTGTTCCTTTAGTTTCTTGATCCACTGTTTGTACCACTTAGAATAGGCTTGTAGACATCTGTTTTGTTAGTTTCTCTAAGCTTGGTCCTCTCCCTGTGTGCTTGCCTTGAGAGTAAGGGTCTACCTTAGTGCTTTGCAAATTTTCCATTGCCATATTGGTAGTACATGCATCATAAAGAGAAATCTTGCATCTATATCCTTCCCTTGCAAGCCAACTCCCATGCTTGGTCACTGCTAGGTTTGTTCTTGGGGTATTTGGACCATCTTTACTTCTCTCTACTGTTGTCATGACTAAACCCCAATGTGCTATGTGCATATAATAGATATAGCAATTGCATGTAGTGATGCACATTGCACACATTGAGAACTAATGGCAAAGGAGATTTCCATACATACTCTTGCACGTCTCTCCACTCGTTAGTGTCTTTAGCATGCTCCCACTAAAATGTGATGTGTTTGTTGACACACTTTAAACTACCTAGGCAATGGCTTCTCCGACACACTCCAGGAGGGCAGGGAAGGAAAGGTTGGAGGTTTCTAGCTTTGACCACCAATGGGGATCATACTTATGCTCCATGGAGTCTATTCCTACACGTGATCCCATGGTTGTTGGTAGGAACTCACGTACATATATACATACATACATGGAGGCTGGCACATCTAGCACACCACATGTAATGGCCAGGTATGGGCATTACACGTGGCGCCATTGTTTGTGCGCCACTTTGATAGGTTTTTTCTATGGCCAAGGGGATATGCACCATGAAGATGCTCACCCCCCCAACTCTAAGAAAAGAAAATAATACATTGGAAACATAGGATCTTGCAGGGGTAGCTGCACATTAGTAACTCATTGTGATAAGTTGATGTTAGGGCAGTTGCATGGTGGCTAGCCAACAAAATTGGGTAGAGTAGGTGAGAGTATGCATGGCAATAGAGCATAGTTTTGCAAGAAGGTTAGGCTCATAAGAGGCCTAATGCTATTACAATGACTACTCTCATAATATATCCATGAAGTACATCACTTGGGACTTCATCCTAACTTGCTACCACACATTCTTGAAGCGAGAATCACCATAAATACTCCGTCACACCATTACGGGCGCTCATCCAAGCTGTAGATTTGGACACCATTGCTTCATATCTTGATTGTATAACCTTTTGGTGTATCTACCTTGACTCCTTCATGTAAGATAATGGCAGTAGCTCTTGTTAAATCTAGGAATGGGTTAACAAAGTTGTGTTGGGACTTTATCTTGATATATTTGAGTTAAAAGGAAGTGATTCTGAGTTCTAGCTGATAGTTTTGGAGCTATCTGAGAACAACTGTCAGAAGACTTGGTTATCTTATAGAGTTTTTGTGGTAGCAGTCGGACACATTGGTGGTTAGCCCTCCTTGTTGCTGATGGTTTCTAAGGATTGGTTATGGTTGTGTTTAAGTATTTTGAGGTCCCTATGGTGTTATCTGACTTAAAGGAGATATTTTTTGTCTCAACCGAGTTAGTTAGGCTCATTGGGTGGAAAAAGTCCTTTCGAAGGCATCAATAGAGAGCTTGGGAGGTCATATCTTGTTAAGATGAGTGACATATGAGGGTATGTAGTGATCAGAGTAAATTTTGGGAGATTTTAGATTAACTATAGACTTTGGAAGCAGATAGCTCTATGGTAGAATTCTAAGGTAGAAATCTATAGGAGGAAGGTGAAGAGAAGGTCAGAGGAGGGTCATCAGGATAGTCAAGAAGGTCTAGGAGGGAGGGTGTCTATAAGTCCACGGACGCTCGAGAATCGAGGAAGATACTAGAGAATCAATTTTGGACTAGAGTAAGACATTCGATTTTGAAAGCAGAAGACAGACAAAATCTGACTTGTTTATGGCAGCCAGGAGAGTTTATGGTCGGACATAGGTTAGCTGAGGCAGCTGCTTAGTTCTTAGAGGATTTAGGACAAAGATTTAAGGCTAGTGGATGGTGGAGGACACTTTGGGAATCTAGAGAGCATATTTCTGACAGGATGGAAAGAGAGGACTTTGGAGGTATAATTTGAGCACTTTTACCTCAGTAGTAGCAGCAGAGCTGGAGATCAGTTTAGTCAGTTGGATGTCAGCTATGGTCAGGAGAGGCTGTTAGGTAGTAGATCAAAGTCATTGGAAATAGGAGCTGACCTAGAGGAAAAATAGGGCCAACTACTGGATTAATTAAGGAGGTTGGTAGGGTATTGAAGTATCCCATTGGGGCAGTTGAGGACCAAGGAATAGTGGCTGGGTGTTTTGGTGCCTTCTATTGTTATTTTTGCTGGGTTGTGGTGCTTGTGATAGACTCCTCTCATGGTGCTGTGCTTTTTCAGATGGAGCTATCAAGGTAGTATCTCCTAAAGCCATCATGGTTTTGGTGCCCCCACTGAGGAGGGATTTTAAGGCACCTTTCAGACTGTTGGTGGAAGCTAAGAAGTGTTAGCTGTGGAGATGGCTGCGATGATGTCTTATCCTGTAAGATTCCTCCCTCCAGCTTTTGAAGTGTAAAGGTGTAAGAACCTCCCCTTCTGTTCTTGTAATTATTCCTCTCTCTCTCAAATAGAAGAAAGATCTTGTTTTACCCTGTTTTGGCCTAGAGAGAGAAAATGTCTAGAGAGAGATAACCCAAAATTGAGATATCTTTGGATATAAAAATCCTCCTAGTGTCTAAAATGGTTTCCCTTGAAATAGAAGTTTAAAATGAACTTTCCAATGTGCATTAGGAATCAATTAAAATTGATATAAGGGACCTTAGCCTAAGGGTCTAGATTTTTAAAAATTTTTAGATTATGGTCCAATTAAGGTTCCTATGGGCCAATAGGATTAATCCAAGTGTTGGGATGAGATAAATCTAAAGAATAAAAAAAAATACCCAAAAATGAGTAAATGCTCACATACGATGAAGAGTTGACTAAGTACAAGGTTTATTAGTTAAAAATTAAGAGATATTACTAAAAAAATGAGATATTTTGGAGATATGATGAATTTTTGACACCTTGGTAAGGAGGGGGAGACCTTTGAGGTAGGCACCTATTTCACACATGTGGATGAGTTTTTAATTCAAAAACATTGTGATATTTTTGTCTCTCCTCTCTCTTGGATCAAACCAAATAAAAAAGGGAGCCAAACTGATCCAAATCTTGTCCAAATTCAGCCAAACTGAAGCTAGAAAATTCTAGAACTTAGTTGGACTCAGTTAGTGGCCTCCCTCACCTATAAATAGACCCTGATTCTTTTGTATTCTCATCTGTGAACTATACCATGCCAGTATTACATTAAAATAATGATATTTTCTATTATCCCTTAAAAATCCTCTACTTTTGGAGAGATTGGAGCTTCTCTCTCTCTCTCTTCAACAATCCTTGGAGCTTTCTTCTCACATTAGGAAAATTCTGGACTCAAAAGAGGACTGTTTCAACAATAATATAATAATAGACACATAGATTGAGTGACATGTAATCTACGAACGAGATTCACCGGTGGTGGGACCTCTGTACAAACCCACCCAAAACGTGGAGAAACTCTTATCTTCGTGAAATATTAAAAAAAACCATCACCTTGTCTTAAAATATTCAAAACCGTTTTTTTGTCAGAAACTAACGCAATAAAAGAATGTTTTCCACATTCCTGTGTTAGACGTGGAGCACTAAAAAATTCTTTCCACCACCCCTAGAACTAATGAAGCTTGAATGCTTGGAATAGATAGATACACATTCTCCCGGTTATTCCCTCAACTTGGTTCCACTTTTGAATCTTGAAACATCTTTGGCGCCCAAAAGAACACACCGTCCCTCATTTCATCCTCCCTCCTTGATCCACAAAAGCGGTTAGCCCAGTCATCCACTTTCTGCTACTTTTTCTTTCTCATACGTCTGTTAATCTATCATGGCACCCGAAAGTGGACTGAAACGAGCAAGGAGCAGTATCTCATCTGTTGTGTTGTATAACATAAAAGACGAGAACGAAGAATGGATTCCCCAGGTATACAGGAAGTACTCTTGGGTCACTATGCAGCCAGGAAAACAAGGCCACTACCGAGTGAAGGGAAAGGCATCTGAAGACTTGGCCAAACATTGGAAAGGAAGGATCCTTGACTTTAAGATGGCACCAGGAGGGAAAACTGTCAAAGAAGTGTTGATCCAGCATGTATTCATGCAAAAAGAGATCAACGTGGGACCATTGGAAGGACTTCCAAGACACAGACCACATTGTAAGTGCTTGTGTTTTGTATTTCAATGTTACAAATAAGGTGATTGATATACATTTTTCTGCCTTGCACAGATTTGTACCCATCCAATCTTCAGGAGTGGGAGCCTGCACAATGCTTGACGGGGTTCTTGAATGTCGTACATGGTGAGGTTGGGGAACTTCAATATGAAGGTCGTGCACCAAGTGATCTCGCAAGAAGTAGAACATATTTCTATGACTCATTTTATACCTTGCCCACTCAATCGAGTCGACATGGAAAGTTGGAACGTATTCCGTTGCCCGCACTTGATAGTCCGGAGTGGCCATTGCTTGACACAGAAGTGATAGAGTCATACATGACCAAAATGTTTAATGATATTAAATGTGCTATGAAGCCTAGGATTGGTGCAAGAAATGTGCACTTAAGTTTGTTTGTTCCAATTGCATGCTTTGTTCATTTATTTTCTGATTGTAAACAATTGAGAAAAACTAGAACAACTTTTGTGTGCAAAGATGTAGATGAAGCCTGGCTTAATCATTTGTTTGACAAAGGTTGGAGAGTGAAATCATCAAAGGGAGATGATTTGATCGAATGTCGATTGAACACCTCCGACATTGCATTTCGGTGAGTGTTAAAACATTAAAATGTATTTTTATGAAACAGTTACAACGCTTATTTGATTATACTCGAAAAATTATCCTAATGATATTTTGGAATCAGATACTATATTGCCAGGCAACATCTGTGCATGTCATTTACTTATAGAAGGTGGCGATGGATCAACAACAACTGGGAAAGCATGGACCAAGATACAAGAGATGGCAGCCACTCTTGCTTGATAGATATAGTTATGATTCGACAGGGTCACCCATCTTTGACATTGGAAGTGGAAGAGAATTGGACTCTCGAATATGTTAGGAAGGAATTAGAAGTAGCTATTCAGAATCCTCCAGATCAATTTTGCTTCAAGCTCGATGGTCGGAAGCTAAGTAAAAGAAGAGAGCATCAGATCATTTGTAAAGATGTTGCAGCCCCACATGAATTGGAGGCACTAGAAGATATATGATGTGACCATGTATACGGTGACAATGTATTTTCCATATGCAATAAACTTATCTATTCAGAACATTGCTTTTGTAATGCTTTACTGTTTAAAACAATGTAATGAAGGCAAGAATTCCCCAATTGAATTTTTATGTACACAAAAAAAGGCTTTAAGTAAGAAAGCAAGCAGTGAAGGAACATAGTAGCAAATTTGATCCTCTGATTTTCAAATGATAAGTGTATTTACATTTGATGTTCTCTCTCCAATACATGTATAGCTGCATATTTACAAACGTACATTTGTTGGAAGAAGGAAAAAACTATTTATGGCTGGAACCCATAGGTATCGGCTTCAGGATGGAGCCAGGGCTCTTCTCCCAAGTATGGAGCCCATGTAAGAGGCTCAGGGGGGCCTATCCCCCCTCGTGGATTGGGCGGGATGAAGTCCACTGGCCCGTCTGGAGGCATAACTTCAGCGACCTCGATCAATTTCGCAATCGTTTCCTCCCTAAACGTTTGGACGTCTAGGTCCACGTAGCGAGACATTGATGGAAACTGCCATCACAATTCATCAATGCATAAATAAGATCAACATGACAATATATAATAAGATAAACAAGAGCACAAATGCGTATGGGAGCTGAAAATGCTTACATCCTCTGAAGGGAGCTGAAAAATGCTTCGTAGCAGCAACATTGCATTAAGTGCAACCCTCCACCCACAGCTGTAGCCATCTTCTTGTTTGGGGACACTAACCCTTCGGATGGTCGATCGATCCAGGGTGTCGATGTCCATGCTGAGGCTCTCGTAAGCTGCCATTAGTTTCTTGACTCCATTGTAAACAGAGACCAATCATTATCCTGATCAATCTGGACTTCTAACTCAAACAATAATATGTATCTTAATGATTTTTACTTACAGCAAAACATTTCCATGGACACCAGATGTCGAATTTGCAAGGTAAATGACATTTTCTTGCACGTCGACTAGTAGAAGACTCCAATGGGAACTGCACAATAGAATTCTATTAGTTTCAATCCAAAGGAAGCACTATATAACTCGTGTACGGTGATTCCTATAAACATCATGCGAGAGAGAGAGAGAGAGAGAGAGAGAGAGAGAGAGAGAGAGAGAGAGAGAGAGAGAGAGACAAACTCACTTTTCATGATATGCCAAAAAAAATACTCGGGCATCGTCCAACTGGACCTCCCGAAACCAGTTCAGCACATCGAGGTACGGAACTGACTCTACTAGCAACAGTGTTGAGACCAGTGAATCAATCTGGAACACTCGTTGCTGTACATCCTCGGGCAATAGCGAAATAACAAAACTTCACAAGGAAACATATCAAGCGTGAGGCATCAACTTTAAGAGCCAAGAATGAAAAATTGTGGGAGGACAGAGAAAAGAGTATACCTTAAAACACATCTGAGCACTTTGTCGTTGACTTCAGTTTTGGGATCAAACAAAATGTTGATTTCTTCAGCATGAATCGGGAAATAACATCTATGCCCTCTAATATTAAAGGGTACATAGAACTCCGGCAACAAAAATTGCAGCGCCTCCCGATTCATGGCGTGGAGTGCGTGAACATTTTCCCTTTTTGTTTGCAATGCAAGCATTGCAGCTTGATGTTCCCTTTGAGCGCTTGTCATTAAATTTGCCCAAGTCTGATGCTCATGATCTGGACCTCCCTCGGTCACCTCTTCAATTCTCACTTTTTGTACAGGCCGGACATCCAAAATTTGTAACATTCGTTCATCAGTAAACGTAACTGGTCTAAGTGACTTATCGTATCTGAAACGAAGGGCTATTAGGCTGAAAAAATCCTTGTTCATTACTGTCACCCTGTGTGCGTGGGCAGCAAGAACGTAACTATCCAAAAAAAATTCGATCATCCAATCTTCTGTGGCCTCTTGCAAGCAAAACAAGGCCGATGCCTTCCACCTAAACAAAATTCCATTCTGCTCACAAATTCTCCTGGCAAGCCTCTGGAAAGGCAATCTGGGAATAGCAGCTGTTGGGTGCTTCATAAACTTTTTGATTTCTCGCAGGGCTGCCGAATGCTCTGCGAAACGCCTGAGTCTAGGCTGCGTTTTGGACAATCGGGAAGGACTGCTTGATTTTCTTGATCTTGAGGCTTTCAGAACGCCCATCTTCTTCCCAGTAGATGAGGGAGCTGCATTGTCAATGGGTCTAGCTGTATGCCTTACACGAGCCATCTGAAAACGCAAGAAAAAGCAGAAAACTTTGCTATTCAGTAGTACACGATTAACAATTCACCATAAAGCGAGAGAGGGGGGCCAAGAAAGCAATATGCACTTCCTCGCGTTATGGTGAATCCATTCACCATAACGAGAGATGAAGGTCCACAGAAACACAATAATCCTTCTCGCATTATGGTGAATTCATTGACAACAATAAGAGGCGGATTATCGTGCATTCTTTGAGCTTCGATCTTGCGTTAAAGTGATTTGATTCACTATAACGCGAGACTAAGAGGGAGTCAAATCAAAACAATCCTCCTCGCGTTATAGTGAATCGATCTACTACAACAGGAGGAGGGTTCTCCCGAATCTCTTACCATTCCGTCTTGCAGTTTGGTGAGTCGATTCACCATAACACATAGAGCAGTATTGAGATTCTAATGACTCGTCGTCTGCTTTACGGTGAATCGAATCACCATGACGGAGGGCAAACAGTCGAAGAGAAAACAATGGCAGGGGGCAAACAGTCGAAGGAAAAACAAAACAATCAAGTATTATACAAGAAACACAAAACAATCAAGTAATACACTTTCATCACATTCTATGAGTGGGAATGGATGGAGACTGTCGTGTAGGAGGTGATTTAATTGACACCAATAAGAGGTGGATTATCGTGAATCCTTTGCCCCTTGGTCATGCGTTATGGTGAATTCACCATAACGCGAGTCTAAGGGCCAGTCAAAGCAAAACAATCCTCCTTGCGTTATAGTGAATTGATTTTCGCGAATCTCTTACGTTTGCCTTCTGCCATGGTGATTCGATCCACCATAAGACATGGAGCTTATTGAGATTCTAATGGCCCGTCGTGTGCTTTAAGGTGAATCAAATCACCACGGCAGAAGGCAAACAGTCGAAGAAGAAACAATGGCACAGGGCAAACAGTTGAAGAAAAAACAAAACAAACAAGCAATATACGAGAAACTTACAAAACAATCAAGTATTATACAAAAACTTACATTTCTTGCGTGTGAATGGATGGAGACTGTCGTGCAGGTGTTGGAAAGTCGGTTCAGTACTGTGGCGGTAGTCGGAAGTCACCTGGAGGTAAGCAGGAGGACGGACAAGGCAAAATCGATAAGAGGACGAAAAGGTGGCGTGATTAACGGCTTTGATTAGTCTTTAGAGCGAACACACGTGCTGGCGGGCTGCCAGGGCGACTAGGCGGCGCTAACGTGTCGTATAGCATTAAAAAGGGCTTTGATTAAACTTTATAGCTTGTACACGTGCTAGGTACACGGCGGGATGCCACGTGGCATTCATGGAATGGCGGGTGAAAACGCGACGCTGACGTGTCGCGTAGCATTAAAAACGGATTTTCTAGGATACTCATCTCATTTATTGCCTCTCTTGGAGTTCGTATTCTCATTTATCTCCCCACCAACGGCCTTTATCTCCATCAACGACTGACTATCTCCTCCAACCCTCCTTCATCAATCATCCTCCTGTATCCAACGTCAAAGACAAACCTCCAACCTCCTTCATCTCCATCTCCTGCGACGATTGTATACAATTCGTTTTCCTGGTATTTTTATCTCCTTTGTGCTTTTTTCTTCTTTTGTTATTTCGTTGTTTTGGTTTCAGTCGTGGAGAACTTCTTGCTTTGTCTTTTTATCGCGTTAAGGTGAATTGAAAACCTATGACTCCTCGCCTTATGGTGAATTGACTGTAAAGAAGAGTATTTTAATTCGTTTGACACCTCCTCTCTCAGTATGGGTACTGGAGAACTATCTTTATTTTTAATTCACCATAACATTAGAGGCGTTGCCAAAGGATGATAAAGTCGTCATATTGCGGTGAATCAATTCACCATAACGCGAGCGAAGGTCCCATAGGAAGCACAATACTCCTCCTCGCATTATGGTGAATCGATTCACCATAACGCGAGAAGAGGTCCTTGACTTAGCTGCAATTTTATTTGCGTTAGGGAAAATAGATTCACTACAACGCGAGGAGGAATACCTGGATTCCTCTGGCATCTCCTCTCGCGTTATGTTGAATCCATTTACACCACACAGAGATTTGTTGTTTAAGATCGACTGTCTCTTGATTCATTGCCTGAACTAATATTTTCCATGTCTTTTCTACAGACTTCAATTCAGCCATGGCGCAAGTTCAAGTCGAATTTGATGTGGACGAAGAGATCAAAGAAACACCTGCAACTCTATTATATGACTTCCTCTACAAATGTCGACATCATGATTTGCACCCTGCAATTTCGTTGATGTTCAATAGCGATTTTTCTCTGGAGGATACATTGTCTAGCCATCATGGATACTTCGAAGAGGCAAAGCAAGAGTTTGACGAGCTCACAAATGAAGAACCAATGATGATTGATGGGAAAAGTAACATTCATTTTAATCTCAAGGTTTCGCCGGAGAAGAAGCAGAGGTTAAACAGGGATTGGCACAAGGTGCCATGTGATAAGAAGAGAGCCTTGCTTTGCCCTTTTCACAAAAGAAAGTGCCGCTTGATGGAATACTCCTACGCCTTCTTATGCTTCTTGCACATGAACGTGCAATTAACAGATGAAGAATGTACAGAGCCGCTTGCAAAAATTGAAAGTGAAGACACGATTTCTCGTCAGGCAAGTCCCACCGTTGAGGATGCTGCTGAAGAGGAGGACACTCCTCATGTCATTGAGGAGTTCAATGTTGAAGAAGAGAGGAAGCTTAGTTCGGTGGTTGATATTGAGGCAGTTAGAGAACAAAACAGTGATGTAGGTCAGCTTGTGATTGAATCAGATGACTCCTCCCCCATTCCAACGCCATTACTCCCCTCCTACCAAGTAGGAGATTCAGAGTATATATTGCTGACAGACATACAACGTGTATTTAACTTAAGGGAGGATCATTGCATAGCTTTCATAGCCCAGAATCTGGAGGTCGATGACAATTTTGTAGATGATGATGGGATAGACAAGTACCTACTAGTGGATAGCCATGTGAAAGACACCGAGTTCCTTTCTGCTGCAGCAACACTAAATATGATCTATGCTGATGCCCTTAGATATGAAGGAAAAGATGCCACAGAGGAAGAGCTACAAGAAGCAAGGGACAGACTGAATATCACCAACATGGGAGGGTGTAGGGATGTGCCAAATAAGTCAGCGGAAACGGTTCCTAGTTCGAGCACTAATTTATGGCAAGACGCCTTGCTTGAAGCAGATGAGAACCAAGAGGTTAGTTTTTTTTTGTTATGGATTTGGCTTTATCAACTTTGTCCTGAAATGTTTGGCGATGTTGTTTCTGGCTAATGCTCCTTTATTTTTTCAGTTGGAAATATATGAAGACACATTCCTCAAACGTGCTTCAGGCAAGCGTATGGCGGGATTGGGCCACGATTCGACACTAGGAACATATATACACCGCCTAAAATTCCCTCAAATTGTGATATTTCACGCTAGCTACTCCAAGGACAATGCCAGTTTTCCTCTGATGGCGATAAAGACTTTATCCAGGTATTTAGGTGGCTATCACGTAAGGCTGAATGCAAACAAGGCAATACTTCTGGAGCGGCAAGCAGTTGTTCGAATTTTTGGAGAGGGACCTGGAGTATATTTGTTAAGATGTAAATATTATTTAACATATGCTGCTTACGGGTTGGCATGTGGAATCACAGATCCTAATCTGTTGAGTGATTGCGGGAAGAAGCATCTTCTTAGAACAGCAAGGCCAAAGGTCCCTGTTGTGCCATTGATAGAGGATGAAGAAGATGATGCAGAAACGTCAACAAAAAAGGCTCGGCTGGGGGAAGTCTCTGTTCCAGATTAACAAATTTAGATTGTTCCAGTTGCTAAGAAGTTTCGTCATATTTCTCAATACTCTTCTTGTTTACCATTACAAACTATGAAATGTATATATATTGGAAACATTTATATGGGACATAGATGAAAGCTCTTGTTCTTTTAAAATCTTTCACAGTTACATCATTGTTTTACAATATATATTTCAATGATCAATTTTCTTCCACACTCTGCCCTGTCTTTGTCGTTGTCTTAGCCATTCAGCATGATTCTGCTTTCCCTGTGAGGAGACATATATTGAACGTCTCCGTTCAGCCTGAACCTTTCTTATTGCACATGACACAGCTGATTCAGCATGTTTGATCTTCACACGAGCCCTCACTTGAATCCGCCTATACCACCACTGACATAGTTGCTTCATGGGATTACTTTTCTTTATTCCTCCTCCATGTTGAGTGGCCCTTTGTTGATAGGCACAACGTGCTTGCCAATGAGATCTTTCCATGCCTTGGGTAGACCAAATCCCAAGGCTTCCAAACTCTTCCGCAAAAAAGGTTCCATGTGCATGCAAAATGTGCTACAAATGCTCAACAACAACAAGACATTTAGTATCGTACAATATTTTTTGAACAACAAAAAATACTCAAAGCTGTGGGTTTTCAAGTAATTACCATGTATTGTGTCAAGTTTGTCGCACCCCATGCCTTTTCATAGCTAGTGTAGAACTCTGTCACAACTGCCTCAAATTTCTCAACATCCCCATCTTCAAACCTTGCTTTTTGCAACAAAGGTGCTAGGCGATCAAGTGCCAACCACGCTTTGGCCTTTGCCACCCTTGCTTGTCCTGAAGAGCCTCGGTCAGGTACAGCTGCATGAAGCTTCCTCCACACCTCAAAATCTGTACCCAGATGACCTCTCTGGGTATGATTAGATAAGAACTTTCTGGCTTTTGCACCTCCAAAACATGGTTTGCTAGGAACATTTCCGGTCTTCCCTGATCTTCTCAAGTCCTTCTCAATCTTCACTTGACCACAATGTAAACCTGCATCTGAAAGCACTTGCTCTATTTTTTTAATAGTTCTTTCACTCTCTACTGCTGGTTTCATATTCCATGAAAATTCGATGTACATGTAGACTAGTTTCTCAATTATTCTAACCAGCGCATGCAAAACACAAATATGAACTCTGATCAAAGGGATAGGAAGAATTGGATCCCAAGTAGGATCCACTCCTGGAGCATCACGATTTGGGGGTTCACGCCTATTACTGATTGCATTTAGGCATTTCCATTCTCTCTCTTTTCCTCTTTTGGAGACACCTCGTTCGGTCATACAATACAGGCAAGGATACTTGGCCATTGCTCCTTGGGAAATACCAAACATGCATTTCAAGGTTTTAAGATCTGCAGCCAGGTGCCATTCAACCTCATATTCACCATATCCTTCTACATAAAGCTTTTCGCCATTCGTGGATAGTGGAAGGAAGCTCAGTCTGGTTGAAGTACCACTTCAGAATTTCATGGGTCTCTGTTGGAACCTGTTAACAACAACTGTTAGATTGTCTACAACATCATAACAAGAGGATAGCAACATAATATTCTTTATTTAAAAATGGATAGCACGTCACCTCAAATGCAGCCAGCCACCAAATCTCATTTTCGGATTGTACACTAAAGTGCTTCTCATCAGCATTACTGATACTTGCGTCCAAAGCTCTATTCATTAAAGTAATGCTAACCCTTTCCAGCTTCTGTCCTTTGATCACCTCACTCTCATCAAGTTTCAAAACAAATTTCAGCCTTCCATTGCACTCATGTACACTGATGTCATAAAATTTCACCATAGCCATTTGTAATTTCCGAACATCCATGATGAAATTGTTGAACTCTGTAAGCTCTATAATTTTCTGTTCCCCGCTCTTTTTAGTCACTGTCAATGTGCTAGACACGTGACAAGGCTCTCCAACAAGTTCGACCATTCCCAAGTTGAGAGTATTTCGAGCTTTGTTTACGTGAAATGGTTTTGGAATGGGAATTACGGTTTTTTTTCCAAGCTTGCAATTGAAACCCTCTTTTACTTTATTAAACAACATCCTGTAAGACTTTGTGCTTATACCAGCCATGTCACATATACCTTGTGCATCTGCAGGCGTGAATGCTTCACTCACCTCCTGCAAGGATTGCTTTGCTATGTCTGATCGAAGTCTTGCAAACTTAGGATGCTGTATTGCTGACTCCACGATGTCTTTTGTCAGAACTTTGCCAAATATATCAGAACCTTGCTCTTTTGGACCCACAACATCTGTGACCATCCTGAAGCAACAACGATAGCTATTTCAGTCCACCATTCATCTAACTATACCACCCCCACACCCAATCCCCCATCTCCAAGAAAGGAACTAAAGATGAAAATGAAAGTGAGTGCTCAAAGAAATTTAAGCTCAAAGAAATTATAGATCCCAATACCTGCAAGCTTTTACACGACGCTTCCATTGGCCACCTCCAACATTGATTTCTTCCAATGGTTTGATCTGTCTCTTGCGTAATCGAGCACCTAATGGCGTGTCTTTCAAATATTGCAATTTTCTGTTGAACTTTTCAAGTTGTTTTCGAAGGTGTGCATTCTCACTCTCCAATGTGAAATTGTTGATTTATCGAACTGCCAAAATTTCATTCTTCTCCTTAATAGTGTCCTGCATCTTACAAATAGTCTGCTGCAAATGATCAAACTCTTTTTGTAACCCAGCACAAACTTTTGCCTTGTCCTCGTTTGAAGCTTGCAAAGCTGTTGTGATAGATGCCAAGTAAAAATTCGCACCTTCAAGCATTTTTATCCTGGCATCTCTATCACTCAAATGTCTTTCAAAGATACTTTGACACTGGCCAAACAGTCTTTTGCAATACCCAAGCAATCCATTTTCACCCTCACACACAAACTTGAAGAAACTTGTCAACCCAAAGAATGATGGAGATTGAGAGGAGGTTGGATCTGGTGGGTAAATACTACCATCCAACCAAAGGTCCATATTTTTCTTTCCTTCATTTCGAAGCTCAGTAATGCGGGCTTCGCATGCTGGCCTAGACCAGTTTCTCTTACAGCAGCAGGGAGCATAATCGGGTTCTACTTGGAAGTGGATGTCCACCTTTTTCCTCTTTTGCTGCACAGGTTCCATTGCATTGTTCTGTGCTTTAACAACACCAAAAAGCATAATGAACTCACACTTTAACCAAAAAAACCCAAAGATATTACACTTATCTCCCGTGAAGAAGATTGCTTCATTAAAACCAAAAGACAACATCACTAAATAATACCTCCTTGTCCATCAAACAAACTTGTTGGTATCCTAGATGAACCAAAATGTACAGAGTACTTGTAAGCACAACCCTCACTTGAAAAAGGTAAGAAATGGGATTGTTATTCATGCACAAGCAGGTATGGCGCATGAAGAACAAATACTTTTCCATCCTTTTTCAAAACTTGCCGCCTTGAGAAGAAGAGAAAATCAAAAACCTCCCGCTCAAAAAAACTCGGATTTGGAGTGGTAGTGGTTGTGCAATCGGGAAGACAATGAGGGAGACAATGCAAGATGATGGGTTGCAGGGACGAAGTTCGGTTAGCAGAGTTGGATTCGTTACATTCAAAAGTGTAATGAAGAAAGAGAGTGGTGTCTTTTTTCAATAAAATAAGGCACCATAGTGGGAATAAAAAACTATACTCAAGATGCATTGTTTTGAATTAAAAAACGCCCTACATGTCAGTTAATGGAATAAAGAACTCAAAAACGACGCACGTGCCCTCCAATATTATATGTGGATTTATTGGCTTGCTTTGTCCACATCACCATCCCAAGGGATCTCTTACAAGGCCCCTTTTTGAGTCCAAATTTTTCCTAATGACATACTAAACCAATTGATTGGTTGGAGGCTTCCTTCTAAAATAAAGAAGCAAGCCAAATCAAGAGGTAAGAAGTAATTTCATGGTTTTCATTAATATTCTTAAAAGATTTCACTTCTCAACCCCTCTCAAGCTTGAGAAGTTTCAAATTAATTGTTTTTAATGCAAATCAAGCTTTCTATAAGAATTCTAATGATTAATCACAAAAAAGTTAGTTTTTATGCTTAATTAGGATGCTTTTTATGTATATCTCTCTCTCCCCAAAAGAATAGTCATTCCTATGACTAATTCTTTAGCAAATGAATGCTTCTCATTAATAAATGCTTAATTCAAAATCAATCTCTAAGCTTGTTAAGCTGGAGGTTAAGAAAATGGCTTTTTTATATTTTTATGCTAATAAAATTATGATAAACTTATGATTTAATTCCATAAATTGGATTTAAGTCTAAGGATAGTATTCTATCATAATTATATTACAAAGTCTTATTCTTTCTAGAAATATAAAAAATTATCAGTAATAGCAACAAAACGAAGCTATGGCAAAATTTTTAGAGATTAATACATAGCTCATTTTTATGCATAATGTGAAAAGAGGACTTCCTACCATATTCTAGGATTGGACATCCTATGCTAAAAAAATGATTTTCATCAAATTTATGTGAAACTATTTTTTCGTATTTATGTATAAATAATTAATTAAAGAAAAGAGAAAATTTTGGTATTTTTATTTTTATGCAAAAAGAGGAATTCCCATGATAATGGAGATCCATGTAATTAAATGGAAAAAGAGAAATTTTGGTATATTAAAATAATGAATATTTAATTTAAAGCAAAATTTTAGATAAATTTATTTTATGCATGAGAAAATTTAAATGATAAAAGAGGAATTTCCATGACAATTGGAATTCAATCATTTAAATGGTAAAAGTGGAATTCTTGGCATATTTGAAATAATGGATATTTGTATTAAAGAAAAGAGAAATTTTAGATAAATTTATTTTATGATAAAAGAGGAATTCCCATGACATTTGGAATTCAATCATTTAAATGCAAAAAGAGGAATTCCCATGATATTTGAGATCCAAGAAATTAAATGTAAAAAGAGGAATTTTTAGCATAATTCAAATAATGAGTATTTATCAAAACTGAAATTTTGAGCATTATTAATTTTATTGGAAAATATGGGTAGAATTGATTTTTATAAATCCCATGAATCTTTTACTCAAAAGAAGAATATTGAATATATTTCACTTGAGAAATTTGAGAAAGAATATGAAAATATCCATCGAGAAAAAGTACCTTTTTTAACTAGACCAAGCAATTGGCATAAATTTAGAGAAAGTCCCATCGATATCGAAAGTAGAAAATGTTACTAAATGTGAATAGATGTGAATAAGATGAGAATACGATGTGATAAGATGTGAATGAAATGTGATAGGATGTGATAAGATGTGAATGTGATGTAAATGGATGTGGATGTGAAGAGATGTGGATGGGATGTGATGTGATTTAAATGGATGTGGATGTGATGTGATGTGATGTAAATGGATATGGATGGGATGTGATGTGATGTAAATGGATGTGGATGTGAAGAGATCTGGATGGGATGTGACGTGATGTAAATGGATGTGGATGTGGATGTGGATGTGATGAGATGAGATTAAGATGTGATGATATGTGAAAGGAAGTGATGTGATGTAAATGGATGAGAATGAGATGTGGACGTGATGTAATGTGTATGGGATATATGTGATGTGATGTGGATGTAATGAATGTGATGGATGTGAATAGATGAGATGTGATGTGAATGGATGTGATGTGAATGGATGTGATGTGATGTGAATCGAGATAGATGTGAATGGATGAGATGCAATGTGAATGGATGTGATGTGATGTGATATGGATATGGATATATGTGAATGGATGAGATGTGATGTGATATGGATATGGATATATGTGAATGAATGAGATGTGATGTGAATGGATGTGATGTGATGTGTGATGTGAAATGGATGTGATGTGATGTGAATCGAGATAGATGTGAATGGATGAGATGTGATGTGAATGGATGTGAAATGGATGTGATGTGAATCAGGATAGATGTGAATGAATGAGATGTGAATGGATGAGATGTAATGTGAATGGATGTGATGTGATGTGAAATGGATGTGATATGATGTGATGTGAATCGGGATAGATGTGAATGAATGAGATGTGATGTGATGCGAATCGTGATAGATGTGAATGGATGAGATGTGATGTGAATGGATGAGATGCAATGTGAATGGACGTGATGTGATGTGATATGGATATGGGTAGATGTGAATGGATGAGATGTGATGAGGATAGATGTGATGAGATGTTTAAATATGATGTGACTAGATGAGAATGGATGAAGGACGTGGGAATACATATGATTAGATATGGATTAAGCAATGTGAATTGATGTAGAAGAATGTGAAATAACGAGAAATGATGTGGAACAATGTGGAAAGATGAGATTTCATTAGAAACTATATTTATGACCTGTTTTTAAATAATTGTTTTATGTCAAGAAAACTGGGGAAGCATTTTGACCATCTTGTGAATGAGGTCTTGGAGACCTAAGTGATAAAGTTGCAATAGCTGACGGAGAGTCAACGGAGGACGTCTCGCATAGCAAGGACCAAGGTCTTGACGAGCCTCGGTTTGATTTAAATGGTGAGCTTTCGGTATGGTGGATGAGGGACCAAGGAAGTGGCCTATGAGTGAAGCGCTAGGTGACCTGTGAAGGATCCTAGAGGGTGTTGACCATACGATGCTCGGGCTCTGGGTCGCCAAAGATACCCACGTGTGCGTCAAGGAAGAAAAATGGAACAAGGAGTTAGAGTTGTTTTCTGAACTCGGGCATGGATCTGGTTGATTGTCCTTGCTGGTTCTCAACGGATGAGTCCATGGCTCTTTTATATGGATCTGTTGGTTGATCTTGCTGATCTTCAATGGAGAGTCCATCTGGATTTTCTTATGTGATTATATTACCGGGTACTATGAGCTAGGAACTATTGAAAAGGCCCCTAAGTGGATAGGTGGTGAGCGTTTTGGTTGCCAATGATGCCATAGGTACCACCAATGAAGGAATGATTGGAAATTAGAATTCAACCGGATATTTTGGAGGATTATGATCAGTGATACTATGGTTTCATTAAGAGATTGTTTTAAAGACATATGAATCTGTGAAACAGGCAATTTCATATTGGGTGTGTAAGTGGTGTGACTATCTTGAAGTTTGTTTGAAGCGCCGGGTTTGAAGCGCCGGCTAGGGGGCTTGGGAACTCTTTTCCCTGGTACTCGTTCCCTGGTACTCGGGACAAAACATAACCAAATTTCTGAATGGATCCTATCACTACAGTGGTTGGGCGGTTGGCTCACCCATGGGATAGGCTAGACTGATGGATCCCTAAAATGAGACTCAATTGTGGTATGTTACAATAGATGAAGTAAGTCTCGGATAGTCTTTGTTCTATGGAAAAGAATCAACGGCTATGCCTCTTGATGAGGAAAAAAGCGTTGGTCTCTATGATCCAAGTGCAAGTCTCTTCCTTGATCTAACCATGTGACTTAAGGGTTTGGTCGGATCAGTTTGGTTAGTTAAGGCTCTTGACCACGTTAGAATAAAAATATCCTTGAGGAATCGCCCGTGCTTTCTGGGCAGCAGGGAAGTTTTTTTCGGGTTTGATTTTGGAATAAACCGAGGGATTAGTCTCTTGTCCGGATATCCGTGGGCGAGGCTCCGAGTGAGAGGCTCTGCCTTGCGCAAGAAGTGCTACTTCCGCTGCTAGCACCCTTGAATTTGTTGTGCAGAGGGGGCAGGGATCTTTTATATCCTGTGTTTCATGGGCATACTAATGAGGATCCAAAGGACTTTTTGGCTGGGATGGAGATGGCAGATTTTACATTTAGAAAGGATAAAGATGAGGAAAATTTGACATGATTGTCCATGTTATTGAAAGGGGATGCAAAAAGGTGGTTCCACACTTGGAGGAGTCAATCACATCAGGGCAGGCATATGAGGATGTTAAAGGAGCTCTGGTGCAACATTTCAAGAAAGGTGAATCCTTGGATGCTGTTTGGCAAGATATACAGAAACTGAAGCATAATTTGTTGGATGTATTTGATCAACTTGTAAACTGTTTTGAGGATTTGTGGGCTAGATGGGACGCTTCATTGGGAGTAGAGCACCCACATATATTGTTATGGGCTACCACACCTCCAAGAGGGAACTCTACATATTCACCTAATGGGTGAGCAATAGAGCACAACCGTTGTAGGGTACTTTACCAATGCTTCAATCTTGAGTCCCTTGAGGCCTCCAAGCTCGCTTCGTTAAGCTCCAAACTCCAAGCTCCACCTCCACGCTATCACCATGTAGTCGCTCACACCTTTGCATAGGACAATCACTCTCTCTCACTCTCTCACACAAGCATGAATCATACAAACATAAAAGAGACACAATGCTAGAATGCTCTCACTCCTTCAATCCCTCTCAAGACATAAAGGGATAACTCTCAATAGCACAAAGGGGATTATGTCTCTTCATTATGAGAAAATGCCTTATATACAATTGGACCTTATTCACCCTTGGGTGCCCAAAACTTACTTACAAGGCCTTGGGTGGCCAATATCTCATAATGTACAACTTTTATAGTGCCGTTTCATGACACTTATTAATTTTCTCAATTGAGGATCATGTTTGTTAATCCAAAATGGGATTAACATCTCCCCCTTCCCGATGTAGGTTCTGTCCTCATGAGAACCTATTACCTAGGTCGGAAGACCTAGGTAGTAGGTTCTGTCGTCATGAGAACCTATTACCTAGGTCGGAAGACCTGGTCACCGAACTCATGTTGGTAAAAATTCCTTCTGGATTGGATCTTTCTAAGTGTTCATCTGAAGGCTGAATGGGATCTCCAAAAATCCAGTATTCACCATATCTTCAAATGTGATGTGCATGTAGCTTGGAAGACAACGAAGACGGTGGTATGTAATAAAGCATGATCCCTCTATCTGATGGGCCTTGGCTCATGTCAAACCTTAAGTTGTCTGCCTCATGACCATCATAATGTTCCTTTGGTTGGTCTATGAGGACCACCACCAGCTTCAAAAATCTGCCCACTGGCTACAATGGCGGGGTCGGGAATAATGCGCCATGCCGGAATCCATGTCAATAGCTAATGTCTTTGTTCCTGTATGTGGCCAAAAGTTGCTGGTACAAAGATTGGGAAATTGTAGCACACATGAGAGTCATGTCTTTTAGCTTCGTGAAACTCTAGTGGAGTCCATCTTCTTTTGATTGGCATGTACAATGGATCGACCCGTAATGTGGGTGTGGCGTTGTCATATACACCTGGCTGTATTCTAGAATCACAAGGTACTCCTTTCTCCATTCGGGTTGAAGTCTGAAATCCTCCAAGTGAGGGTGCTCTTCAGCAGTGGTTATGGTAGCGTAGCTGCCTCTCATGAGTACAGGATTTGTTTTTTGCCACCTGCGAAAATAGTAGCTGAGATCATAAAAGTGACAATTTGGATCTCCAACAAGTCTGTTAATTGTGGGTTGGCGAGCTTTGTGTGCCTGGCCACATTTGCCCATAAAGTACCCTCTCCCCACTAATGGAAGCAGTTCCTCAAGATCAAGTTGTGGTGTACAGAGAGGTTATGGTACATTATGTTGCCTTGTTGGAGTGACTTTTGAGTATGCCTCTAGCATGATCCGTCGGTAGGCTCAAAAGGAATAATTTGCATTAGTGCTTTGAACATCAGTTTGGGCTTCAAATGCGGATTGCTTGCTCTTATTAGTCCCTCGTATTCAGCAGTCGCATATTCAGCAAGCTGTCAAATCATCCCCATGATTATGTCATCAGTAAATGTCTGAAGATTATCTTTTGGTGTAGTATGTCTTACCTCTTGAGCCTACCGTGGTGGAGATGGGCTAGTTGCCCGTACCTCCTCGGGGGCGAGAGTGTTAGTGGGAAAATCACTCTTAGGAGGATAAAAAGATGAGAAGATGCATTCTGCCTGAGAGGTGTTAGTAGGTTGTGAGGTAGTCCATATGGGTTAAGTAGCTTACTAGCGACATTAGCGTAGACAGGGTAAGTGGATTTTAAAAATGAAGAGGTTTCTTCTTGACCCTATTCTGTGCTAGGCGGTGGGTGACTAGGCTTATGAGTCTTAATAAATTCCCTTAAGTTTGGAATTTCCTCTTCGTTTATAGTTGGGTACTCTATATGGGTAGAATCAAAATTGTATTGTACAGTTGTGTTTGTAAATATTACTGTAGAGTTTTAGAATTCCATAAGGGTGATATAGAGTGGACTCATAGAAGTTTAGATGTTGGTGAGTATTATAGACCTCTAGCCAACCGTGAGTTATGACCCACTGGTAGCTTTGTGTTAAAACTTTGTAGTTGGCGAGCGTCTCTAGGATGTCATCTGGGACAAACATGTCTAATTTCTTAACACTATTGTCTAAAATTTCTGAGTTTTGGAGCACGCGACACCAACTATGAAGGTTTAAAATGATAGGGTGGAGGGGATAGAAAAAGATATCTTGAGGGTTAGTAAATACTAAGTCACCTCTCAAAACTCCCATGATTATTGTGGGGTCAGCATCTCTTTCAGTATTTTATTTGATTAAGGTTAGTTCACCTAGGCCTATATCTTCAGCGAGGTTTATATCATACTAAAGCAAAGAGAGGGTTAGCATAGACAAAAACATAGAAAGAGTCTGAGGAGGGGCCCGAGGAGTTATTGGCAACTGTCCCAACTTGGAGGCATGCTCAATGAGGAGATGAAGATTATCGCTCGGCTCCGGCCTTTGACTTCTTTCTTGTATTGCTAGCTAGTGCTTGAGCTCTTGTAGTAGGCAAGAGTCCGTGTTGCTAAGGAGGTTGGAAATGGCCGTTTCTCTAACCATTCTTGCAGCATCTAAGTCTTCAAATCGTCTTGTGGCAACTTCTTAGGCCTGTCGGGTGGTTGCTTCCCTTTCGTGAGCTACAATAATCTCTTGGAGTCTTTGGGCTGCCAGGTTCTGAGTGTCTTGGAGCTGTTGAATGAGCAGCGTCATTGTTTCTTGGTGTGCTAGCTCTTTTGTGTGTGCTTCCGCCTGGCTTGTGCTTATGGTTTCATTGAGGGCTCAGATTTTCTCTGCATGATACGGTTAGTTCCCATCTTGCTGTAGTAGTTGATTTGCCTTTTCCTCCTCTGCTTTGGAGCTGTGCTGTTAGCTGCATGATTTGGTTTTGCAGCACTTCTTCCTTGTCCCTGGCATTTTCTTGGAAGACTTGTGTTTGTTGCGCATGTAGTGCTATGATTTCTTTTGTGTGGTTTACTTCTTTCTGGAGTTGTTCCTTTGCTTGTTCCAGCTTGCCGTTGAGATCAGCATTCTCCTTGATCTTTTGGACTATGGTCTGGCTTAATGCAAGGTTATTATTTTCTAGGGATGTGTACTTCTTTTCCTACTCTTCTGCAGCCTTCAAACTTTTTATAATAACATCCCTGTGTGTTGACTCTGTTGCTTCTAGGTTGCCTGTTTTGCACTTGTGCTGATGTTTCCTTGACTTGTTTCCAGAGTGCACTGTTGCGGTCATGGAGCATATGGGTTGTGAGGAGATGGCATCGCCAAACTTTTTTCCCTTGCTCCCTCAGTGTTTTAGTTCTTGATTCTATCTCCAGCCGAGTTAGTGGTTGATTGAAGAGCTCGTCAAGTCCTTTGACAGTCTCCTACAAGAATTGTTGATAATCGATGTTTTGCAACACAAGGAGGCAAGCTGTGGTAGCCCTTCTTTATCTTCTAATCACCTCCGCCTTCTTGGACTTGACAGCTCTGGAGATCTTTGGCATTTGCTTGCTTCCATGGGTTCCTCAGCTGCTAGTGTTTGGGCCGTGGCTGCCTCTTCAATTCTTGTTTCTTCAGCTTTCATGAGTGTGGTTAGTTCTGGAGCTGTTTCAATTGGTGTGTTTGCCAGTTTAGAATCCTTGAGAGGAGATAAGGCAGTAAATATATGTTGGACAGGGCTTGCTGGGGGAGTAAGTTGTTGCTAGGGTTCCTGTATTATTTGTGTGAAGAAGAGAGTCTCCTGTAGTGCCTCTTGGTAAGTCCGGATCTCGGTGGTGACTTTCTCCTTTATTCTTTGTGACTATGCTGCAACATCAGTGAGAACCCCCCCGCATCTTTTTATCTATTTTATTTTTGTGGTCTTTCTTGATCTGCTTTATGATATCCTGTGTTTCCATCAAGATACTTGCCCTTCTTCTTCAGTTCCAATTGTTACCTTGGGCTGGTCCTGTAGTCGTGCTAACTACATTCGTTATTCTGGTCCTATAGTAGTGCTAACTACATTCGTTATTCTGGTCCTATAGTAGTGCTAACTACAATTGTTACCTTGGGATGGTCCTCTAGTAGTGCTAACTACATTCGTTATTCTGGTTCGGGCTCTTTGAGAGGCTTTTCGCTACATGGTTGAGGACTTGTGTGAGGAGGTATGGGTTACTTATCTTTGACTGGTGAGCTTTTAAATAGTTCTCCATCTCCTTGTGTAGGCAATATGCCCAATCATCCTCTTTCTCTTCATGTACCTTGGAAGGTGTAGAGCTTCTCTTATCAAGTCCTTGATGATGAGGAGTTCTTCAGTGGTGTCATCGGCCTTTGTGATTCTCCCTCTCTTGGTTCCCTTGTTTTAGGTTTTCAGGTACTTTGCACATAATTCTGTGTCAATTTCTCGGGGAAGAATTTGGGCCATTGCACTTAGTCCAATTTTTTCCAGCTTTGCTTGAACTTCAGCTTCTTCCAGTATCTTCAAACACTCGGGGCTATGGTAGTGGAAAGCTACCTTTCCATGGGGCATATGTGTTTTGCTTGGTGAGATGATGGTCCCCTGGAAGGCTTGGGAATAGGGACCCAAAAACTTTAGCTTTGGTTTATATATTGTCCTTTTTCTCCGGCTGGGCGGGGATCCTGTAGCACTTGTAGCTTGTGATGCGGCCAAGGTTTCGTGTGCTTTGAACTTTGAGGAGTCTGATATCTGTACAGTCACAAGGGATCAGTCTCGTGATGACTGGTGGGGATTGATACCATCTTTTCCTTTTCTTTCTTTATTTATTTTTTGTATATACATATGTTTATATATATATATATATATTTGATGGAGAATAGGTTAGAGAGTTCGTTAGTGTAGAAGTAATTGTATGTTGATAGTCAGCATATGGCATGAATCAGCAGGGTGGGAAGAGGGTTGACCCGTGAAAGTGCATACCCGTGAAATGGTGAGCCGTGAAATGGTTGGGTCGTGAAATGGTTGGGCCATGAAAACGTAAGCCTGTGAAACCGGTAGGCCGTGCAATGGTGGGTCGTGATTGAAAAGGCAGATCCGTGAAGGTGCAAACCCGTGAAATGGTTGGGCTGTGAAAATGCACACCCATGAAACCGATAGGTCATGAAATGGTTGGGTCGTGAAAACGCAGATCCATGACACCCATAGGCCGTGAAATGGTGGGTCGTGAAAAATGCAGACCCCCGTGAAACCGATAGGCTATGAAATGGTTGGGCCGTGAAAATGCAGACCCGTGAAATGGTGGGGGGCCGTGAAATGGTTGGGCCGTGAAAATGCAGACCCGTGAAACCGGTAGGTCGTGAAATGGTTGGGCCATGAAAACGTACCCGTGAAACCGGTAGGTCGTGAAACGGTTGGGTCGTGAAAACGCAGACCCATGAAATGGGCAGACCCGTAAAAGTGCAGACCCATGAAACCGGCTTAAGGCATGATAGCACACAGACCCGTGAAACCGGTTTAAGGCATGATAGCACACAGACCCATGAAACCAGTTTAAGGCATGATAGCACAGACCCGTGAAAGGGGTCATAACTATCATGTAACTAAGATTTGGTGTTCGTGAATCTACATATAGCATTTTTATACTTGTATGATTTTTCTAGTGCATATGTGATGCATTCGTGAATGAGTGAGAAATGATTAATGATGATTTCCGCAATATAATTGATGCCTATGATTCTTCACCAAACAACAACAAAAAACAACAAAAAGAAAAGAAAAGAAAATAAGAGTCAAGCTCCCACCTTGAAGGGAATGGTCGAGAAGATCGTAAGGAGGTGGGAGCTCAGAGGTGCGCATGCAATCAAAATGCAGAAGATGGATAATCGCAAACGATTTGTGAAATGACGAAAGAAGAAAGAAAACTTGATTTTATAACGCAGCTGTCGGACAAGGCGGCTACCTTAATGAAGGAAGCCATGTGGCATTGCATGAGTGGCTGCGTGAAAATTACCGTTTCACGGCATGAATTGTTTTGGAATTTTTCACGATGTGAAATCATTTTCTACAGTTTGACATCGAACCTTTTCATGGTGTGAAACCATTTTCTGCAGTTTCATGTCAGACCTTTTCACGGTGTGAAACCATTTTTTGCAGTTTCATGTTGGAGTGCATAAGATCAAATTTTTCTCATTTTTTCATTATGCTCAAGCAATCAATCATCCACATGATGAGTGAATGATACAGAGCCTACCTCAAACCCATTTATGCAAACATTGGATACTTGTTTGTTTATTGCCATGAGAACCAAGGGTTCACCTGGGTTCTGTTGGTGGGCATTCGTTGATGCAGTCTTTTTAGTTCCATGTGGGAGTTTTTTATTATTCCTTCCACCCAACTGAACAATGTTGTCACTATTTCTGATTGTGGAGGGTTTCTGTCTACATCTCCCTGCTGAACTTCTGGGCTCCTATCTGCATCTCCCTACTAAACGTCCCTGCCTTTATCTTTGGATTCCTTGTTTGGCTCTGTAGAGCTAGGGTGGGTACTTCTATAGCTTTGGCCATCCTCATCCCAATTGGCTGATTTTTCTTTTTCCTCCACACAAGAGGTGGCGTGGTGCTAGCTTGGGGTGGGAGTTGATGTTGCACACTCTTACCACCCTCTTGTTGATGATTCGAATTGTTTATTATATTGACCACTAGATTTGGTTTAGGTATCCATATTGTTGCATTGCCTTGATAGTAGCCTTGTGCTTGCAATAAGTCCTTCCAGACCCATTACTTATAGAATCCTTGGATTTTCTTCGGATGCTTGGAGTCCTTCCACTTGGTTCGTGTGTTGGCAAGGTCAGAATTTTGAATTGTGTGCAGGTTCCTCCTTGGGTTTTTATACTATTTATGGTGTCCTTCTTGACTGGCTGACCCTTAAGTAGGTTCTTAGGCACCCACTTTTGCATACCCTTAGATGTTGGGTATTGTTTGGACGAGTTTCTTGGAATGGGTGCTGGTGCTGTTTCCTGATGTGTTGCCTCTCTACTTGTTGTTTGTTTATCAGATATGACGTGATTCCCTTTGTTTGTTGAGTTCCATAAGGGTATGGACATGACCTTCTTGCTGTGCTGAGCAATGTTGTTCTCTCTTCCCATTGGATATTGCATTTACTAGCACAGATCTAGGATCGTCCTAGAATCATTTCTTCTTCCATGGAACATGCAAGCATGACAAATACCTTTCCGACCAAGGAATTATTTTTGATCGAAATATTAACATTTAAATACCCTTCGGCTTTTGTGGTCAAATGAACGCTACGAGCCTGTGCATCAATGGGTTCAAGATGTGGTTTGTCTAATGCTACCCAAGTCTCAGCTTTCCGGGCAAAGGAAGTTTTTCCGGGTTCGGTTTTGGAAAAACCGATGGATTAGTCTCTTGTCCGGAGATCCGTGGGCCCCGAGTGTGGGACCCTGCCCCACGCAAGAAGTGCTACTTCCACTGCTAGCACCCCTGAAATTGTTGCGCGATGGGGACGAGGATCTTACAGTTGGTATCAGAGCGAATTGACTAATGAGGATCAACCAAAAAGCCCAAAATGTCAAAAATTTATGAAGTAGCAGTATAAGATCAGAATTGTGTGATGAAATTCATACAAATTGTTATTTGAACTGAAATTCATAAATTAGTAATTGGGTCTTCAGATGGAAGTACCACAATTGTATGGAATCCCTGACTTGCTTAAGGCCTAGACATGATGGTCTTTACCTTATAATTCCAAGGACCATGACTACCCGTATATACCGAGGGTATAATTGTAGCTCTTTACTGGCAGTATATACGAGTAAATCTAAGACTTGAAATTATAAGCATTAATGCTATCCAGATGATGAATTCGAATGTGGTTGATATGATTTTTAAATTCTAGTTGTGAACTGATGAATTGATTTGGATTCTGATTGAAAAATGATGATTCTTGAAATTTGTTTGAAATGTAATAAGCCGAGCAAAACCACAATGAGGATGAATCGGACGAGTCCCTATGATAATGTTCATAGCTAGAATGACGTTAATGACTTCAGCAAATCACTATGAGATTAGTGGATTGTGCTGGCAAATTACTACTGTTAACTTTTGATCAGTGGACCAAGTTAAGGGTTGATAAATTAAAAATCTAAAAATTTGAAATCCCCATGGAGGATTGTTTAGATAGAAAAATTCAGTCTGATGGACCATTATTGTGTTAAAGATATGAATAAGAGTTTGAACAAGAGAGTGAAATGCTATAACTGTCAAGGGTTTGAACATCGCAGCATGGATTGCCCAACTCCTTTTGGATCAAGGTTTTCAGGGCAAGAAAATCAGGGATCAAGATTCCAGACTCTAGCCCCTTCCGTCCAGAGTAATCAGGGTTCTGTCCGCCAAAATCAGGGAAATCCCAGAGGTAGACCCTTTATCATCCAACTTGCAGTTTCAATCCAAGGTAATGCAAGACCTCCACCTCATATTAGAGGAAGTCAAAGAGAGTTATTCCCAAATCGGCCATCCACTTCCAAGGCAGTAACGCTAGAAGTGATTGAAGAAGATGAAGAAGATGAAAGAGATCATACTCCACCTGCGAGATGAGGACATCTCGCATTTTTTAAGTGGGGTAGAATGTAAGATTTCTCCCCAGCCTCTCAGGATGTCCAATATCTTCCTCCGTAGTCAAATCCCTCTTCAGAAATATAAAAGATCTTGTTTGTACCAGTTTTGCCCTAGAGAGAGAAAATCTTCTAGAGAGTGATAATTTAGTTTTTAAATATTTTTGGATGGAAAAATATCTCTTCTTATTAAAATAAGTTCCCCCAAAACAGAAGTTCAAAAAGATTTTTAGAAGGTGCATTAGAAATCAAGTATAATCTGTTCAAGCTTATCTCTTGAGGGTCAAGATTTTTTCGAAATTTTAAATTAAGGTTCCTATGGGCCAATAAGATTCATCCAAATGTGTGGAGGAGATAAATGGAAGAAATAAAGAAAATCCTCCCAAAAATGAGTAAATACTCACATAAGATGAAGAGTTAACTAAGGACAAGATTATTAGTTAAAAAAGAAAGATATTCAGAAGAAATGATGCATTTTTGACACCTCAGTATGGGGGAATTTCCCTCATGAAGGAGGCGCCTATTTCACATGTGGGGGAGAGTTTTAAACTCCCAAATAATGAGATATTTTTATCTCTCCTCTCTCTTGTTTCAACTAGATCCAAAAACTGAGCTAAACTGACCTAAAAATGGTCAAAAATTGACCAAACTGATCTAGAAATTCTAGAATCAGTTTGCTTGGTTAGAGGCTCACTTTTTCCTATAAATAGAAGCCTTCCTCTTTGTTGAAGCTTAATAGTGTTTTTTGCACTGTTACCCTGCTTCTCCCAAGAGCCAAAAACTGTGAATTTACTCATAATTCATTAGTTTTTGACCTTCCCTCTTCTAAAGATTGGTGGCCACTCTTGTTTCAAACAAGAGTAGATCCCTCAAACCATCAAGCCAAAGGAAAGCTCTCAAATTCTCCTTGTAAGTTGGAGATTCTTCTCTTTTCTATTTCATTTTATGGTTTTTATGATTTTTGTCTTCTCTAAAATGATTATGATGTTATGCCTCATTGAAAAAAGGCATTCCCCTCTCTGCTTTAGTAAATCCAACCATTCTCTATCCTAGATGAATGATTAATGGATAAAATCAAGTTTTTCATAATGTTTTGCTTTTATAAGTAGAAAATGTTTACATTAGAATGATTTAAATACTCTTGGTAAACTTCCAATTAATTTTAGAGAATTAAAAATTGAAGAATGGTCAGCCATACAAAGTAGGTTATGGCAAAATTTTCTAAAATTGTGAAAAATAAGTTTTAAATTTTTTTAATTCAAAAAGAGTAATTCCCATTGTATATGTATTCTTAAAGTGTTAATTTTCATCCTAGGTATAAGAAAATGCATACTAAAAATATTTTATTAAAAAAGTGTTACTTTCTTTAGAATTAAATTCCATGCATAGAAGGAAGTATATTGAAATTGTTATTTTGATTATAAAAGTGTGATTTTCATCATAAATGATTTTTATGCATAAATAGATGCATAAAAGAAATTCTTTTATATTAAAAGAGTGATTTTCATCATAAATGATTTGTATGCATAAAAGATATTTTTTATATTAAAAGTATGATTTTTATCATAAATGATTTTTATGCATAAATAGATGCATAAAAGAAATTCTTTTATATTAAAAGAGTGATTTTCATCATAAATGATTTGTATGCATAAACATACGCATAAAAGATATTTTTTTATATTAAAAGTGTGATTTTCATCATAAATGATTTTTTATTCATAAATAGATGCATAAAAGAAATTCTTTTATATTAAAAGAGTGATTTTCATTATTAATGATTTGTATGCATAAACATATGTATAAAAGATATTTTTTATATTAAAAGTGTGATTTTCATCATAAATGGATTTTATGCATAAATTAGATGCATAAGAGAAATTCTTTTATTCTAAAAGTGTAATTCCTACTAAATTTATGCATGGAAAGATGCATAAAGAATTGATTTTAATCCAAAAGTGTTATTCTCATCAATTTTGGATTTATGCATAAATAGATGCATAAAGAATTTTTTTAAATTCAAAAGAGTTATTTTCATCAATTTTGATTTTATGCATGAATAGATGCATAAAGAATTTTATTTTTAATTCAAAAGAGTTATTTTTATCAATTTTGATTTTATGCATAAATAGATGCATAAAGAATTTTATTTTTATTTCAAAAGAGTTATTGTCATCAATTTTGATTTTATGCATAAATAGATGCATAAAGAATTTTATTTTTATTCCAAAAGAGTTATTCTTATTAATTTTGATTTTATGCATAGAAAGATGCATAAAGAATTTTATTTTTAATTCAAAAGAGTAATTTTTATCAATTTTGATTTTATGCATAGAAAGATGCATAAAGAATTTTATTTTTAATTCAAAAGAGTTATTCTTATCAATATTGATTTTATGCATAGAAAGTTGCATAAAAGATTTATTTTTATTTTGAAAGTATTATTTTCATTGAAATTAAATTTATGCATAGTTAGATGTGCATAAAAGATTTATTTTTATTTTGAAAGTGTTATTCTCATTAAAATGGAATTTATGCATAGTAAAATGCATAAAAGGTTTATTTTTATTTTGAAAGTGTTATTCTCATTAAAATGGAATTTATGCATAGTAAAATGCATAAAAGGTTTATTTTTTAATTCAAAAGTGTTATTTTCGTTAAAATTGAACTTATGCCTAAATAGATGCATAAAAGGATTTTTATAAAAGTGTTATTCCTACTAAAGTTATCTTTATGCCTAATTAGATGCGTAAAGAATCTTTATATCAAAAAATTAGAATTCTCCTACATTCTATAAATAGATGTGATAGGAATCAGATAGATGTAAATGGATGTGGATGTATGGATATAGATGTGGAATGTGGATATGGATGTATGGATGTGAATGTGGATGTGGATGTGGATGTATGAATGTGAATGTGGATGTATGAATGTGAATGTGGATGTGGATGTATGAATGTGAATGTGAATGTGGATGTGGATGTATGAATGTAGATGTGGATGTAGATGTGGATATGGATGTATGAATGTGAATGTGAATATGGATGTATGGATGTGAACATGGATGTGGATGTGGATGTATGGATGTAGATGCGGATGTGGATGTATGTATGTGGATGTGGATGTATGAATGTGGATGTGAAAATGGATGTATGGACGTAGATATGGATGTATGGATGTGGATGTGGATATGAAAATGGATGTATGGACGTAGATGTGGATGTATGGACGTGGATGTGGATGTATGGATGTATGTATGTGGATGTGGATGTATGAATGTGGAATGTGGATATGGATGTATGAATGTGGAATGTGGATATGGATATATGGATGTGAATGTGAATGTGGATGTATGGATGTGGGTATGGATGTGGATGTATAGATGTAGATATGGAATGTGGATGTGGATGTATGAATGTAAATGTGGAAATGGATGTATGCATGTGGATGTGGATGTGGAAATGGATGTATGGATGTGGATGTGGATATGGATGTATGGATGTGGATGTGGATATGGATGTATGAATGTGGATATAGATGTATGGATGTGGATATGGATGTGTATGTATGAATGCGGATGTGAAATTGGATGTATGATGTGGATGTACGAATGTGGATGTGTATGTAGAATAATGAATGCCAATGTGTATGCGAAATGATGTGTCGTCGATATGAGTGAATGGATGAGATGTGATGACATGTGAATTGGGATGTGAATATATGATATGTGATGTGAATGAATCTGAGGTGATGAGATGGAAAATGATGTGATTGGATGAGAATGAGTACACATATGAATGGAATGTGGAATAAGTAATGTGGAATGATGAGGGATAATGTGGAAAGACGAGAGGTAAATATAGAAATTGTATTTGTGACCTGTTTGTAAATGACTCTTTTATGTCAAGAATGCTGGGGAAGCATTTTGACCGTCTTGTGATTAACGTCATGGAGACCTAACTGATAAAGTTGCAACTAGTGACGGAGAGTCAATGGAGGACGTCTCGCGTAGCAAGGTCGGCCGCCGCCGAGGTCTTGACAAACCTCGGTTCGATTTAAATGGTGAGCTTCCGGTACAGTGGATGAGGGACCAAGGAAGCGGCCTATGGTGAAGCGCTAGGTGACTTGCGAAGGATCCTAGAGGGTGCTGACCATACAGTGCTCACGCTCTGGGTCACCGAAGATACCCACACGTGCATCGTGGAAGATATTGGAACAAGGAGTAAGAGTTGTTTTCTGAAACCGAGTATGGATCTGGTTGATTGACCTTCCTGGTCCTCAACTGATGAGTCCATAGCTCTCTTATATGGATCTGTTGGTTGATCTTGCTGATCTTCAACGAGGATTCCATCTTGATTTTTATAAGTGATTATCTTTCGGGTACTACGAGCTAGGAACTACAGAAAAGGCCCCTGAGTGAACAGGTGGTAAGCGTTCTGGTTGCCAATGATGCCATAGATACTTCGATGAAGGAATGATTGGAAATTAAGATTCAACCGGATACTTGGAAGTTTATGATCAGTAACACTATGATTTCATTAAATGACTGAATTAAATACATTTGAATCTAGGAAAAAGACAATTTCATATTGGGTGTGTAAGTGGTGTGACTGGAGTTAAATTGCTTGGAAATCCGGCTAGGAGGCCAGGGAACTCTTTTCCCTTGTACCCAGGACAAAACCTAACCAAATTCCTAATTGGATCCCATCACTACAGTGGTTGGGCGGTTGGCTAACCCATGGGACTCGATGGGGTTCGGCTGGACTGACTGATGGATCCGTAAATCGAGACTCAATTTCTGTTTAGTTCGATAGATGAAGTAAATCCCGGACAAAAATTGTTCTATGGAAAAGAATCAACGGCTGTGCCTCTCAATGAGGAAAAAAAGCGTTGGTCTCTATGATCCAAGTACAGTCTTTTTCCCTGATCTGACTATGGGACTTATGGGTTCGGTCAGATGAGCTCAGTTAGTTAAGGCTTTTGACTACATTAGGAAAAAGTTATCCTGGTGGAATCGCCCGTGCTTTCCACAAAAAGGAAGTTTTTTTGGGTTCGGTTTTGGAAAAACCGATGGATTAGTCTCTTGTCTAGAGATTCGTGGGCGAGGCACGTGTGGGACCCTGCCCTGCACAAGAAGTGCTACTTCCGCTGCTAGCACCCCTGAAATTGTTACGCGATGGGGACAGGGATCTTACAGTTGGTATCAGAGCAAATTGACTAATGAGGATCAACCAAAAAGCCAAAAATGTCAAAAATTTATGAAGTAGCAGTATAAGATCAGAATTGTGTGCTGAAATTCATACAAATTGTTATTTGAACTAAAATTCATAAATTAGTAATTGGGTCTTCAGATTGAAGTACCATAATTGTATGGAATCCTTGACTTGCTTGAGGCCTAGACATGATGGTATTTACCTTATAATTCCAAGGACCATGACTACCCGTATATACCGAGGGTATAACTGCAGCTCTTTACTCTAGCAGTATATACGAGTAAATCTAAGACTTGAAATTATAAGCATTAATGCTATCCAGATGATGAATTTGAATGTGGTTGATATGATTTTTAAATACTGGTTGTGAACTGATGAATTGACTTGGATTCTGATTGAAAAATGATGATTCCAAAATTTGGTTGAAATGTAATAAGCCGAGCAAAACCACAATGAGGATGAATGGGACGAGTCCCTGTGATAATGTTCGTAGCTAGAATGATATTAATGACTTCAGCAAATCACTATGAGATTAGTGGATTGTGTTAGCAGACTACTACTGTTAACTTTTGATCAGTGGATCAAGTTAAGGGTTGATAAATTAAAAATCTGAAAATTTGAAATCTCCATGGAGGATTGTTTAGATAGAAAAATTCAGTCTGATGGACCATTATTGTGTTAAAGATATGAATGAGATAATTCTGAATGAATTGTTTACTGATAATGCGTTCTATATGAGTATCTTTATCCCTTGACTCTGTGGGGAGCCGACCTATTTAGAGAACCCCGGAATCAGTTGAATTAAAAATCGGATTGAATTATAAATAAAGAGACTTAACAAGGATTTTCGTATTGATAGGAACATGGATCGAGGTCGTCGTGGTATAAATGTTAACCTCCAACTCGATGAATAAGACCCGACCTGGATGTTCGTAAAACTCTTCATAGTTTGCAGCCTGGACCTTTCAAGGGAGAAGGGGAAAGCTTGGGCGAGGCTGTGGAGAAGTGGATCGAATCAATGGAAGAATACTTCAATGTCACCGGGTACAATGAGAAGAGCAAAATGGCTCTTGCAAGGCTAAAGATAGTGGAGTCAGCTAGAGTGGCATGGAGAAACCACTGCGAGACAAACTGTCTCGACCGAAATACCTAAACCTGGACTGATCTCAAAATTTACCTAAGGACGAGGTTCTGTCCTCCCGGCTTTTTAGAAACAAAAATGAACAAATTCTTAGAGTTAACCCAGGGGAGTAGAACTATTGAAGCATATCACCAAGCATTCGCCCTCCTCCTCAAATACTCACCTCCGCTGGATGAAGAACAACTGATGGCCAGGTTCATTCGGGGATTGAACGAACCTTTGAATACCCTGGTGAAGAATGCCAAGCCAGTTTCCATGGCCGAAGCAGTTCGGATGGTGAAGGATTTCGCCAAGGCCTTCGGATGTCAAAGTCCCACCAAAGCCAGCACCATCACCTTTCATCAAAAGGTTTTTATTCCCAGAAGGTGATTCCAACCTTCCTCCGCCTAAGAGATATCAGGGTCAAACCCAAGATATGGGAAGTTCCAGAATGAAAGAAATGTCCTTTTCCCAAAACTCAATCACCTAGATTTCAACTTCAGAAGTTCCACCCTTGAACAAGAGAGTGAAATGCTATAACTGTCAAGGGTTTGAACATCGTAGCATGGATTGCCCAACTCCTTTTGGATAAATTTTTTGAGGGCAGGAAAATCAGGGATCAAGATTCCAGACTCCAGCCCCTTCTATCCAGAGTAATCAAGGTTCTATCTGCCAAAATCAGGGAAATCCCAGAGGTAGACCCTCTATCCAACCAACCTGCAGTTTTAATCCAAGGTAATGCAAGACCTCCACCTCAGAATAGAGGAAGTCAAAGAGAGTTGTTCCCAAATCGGTCGTCCACTTCCAAGGCAGTAACGCTGGAAGTGATTGAAGAAGAAGAAGAAGATGAAAGAGATCATACTCCACCTGCGAGATGAGGACATCTCGCATTTTTTAAGTGGGGTAGAATGTAAGATTCCTCCCCAGACTCTCAGGATGTCCAGTATCTTCCTCCGTAGTCAAATCCCTCTTCAGAAATATAAAAGATCTTGTTTCTACCAGTTTTGGCCTAGAGAGAGAAAATCTTCTAGAGAGTGGTAATTCAGTTTTTAAATATTTTTGGATGGAAAAATATCTCTTCTTATTAAAATAAGTTTCCCCAAAACAAAAGTTCAAAAATATTTTCAGAAGGTGCATTAGAAATCAAGTATAATCTGTTCAAGCTTATCCTGAGAGACAAGATTATTTCAAAATTTTAAATTAAGGTTCCTATGGGGGGCCAATAAGATTCATCCAAATGTGTGGAGAAGATAAATGGAAGAAATAAAGAAAATCCCCCCCAAAAATGAGTAAATACTCACATAAGATGAAGAGTTGACTAAGGACAAGGTTATTAGTTAAAAAAGAGAGATATTTAGAAGAAATGATACATTTTTGACACCTCAGTATGGGGGAATTCCCCTCATGAAGGAGGTGCCTATTTCACATGTGGGGGAGAGTTTTAAACTCCCAAATCATGAGATATTTTTATCTCTCCTCTCTCCTATTTCAACTAGATCCAAAAAGTGAGCTAAACTGACCTAAAAATGGTCAAAAATTGACCAAACTGATCTAAAAAATTTTAGAATCAGTTTGCTTGGTTAGAGGCTCATTTTTCCTATAAATAGAAGCCTCCCCCTTTGTTGAAGCTTAATAGTGTTTTTTGCATTGTTACCCTGCTTCTCCCAAGAGCCAAAAACTGTGAATTTACTCATAATTCATTAGTTTTTTACCTTCCCTCTTCTAAAGATTGGTGGCCACTCTTGTTTCAAACAAGAGTAGATCCCTCAAACCATCAAGCCAAAGGAAAGCTCTCAAATTCTCCTTGTAAGTTGGAGATTCTTCTCTTTTCTATTTCATTTTATGGTTTTTATGATATTTTTGTCTTCTCTAAAATGATTATGATGTTATGCCTCATTGAAAAAAGGCATTCCCCTCTCTTCTTTAGTAAATCCAACCATTCTTTGATTGTTATTTTGATTATAAAAGTGTGATTTTTATCATAAATGATTTTTATGCATAAATAGATGCATAAAAGAAATTCTTTTATATTAAAAGAGTGATTTTCATCATAAATGATTTGTATGCATAAAAGATATTTTTTATATTAAAAGTATGATTTTCATCATAAATGATTTTTATGCATAAATAGATGCATAAAAGAAATTCTTTTATATTAAAAGAGTGATTTTCATCATAAATGATTTGTATGCATAAACATACGCATAAAAGATATTTTTTTTATATTTAAAGTGTGATTTTCATCATAAATGATTTTTATGCATAAATAGATGCATAAAAGAAATTCTTTTATATTAAAAGAGCGATTTTCATCATTAATGATTTGTATGCATAAACATATGCATAAAAGATATTTTTTTATATTAAAAGTGTGATTTTCATCATAAATGGATTTTATGCATAAATTAGATGCATAAGAGAAATTCTTTTATTCTAAAAGTGTAATTCCTACTAAATTGGATTTATGCATGGAAAGATGCATAAAGAATTGATTTTAATCCAAAAGTGTTATTCTCATCAATTTTGATTTTATGCATAAATAGATGCATAAAGAATTTTATTTTTAATTCAAAAGAGTTATTTTTATCAATTTTAATTTTATGCATAAATAGATGCATAAAGAATTTTATTTTTAATTCAAAAGAGTTATTTTCATCATTTTTGATTTTATGCATAAATAGATGCATAAAGAATTTTATTTTTATTTCAAAAGAGTTATTTTCATCAATTTTGATTTTATGCATAAATAGATGCATAAAGAATTTTATTTTTATTCCAAAAGAGTTATTCTTATCAATTTTGATTTTATGCATAGAAAGATGCATAAAGAATTTTATTTTTAATTCAAAAGAGTAATTTTCATCAATTTTGATTTTATGCATAGAAAGATGCATAACAAATTTTATTTTTAATTCAAAAGAGTTATTCTTATCAATATTGATTTTATGCATAGAAAGATGCATAAAAGATTTATTTTTATTTCGAAAGTATTATTCTTATTGAAATTAAATTTATGCATAGTTAGATGTGCATAAAAGATTTATTTTTATTTTGAAAGTGTTATTCTCATTAAAATGGAATTTATGCATAGTAAAATGCATAAAAGATTTATTTTTATTTTGAAAGTGTTATTCTCATTAAAATGGAATTTATGCAAAGTAGAATGCATAAAAGATTTATTTTTATTTTGAAAGTGTTATTCTCATTAACATGAAATTTATGCATATTAAAATGTATTAAAGGTTTATTTTTTAATTCAAAAGTGTTATTTTCCTTAAAATTAAACTTTTGCCTAAATAGATGCATAAAAGGATTTTTATAAAAGTGTTATTCCTACTAAAGTTGTCTTTATGCCTAATTAGATGCGTAAAGAATCTTTATATCAAAAAATTAGAATTCTCCTACATTCTATAAATAGATGTGATAAGATGTGATAGGAATCAGATAGATGTAAATGGATGTGGGTATGGATGTGGATGTATGGATGTAGATGTGGAATGTGGATATAGATGTATGGATGTGAATGTGGATGTGGATGTGGATGTGGATGTATGAATGTGGATGTGGATGTGGATGTGGATGTGGATGTATGAATGTAGATGTGGATGTGGATGTGGATGTATGAATGTGAATGTGAATATGGATGTATGAATGTGGAATGTGGAATGTGGAAATGGATGTATGGATGTGAACGTGGATGTGGATGTGGATGTGGATGTGGATGTATGGATGTAGATGCGGATGTAGATGTATGTATGTGGATGTATGTATGTGGATGTATGAATGTGGATGTGAAAAGGGATGTATGGACGTAGATGTGGATGTGGATGTATGGATGTATGGATGTATGGATGTATGGATGTATGTATGTGGATGTGGATGTATGAATGTGGAATGTGGATATGGATGTATGAATGTGGACTGTGGATATGGATGTATGGATGTGAATGTGAATGTGGATGTATGGATGTGGGTATGGATGTGGATGTATAGATGTAGATATGGAATGTGGATGTGGATGTGGAAATGGATGTATGCACGTGGATGTGGATGTGAAAATGGATGTATGGATGTGGATATGGATGTATGAATGTGGATGTGGATGTATGGATGTGGATATGGATATGTATGTATGAATGCGGATGTGGAATTGGATGTATGATGTGGATGTACGAATGTGGATGTGTATGTAGAATAATGAATGCGAATGTGTATGTGAAATGATGTGTCGTCGATATGAGTAAATGGATGAGATGTGATGACATGTGAATTGGGATGTGAATATATGATATGTGATGTGAATGAATCTGAGGTGATGAGATGGAAAATGATGTGATTGGATGAGAATGAGTACACATATGAATGGAATGTGGAATAAGTAATGTGGACTGATGAGGGATAATGTGGAAAGACGAGAGTTCAATATAGAAACTGTATTTGTGACCTGTTTGTAAATGACTGTTTTATGTCAAGAATGCAAGGGAAGCATTTTGATCGTCTTGTAATTAAGGTCATAGAGATCTAACTGATAAAGTTGCAACTGCTGAGACGGAGAGTCAATGGAGGACGTCTCGCATAGCAAGGTCGGCCGCGCCGAGGTCTTGACCAGCCTCGGTTCGATTTAAATGGTGAGCTTCTGGTACGGTGGATGAGGGACCAAGGAAGCGGCCTATGAGTGAAGCGCTAGGTGACCTGCGAAGGATCCTAGAGGGTGCTGACCATACGGTGCTCAAGCTCTGGTCGCCGAAGATACCCACACGTGTGTCGTGGAAGATATTGGAACAAGGAGTAAGAGTTGTTTTCTGAAACCGAGTATAGATCTGGTTGATTGACCTTGCTGGTCCTCAACTGATGAGTCCATAGCTCTCTTATATGGATCTGTTGGTTGATCTTGCTAATCCTCAACGAGGATTCCATCTTGATTTTTATAAGTGATTATCTGCCCGGGTACTATGAGCTAAGAACTAAAGAAAAGGCCCCTGAGTGAACAGGTGGTGAGCGTTCTGGTTGCCAATGATGCCATAGATACTCCGATGAAGGAATGATTGGAAATTAAGATTCAACCAGATACTTGGAAGTTTATGATCAATAAATCTATGATTTCATTAAATGACTGAATTAAATACATTTGAATCTAGGAAAAAGGTAATTTCATATTGGGTGTGTAAGTGGTGTGACTGGAGTTAAATTGCTTGAAAATCCAGCTAGGGGGCTTGGGAACTCTTTTCCCTGGTACCCGGGACAAAACCTAACCAAATTCTGAATTGGATCCCATCACTACAGTGGTTGGGCGGTTGGCTAACCCATGGGACGGGGCTGGACTGATGGATCCGTAAATCGAGACTCAATTTCTGTTTAGTTCGATAGATGAAGTAAATCCCGGACAAAAATTGTTCTATGGAAAAGAATCAAAGGCTATGCCTCTCAATGAGGAAAAAAGCGTTGGTCTCTATGATCCAAGTACAGTCTTTTTCCCTGATCTGACTATGGGACTTATGGGTTCGGTCAGATGAGCTCAGTTAGTTAAGGCTTTTCACTACATTAGGAAAAAGTTATCCTGGTGGAATCGCCCGTGCTTTCCGAGAAAAGGAAGTTTTTTCGGGTTTGATTTTGGAAAAACCGATGGATTAGTCTCTTGTCCGGAGATCCGTGGTTGGTGGGCAAGGCCCCGAGTGTGGGACCCTGCCCCGCGCAAGGTGCTACTTGAGCTACTAGCACCCTTGAAATTGTTGCGCGGTGGGGGCAGGGATCTTACAGTTGGTATGAGAGCAAATTGACTAATCAGGATCAACCAAAAAGCCAAAAATGTCAAAAATTTATGAAGTAGCAGTATAAGATCAGAATTGTGTGATGAAATTCATACAAATTGTTATTTGAACTAAAATTCATAAATTAGTAATTGGGTCTTCAGATGGAAGTACCATAATTGTATGGAATCCCTGACTTGCTTGAGGCCTAGACATGATGGTCTTTACCTTATAATTCCAAGGACCATGAGGACTACCCGTATATACCGAGGGTATAACTGCAGCTCTTTACTCGCAATATATACGAGTAAATCTAAGACTTGAAATTATAAGCCTTAATGCTATCCAGATGATGAATTCGAATGTGGTTGATATGATTTTTAAATTCTAGTTGTGAACTGATGAATTGATTTGGATTCTGATTGAAAACTGATGATTCCTGAAATTTGGTTGAAATGTAATAAGCAAGCAAAACCACAATGAGGATGAATGGGACGAGTCCCTGTGATAATGTTCGTAGCTAGAATGATGTTAATGACCAGCAAATCACTATGAGATTAGTGGATTGTGGTGCCAGATTACTATTGTTAACTTTTGATCAGTGGATCAAGTTAAGGGTTGATAAATTAAAAATCTGAAAATTTGAAATCCCCATGGAGGATTGTTTAGATAGAAAAATTCAGTCTGATGGACCATTATTGTGTTAAAGATATGAATGAGATAATTCTGAATGAATTGTTAACTGATAATGCGTTCAATATGAGCATCTTTATCCCTTGACTCTGTGGGGAGCCGACCTATTTAGAGAACCCCGAAATCAGTTGAATCAAAAATCGGATTGAATCATAAATAAAGAGACTTAACAAGGATTTTTGTATTGATAGGAACATGGATCGAGGTCGTCATGGTAGAAATGTCAACCCCCAACTCGATGAAGAAGAGCTCGACCTGGATGTTCATAAAACTCTTCATAGTTCGCAGCCTGGACCTTTCAAGGGAGAAGGGGAAAGCTTGGGCGAGGCTATGGAGAAGTGGATCAAATCAATGGAAGAATACTTCGATGTCACCGGGTACAATGAGAAGAGCAAAATGGCTCTTGCAAGGCTAAAGATAGTGGAGTCAACTAGAGTGGCATGGAGAAACCACTGCGAGACAAACTGTCTCCACCGAAATACCCAAACCTGGACTGATCTCAAAATTTACCTAAGGACGAGATTCTGTCCTCTCGGCTTTTTAGAAACAAAAATGAACGAATTCTTAGAGTTAACCCAGGGGAGTAGAACTATTGAAGCATATCACCAAGCATTCGCCCTCCTCCTCAAATACTCGCCTCCGCTGGATGAAGAACAACTGATGGCCAGGTTCATTTGGGGATTGAACGAACCTTTGAATATACTGGTGAAGAATGCCAAGCCAGTTTCCATGGCCGAAGTTTGGATGGCGAAGGATTTCGCCAAGGCCTTTGATGTCAAAGTCCCGCCAAAGCCAGCACCATAACCTTTCAAAAGGTTTTTATTCCCAGACGGTGATTCCAACCTTCCTCTGCCTAAGAGATATCAGGGTCAATCCCAAGATATGGGAAGTTCGAGAATGAAAGAAATGTCCTTTTTCCGAAACTCAATCACCTGGATTTCAACTTCACAAGTTCCACCCTTGAATAAGAGAGTGAAATGCTATAACTGTCAAGGGCTTGAACATCGCAGCATGGATTGCCCAACTCCTTTTGGATCAAGGTTTTCAGGGCAGGAAAATGAGGGATCAAGATTCCAGACTCCAGTCCCTTCTGTCCAGAGTAATCACGGTTCTATCTGCCAAAATCAGGGAAATCCCAGAGGTAGACCCTCTATCCAACTTGCAGTTTGAATCCAAGGTAATGCAAGACCTCCACCTCAGAATAGAGGAAGTCAAAGAGAGTTGTTCCCAAATCGGCCGTCCACTTCCAAGGCAGTAACGCTGGAAGTGATTGAAGAAGAAGAAGATGAAAGAGATCATACTCCACCTGCGAGATGAGGATATCTCACATTTTTTAAGTGGGGTAGAATGTAAGATTCCTTCCCAGCCTCTCAGGATATCCAATATCTTCCTCCGTAGTCAAATCCCTCTTCAAAAATATAAAAGATCTTGTTTCTACTAGTTTTGGCCTAGAGAGAGAAAATCTTCTAGAGAGTGATAATTCAGTTTTTAAATATTTTTGGATGGAAAAATATCTCTTCTTATTAAAATAAGTTTTCCCAAAACAGAATTTCAAAAAGATTTTCAGAAGGTGCATTAGAAATCAAGTATAATCTGTTCAAGCTTATCCTGAGGGACAAGATTTTTTTGAAATTTTAAATTAAGGTCCCTATGGGACAATAAGATTCATCCGAATGTGTGGAGGAAAAAAATGGAAGAAATAAAGAAAATCCCGCTAAAAATGAGTAAATACTCACATAAGGACAAGGTTATTAGTTAAAAAAGAAAGATATTTAGAAGAAATGATGCATTTTTGACACCTCAGTATGCGGAAATTTCTCTCATGAAGGAGGTGCCTATTTCACATGTGGGGGAGAGTTTTAAACTCCCAAATAATGAGATATTTTTATCTCTCCTCTCTCCTATTTCAACTAGATCCAAAAAGTGAGCTAAACTGACCTAAAAATGGTCAAAAATTGACCAAACTGATCTAGAAAATTCTAGAATCAGTTTGCTTGGCTAGAGGCTCACTTTTTCCTATAAATAGAAGCCTCCTCCTTTGTTGAAATCATTGAAGATCAGCAAGATCAACCAACAGATCCATATAAAAGAGCCATGGACTCATCCGTTGAGGACCAGCACTGTTACCCTGCTTCTCCCAAGAGCCAAAAACTATGAATTTACTCATAATTCATTAGTTTTTGACCTTCCCTCTTCTAAAGATTGGTGGCCACTCTTGTTTCAAACAAGAGTAGATCCCTCAAACCATCAAGCCAAAGGAAAGCTCTCGAATTCTCCTTGTAAGTTGGAGATTCTTCTCTTTTCTATTTCATTTTATGGTTTTTATGATTTTTGTCTTCTCTAAAATGATTATGATGTTATGCCTCATTAAAAAAAGGCATTCCCCTCCCTTCTTTAGTAAATCCAACTATTCTTTATCCTAGATGAATGATTAATGGATAACATCAAGTTTTTCATAATGTTTCGCTTTGATAATTAGAAAATGTTTACATTAGAATGATTTAAATACTCTTGGTGAACTTCCAATTAATTTTTGAGAATTAGAAATTGAAAAATGGCCAGCCGTACAAAGGAAGTTATGGCAAAATTTTCTAAAATTGTGAAAAATAAGTTTTACTTTTTTTATTCAAAAAGAGTAATTCCCATCGTATATGTATTCTTAAAGTGTTAATTTTCATCCTAGGTATAAGAAAATGCATACTAAAAATATTTTATTAAAAAAGTGTTACTTTCTTTAGAATTAAATTCCATGCATAGAAGAAAGTATATTGAAATTGTTATTTTGATTATAAAAGTGTGATTTTCATCATGATTGAATTTTATGCATAAATAGATGCATAAAAGAAATTCTTCATCATAAATGATTTGTATGCATAAAAGATATTTTTTATATTAAAAGTATGATTTTCATCATAAATGATTTTTATGCATAAATAGATGCATAAAAGAAATTCTTTTATATTAAAAGAGTGATTTTTATCATAAATGATTTGTATTCATAAACATATGCATAAAAGATATTTTTTTATATTAAAAGTGTGATTTTTTATGCATAAATAGATGCATAAAGGAAATTCTTTCATATTAAAAGAGTGATTTTCATCATTAATGATTTGTATGCATAAAAGATATTTTTTTATATTAAAAGTGTGATTTTCATCATAAATGGATTTTATGCATAAACTAGATGCATAAGAGAAATTCTTTTATTCTAAAAGTGTAATTCCTACTAAATTGGATTTATGCATGGAAAGATGCATAAAGAATTTATTTTAATCCAAAAGTGTTATTCTCATCAATTTTGATTTTATGCATAACTAGATGCAAAAAGAGTTTTATTTTTAATTCAAAAGAGTTATTTTCATCAATTTTGATTTTATGCATAAAGAATTTTATTTTTAATTCAAAAGAGTTATTTTCATCAATTTTGATTTTATGCATAAATAGATGCATAAAGAATTTTATTTTTATTTCAAAAGAGTTATTTTCATCAATTTTGATTTTATGCATAAATAGATGCATAAAGAATTTTATTTTTATTCCAAAAGAGTTATTCTTATCAATTTTGATTTTATGCATAGAAAGATGCATAAAGAATTTTATTTTTAATTCAAAAGAGTTATTTTCATCAATTTTGATTTTATGCATAGAAAGATGCATAAAGAATTTTATTTTTAATTCAAAAGAGTTATTCTTATCAATATTGATTTTATGCATAAAAAGATTTATTTTTATTTTGAAAGTATTATTTTCATTGAAATTTAATTTATGCATAGTTAGATGTGCATAAAATATTTATTTGTATTTTGAAAGTGTTATTCTCATTAAAATAGAATTTATGCATAGTAAAATGCAAAAAAGATTTATTTTTATTTTGAAAGTGTTATTCTCATTAAAATGGAATTTATGCATAGTAAAATGCATAAAAGATTTATTTTTATTTTGAAAGTGTTATTCTCATTAAAATGGAATTTATGCATCGTAAAATACATAAAAGGTTTATTTTTTAATTCAAAAGTGTTATTTTCCTTAAAATTGAACTTATGCCTAAATAGATGCATAAAAGGATTTTTATAAAGTGTTATTCTTACTGAAGTTGTCTGTATGCCTAATTAGATGCATAAAGAATCTTTATATCAAAAAATTAGAATTCTCCTACATTCTATAAATAGATGTGATAAGATGTGATCAGATAGATGTAAATGGATGTGGGTATGGATGTGGATGTATGGATGTAGATGTGGAATGTGGATATGGATGTATGGATGTGAATGTGGATGTGGATGTGGATGTATGAATGTAGATGTGGATGTGGATGTGGATGTGGATGTATGAATGTGAATGTGAATGTGAATATGGATGTATGAATGTGGAATGTGGATATGGATGTATGGATGTGAACGTGGATGTGGATGTGGATGTATGGATGTAGGTGCGGATGTGGATGTGGATGTATGAATGTGGATGTGAAAATGGATGTATGGACGTAGATGTGGATGTATGGACGTAGATGTGGATGTATGGATGTGGATGTGGATGTGGATGTGGATGTATGGATGTATGCATGTGGATGCGGATGTATGAATGTGGAATGTGGATATGGATGTATGAATGTGGAATGTGGATATGGATGTATGGATGTGAATGTGAATGTGGATGTATGGATGTGGATGTATAGATGTAGATATGGAATGTGGATGTGGATGTGGAAATGGATGTATGCATGTGGATGTGGATGTGGAAATGGATGTATGGATGTGGATGTATAAATGTGGAAATGGATGTATGGATGTATGGATGTGGATGTATAAATGTGGATGTGGATGTATGGATGTGTATGTATGAATGCGGATGTGGAATTGGATGTATGATGTGGATGTACGAATGTGGATGTGTATGTAGAATAATGAATGCGAATGTGTATGTGAAATGATGTGTCGTCGATATGAGTGAATGGATGAGATGTGATGACATGTGAATTGGGATGTGAATATATGATATGTGATGTGAATGAATCTGAGGTGATGAGATGGAAAATGATGTGATTGGATGAGAATGAGTACACATATGAATGGAATGTGGAATAAGTAATGCGGACTGATGAGGGATAATGTGGAAAGACGAGAGTTTAATATAGAAACTGTATTTGTGACCTGTTTGTAAATGACTGTTTTATGTCAAGAATGCAAGGGAAGCATTTTGACCGTCTTGTGATTAAGGTCATGGAGATCTAACTGATAAAGTTGCAACTACTGACATGGAGAGTCAATGGAGGACGTCTCGCGTAGCAAAGTCGGCCGCCGCCGAGGTCTTGACTAGCCTCGGTTCGATTTAAATGGTGAGCTTCCGGTACGGTGGATGAGGGACCAAGGAAGCGGCCTATGAGTGAAGCGCTAGGTGACCAGCGAAGGATCCTAGAGGGTGCTGACCATACGGTGCTAAGGCTCTGGGTCGCCAAAGATATCCACACGTGCGTCGTGGAAGATATTGGAACAAGGAGTAAGAGTTGTTTTCTGAAACCGAGTATGGATCTGGTTGATTGACCTTGCTGGTCCTCAACTGATGAGTCCATAGCTCTCTTACATGGATCTGTTGGTTGATCTTGCTGATCTTCAACGAGGATTCCATCTTGATTTTTATAAGTGATTATCTACCGGGTACTATGAGCTAGGAACTATAGAAAAGGCCCTTGAGTGAACAGGTGGTGAGCGTTTTGGTTGCCAATGATGCCATAGATACTCCGATGAAGGAATGATTGGAAATTAAGATTCAATCGGATACTTGGAAGTTTATGATCAGTAACACTATGATTTCATTAAATGACTGAATTAAATACATTTGAATTTAGGAAAAAGGCAATTTCATATTGGGTGTGTAAGTGGTGTGATTGGAGTTAAATTGCTTGAGAATCCGGCTAGGGGGCCTGGGAACTTTTTTCCCTGGTACCCGGGACAAAACCTAACCAAATTCCTAATTGGATCCCATCACTACAGTGGTTGGGCGGTTGGCTAACCCATGGGATTGGATGGGGTTAGGCTGGACTGATGGATCTGTAAATCGAGACTCAATTTCTGTTTAGTTCGATAGATGAAGTAAATCCCAGACAAAAATTGTTCTATGGAAAAGAATCAACGGCTGTGCCTCTCAATGAGGAAAAAAGCGTTGGTCTCTATGATCCAAGTACAGTCTTTTTCCCTAATCTGACTATGGGACTTACGGGTTCGGTCAGATGAGCTTAGTTAGTTAAGGCTTTTGACTACATTAGGAAAAAGTTATCCTGGTGGAATCGCCCGTGCTTTCCAGGAAAAGGAAGTTTTTTCGGGTTCGGTTTTGGAAAAACCGATGGATTAGTCTCTTGTCCGGAGATCCATGGGCGAGGCCCCGAGTGTGGGACCCTGCCCCGCGCAAGAAGTGCTACTTCCGCTGCTAGCACCCCTGAAATTGTTGCGCGGTGGGGACAGGGATCTTACAGTTGGTATCAGAGCAAATTGACTAATGAGGATCAACCAAAAAGCCAAAAATGTCAAAAATTTATGAAGTAGCAGTATAAGATCAGAATTGTGTGATGAAATTCATACAAATTAATATTTGAACTGAAATTCATAAATTAGTAATTGGGTCTTCAGATGGAAGTACCACAATTGTATGGAATCCCTGACTTGCTTGAGGCCTAGACATGATGGTCTTTACCTTATAATTCCAAGGACCATGAGGACTACCCGTATATACCGAGGGTATAACTGCAGCTCTTTACTGGCAGTATATACGAGTAAATCTAAGACTTGAAATTATAAGCATTAATGCTATCCAGATGATGAATTCGAATGTGGTTGATATGATTTTGAAATTCTAGTTGTTGTGAATTGATGAATTGATTTGGATTCTGATTGAAAAATGATGATTCCTGAAATTTGGTTGAAATGTAATAAGCCGAGCAAAACCACAATGAGGATGAATGGGACGAGTCTCTGTGATAATGTTCGTAGCTAGAATGATGTTAATGACTTCAGCAAATCACTATGAGATTAGTGGATTGTGGTGGGTGGCAGATTACTACTGTTAACTTTTGATCAGTGGATCAAGTTAAGGGTTGATAAATTAAAAATCTAAAAATTTGAAATCCCCATGGAGGATTGTTTAGATAGAAAAATTCAGTCTGATGGACCATTATTGTGTTAAAGATATGAATGAGATAATTCTGAATGAATTGTTAACTGATAATGCGTTCTATATGAGTATCTTTATCCCTTGACTCGGTGGGGAGCCGACCTATTTAGAGAACCCCGGAATTAGTTGAATCAAAAATCGGATTGAATCATAAATAAAGAGACTTAACAAGGATTTTCGTATTGATAGAAACATGGATCGAGGTCGTCGTTGGTAGAAATGTTAACCCCCAACTCGATGATGAAGAAGAGCTCGACCTGGATGTTCGTAAAACTCTTAATAGTTTGCAGCCTAGACCTTTCAAGGGAGAAGGGGAAAGCTTGGGCGAGGCTGTGGAGAAGTGGATCGAATCAATGGAAGAATACTTCGATGTCGTCGGGTACAATGAGAAGAGCAAAATGGCTCTTGCAAGGCTAAAGATAGTGGAGTCAGCTAGAGTGGCATGGAGAAACCACTGCGAGACAAACTGTCTCGACCGAAATACCCAAACCTGGACTGATCTCAAAATTTACCTAAGGACGAGGTTCTGTCCTCCCGGCTTTTTAGAAACAAAAATGAACAAATTCTTAGAGTTAACCCAGGGGAGTAGAACTATTGAAGCATATCACCAAGCATTCGCCCTCCTCCTCAAATACTCACCTCCGCTGGATGAAGAACAACTGATGGCCAGGTTCATTCGGGGATTGAACGAACCTTTGAATATCCTGGTGAAGAATGCCAAGCCAGTTTCCATGGCCGAAGCAGTTCGGATGGTGAAAGATTTCGCCAAGACCTTCGGATGTCAAAGTCCCACCAAAGCCAGCACCATCACCTTTCATCAAGAGGTTTTTATTCCCAGAAGGTGATTCCAACCTTCCTCCGCCTAAGAGATATCAGGGTCAAACCCAAGATATGGGAAGTTCCAGAATGAAAGAAATGTCCTTTTCCCAAAACTCAATCACCTAGATTTCAACTTCAGAAGTTCCACCCTTGAACAAGAGAGTGAAATGCTATAACTGTCAAGGGTTTGAACATCGTAGCATGGATTGCCCAACTCCTTTTGGATAAATTTTTTGAGGGCAGGAAAATCAGGGATCAAGATTCCAGACTCCAGCCCCTTCTATCCAGAGTAATCAAGGTTCTATCTGCCAAAATCAGGGAAATCCCAGAGGTAGACCTTCTATCCAACCAACCTGCAGTTTCAATCCAAGGTAATGCAAGACCTCCACCTTAGAATAGAGGAAGTCAAAGAGAGTTGTTCCCAAATCGGTCGTCCACTTCCAAGGCAGTAACGCTGGAAGTGATTGAAGAAGAAGAAGAAGATGAAAGAGATCATACTCCACCTGCGAGATGAGGACATCTTGCATTTTTTAAGTAGGGTAGAATGTAAGATTCCTCCCCAGCCTCTCAGGATGTCCAGTATCTTCCTCCGTAGTCAAATCCCTCTTCAGAAATATAAAAGATCTTGTTTCTACCAGTTTTGGCCTAGAGAGAGAAAATCTTCTAGAGAGTGGTAATTCAGTTTTTAAATATTTTTGGATGGAAAAATATCTCTTCTTATTAAAATAAGTTTCCCCAAAACAAAAGTTCAAAAATATCTCTTCTTATTAAAATAAGTTTCGCCCTTCTCCTCAAATACTCGCCTCCGCTGGATGAAGAACAACTGATGGCCAGGTTCATTCGGGGATTGAACGAACCTTTGAATATCCTGGTGAAGAATGCCAAGCCAGTTTCCATGGCCGAAGCAGTTTGGGGATGGCGAAGGATTTCGCCAAGGTCTTTGATGTCAAAGTCCTGCCAAAGCCAGCACCATCACCTTTCAAAATGTTTTTATTCCCAGAAGGTGATTCCAACCTTCCTCCGCCTAAGAGATATGAAGGTCAAACCCAAGATATGGGAAGTTCCAGAATGAAAGAAATGTCCTTTTCCCGAAACTCAATCACCTGGATTTCAACTTCAGAAGTTCCACCCTTGAACAAGAGAGTGAAATGCTATAACTGTCAAGGGTTTGAACATTGCAGCATGGATTGCCCAACTCCTTTTGGATCAAGGTTTTTAGGGCAGGAAAGTCAGGGATCAAGATTCCAGACTCCAGCCCCTTCTGTCCAGAGTAATCAGGGTTCTATCCGCCAAAATCAGGGAAATCCCAGAGGTAGACCCTTTATCCAACCTACAGTTTCAATCCAAGGTAATGCAAGACCTCCACCTCAGAATAGAGGAAGTCAAAGAGAGTTGTTCCCAAATCGGCCGTCCACTTCCAAGGCAGTAACGCTGGAAGTGATTGAAGAAGAAGAAGAAGATGAAAGAGATCATACTCCACCTGCGAGATGAGGACATCTCGCGTTTTTTAAGTGGGGTAGAATGTAAGATTTCTCCACAGCCTCTCAAGATGTCCAGTTTTGGCTTAGAGAGAGAAAATCTTCTAGAGAGTGGTAATTCAGTTTTTAAATATTTTTGGATGGAAAAATATCTCTTCTTATTAAAATAAGTTTCCCTGAAATAGAAGTTCAAAAAGATTTTCAGAAGGTGCATTAGAAATCAAGTATAATCTGTTCAAGCTTATCCTGAGGGACAAGATTTTTTTGAAATTTTAAATTAAGGCTCCTATGGGCCAATAAGATTCATCCAAATGTGTGAAGGAGATAAATGGAAGAAATAAAGAAAATCTCCCCAAAAATGAGTAAATACTCACATAAGATGAAGAGTTAACTAAGGACAAGGTTATTAGTTAAAAAAGAGAGATATTTAGAAGAAATGATGCATTTTTGACACCTCAGTATGGGGGAATTCCCCTCATGAAGGAGGTGCCTACTTCACCTATCGGGGAGAGTTTTAAACTCCCAAATAATGAGATATTTTTATCTCTCCTCTCTCTTGTTTCAACTAGATCCAAAAAGTGAGCTAAACTGAAATTGACCAAACTGATCAGTTTGCTTGATTAGAGGCTCACTTCTTCCTATAAATAGAAGCCTCCCCCTTGTAAGTTGGAGATTCTTCTCCTTTCTATTTAATTTTATGATTTTTATGATTTTGGTCTTCTGTAAAATGATTATGATGTTATGCCTCATTAAAAAAAGGCATTCCCCTCTCTTCTTTAGTAAATCCAACCATTCTTTATCCTAGATGAATGATTAATGGATAACATCAAGTTTTTCATAATGTTTCGCTTTGATAATTAGAAAATGTTTACATTAGAATGATTTAAATACTCTTGGTGAACTTCCAATTAATTTTTGAGAATTAGAAATTGAAAAATGGCCAGCCATACAAAGAAAGTTATGGCAAAATTTTCTAAAATTGTGAAAAATAAGTTTTACTTTTTTTTATTCAAAAAGAGTAATTCCCATCGTATATGTATTCTTAAAGTGTTAATTTTCATCCTAGGTATAAGAAAATGCATACTAAAAATATTTTATTAAAAAAGTGTTACTTTCTTTAGAATTAAATTCCATGCATAGAAGGAAGTATATTGAAATTGTTATTTTGATTATAAAAGTGTGATTTTCATCATGATTGAATTTTATGCATAAATAGATGCATAAAAGAAATTCTTTTATATTAAAAGAGTGATTTTCATCATAAATGATTTGTATGCATAAAAGATATTTTTTATATTAAAAGTATGATTTTCATCATAAATGATTTTTATGCATAAATAGATGCATAAAAGAAATTCTTTTATATTAAAAGAGTGATTTTCATCATAAATGATTTGTATTCATAAACATATGCATAAAAGATATTTTTTTATATTAAAAGTGTGATTTTTTATGCATAAATAGATGCATAAAAGAAATTCTTTCATATTAAAAGAGTGATTTTCATCATTAATGATTTGTATGCATAAAAGATATTTTTTTTATATTAAAAGTGTGATTTTCATCATAAATGGATTTTATGCATAAACTAGATGCATAAGAGAAATTCTTTTATTCTAAAAGTGTAATTCCTACTAAATTGGATTTATGCATGGAAAGATGCATAAAGAATTTATTTTAATCTAAAAGTGTTATTCTCATCAATTTTGATTTTATGCATAACTAGATGCAAAAAGAGTTTTATTTTTAATTCAAAAGAGTTATTTTCATCAATTTTGATTTTATGCATAAAGAATTTTATTTTTAATTCAAAAGAGTTATTTTCATCAATTTTGATTTTATGCATAAATAGATGCATAAAGAATTTTATTTTTATTTCAAAAGAGTTATTTTCATCAATTTTGATTTTATGCATAAATAGATGCATAAAGAATTTTATTTTTATTCCAAAAGAGTTATTCTTATCAATTTTGATTTTATGCATAGAAAGATGCATAAAGAATTTTATTTTTAATTCAAAAGAGTTATTTTCATCAATTTTGATTTTATGCATAGAAAGATGCATAAAGAATTTTATTTTTAATTCAAAAGAGTTATTCTTATCAATATTGATTTTATGCATAAAAAGATTTATTTTTATTTCGAAAGTATTATTTTCATTGAATTTAAATTTATGCATAGTTAGATGTGCATAAAATATTTATTTGTATTTTGAAAGTGTTATTTTCATTAAAATAGAATTAATGCATAGTAAAATGCAAAAAAGATTTATTTTTATTTTGAAAGTGTTATTCTCATTAAAATGGAATTTATGCATAGTAAAATGCATAAAAGATTTATTTTTATTTTGAAAGTGTTATTCTCATTAAAATGGAATTTATGCATCGTAAAATACATAAAAGGTTTATTTTTTAATTCAAAAGTGTTATTTTCCTTAAAATTGAACTTATGCCTAAATAGATGCATAAAAGGATTTTTATAAAGTGTTATTCTTACTGAAGTTGTCTGTATGCCTAATTAGATGCATAAAGAATCTTTATATCAAAAAATTAGAATTCTCCTACATTCTATAAATAGATGTGATAAGATGTGATCAGATAGATGTAAATGGATGTGGGTATGGATGTGGATGTATGGATGTGGATGTATGGATGTAGATGTGGAATGTGGATATGGATGTATGGATGTGAATGTGGATGTGGATGTGGATGTGGATGTGGATGTATGAATGTGGATGTGGATGTGGATGTATGAATGTAGATGTGGATGTGGATGTGGAAGTGGATGTGGATGTATGAATGTGAATGTGAATATGGATGTATGAATGTGGAATGTGGATATGGATGTATGGATGTGAACGTGGATGTGGATGTGGATGTATGGATGTAGGTGCGGATGTGGATGTGGATGTATGAATGTGGATGTGAAAATGGATGTATGGACGTAGATGTGGATGTATGGACGTAGATGTGGATGTATGGATGTGGATGTGGATGTGGATGTGGATGTATGGATGTATGTATGTGGATGCGGATGTATGAATGTGGAATGTGGATATGGATGTATGAATGTGGAATGTGGATATGGATGTATGGATGTGAATGTGAATGTGGATGTGGATGTATGGATGTGGATGTATAGATGTAGATATGGAATGTGGATGTGGATGTGGAAATGGATGTATGCATGTGGATGTGGATGTGAAAATGGATGTATGGATGTGGATGTATAAATGTGAAAATGGATGTATGGATGTATGGATGTGGATGTATAAATGTGGATGTGGATGTATGGATGTGTATGTATGAATGCGGATGTGGAATTGGATGTATAATGTGGATGTACGAATGTGGATGTGTATGTAGAATAATGAATGCGAATGTGATGTGAAATGATGTGTCGTCGATATGAGTGAATGGATGAGATGTGATGACATGTGAATTGGGATGTGAATATATGATATGTGATGTGAATGAATCTGAGGTGATGAGATGGGAAATGATGTGATTGGATGAGAATGAGTACACATATGAATGGAATGTGGAATAAGTAATGCGGACTGATGAGGGATAATGTGGAAAGACGAGAGTTTAATATAGAAACTGTATTTGTGACTTGTTTGTAAATGACTGTTTTATGTCAAGAATGCAAGGGAAGCATTTTGACCGTCTTGTGATTAAGGTCATGGAGATCTAACTGATAAAGTTGCAACTACTGACATGGAGAGTCAATGGAGGACGTCTCGCGTAGCAAAGTCGGCCGCCGAGGTCTTGACTAGCCTCGGTTCGATTTAAATGGTGAGCTTCCGGTACGGTGGATGAGGGACCAAGCAAGCGGCCTATGAGTGAAGCTCTAGGTGACCTGCGAAGGATCCTAGAGGGTGCTGACCATACGGTGCTAAGGCTCTGGGTCGCCAAAGATACCCACACGTGCGTCGTGGAAGATATTGGAACAAGGAGTAAGAGTTGTTTTCTGAAACCGAGTATGGATCTGGTTGATTGACCTTGCTGGTCCTCAACTGATGAGTCCATAGCTCTCTTATATGGATCTGTTGGTTGATCTTGCTGATCTTCAACGAGGATTCCATCTTGATTTTTATAAGTGATTATCTACCGGGTACTATGAGCTAGGAACTATAGAAAAGGCCCCTGAGTGAACAGGTGGTGAGCGTTTTGGTTGCCAATGATGCCATAGATACTCCGATGAAGGAATGATTGGAAATTAAGATTCAACCGGATACTTGGAAGTTTATGATCAGTAACACTATGATTTCATTAAATGACTGAATTAAATACATTTGAATTTAGGAAAAAGGCAATTTCATATTGGGTGTGTAAGTGGTGTGATTGGAGTTAAATTGCTTGAGAATCCGGCTAGGGGGCCTGGGAACTCTTTTCCCTGGTACCCGGGACAAAACCTAACCAAATTCCTAATTGGATCCCATCACTACAGTGGTTGGGCGGTTGGCTAACCCATGGGATTGGATGGGGTTAGGCTGGACTGATGGATCTGTAAATCGAGGCTCAATTTCTGTTTAGTTCGATAGATGAAGTAAATCCCAGACAAAAATTGTTCTATGGAAAAGAATCAACGGCTGTGCCTCTCAATGAGGAAAAAAGCGTTGGTCTCTATGATCCAAGTACAGTCTTTTTCCCTAATCTGACTATGGGACTTACGGGTTCGGTCAGATGAGCTTAGTTAGTTAAGGCTTTTGACTACATTAGGAAAAAGTTATCCTGGTGGAATCGCCCGTGCTTTCCAGGAAAAGGAAGTTTTTTTGGGTTCGGTTTTGGAAAAACCGATGGATTAGTCTCTTGTCCGGAGATCCATGGGCGAGGCCCCGAGTGTGGGACCCTGCCCCGCGCAAGAAGTGCTACTTCCGCTGCTAGCACCCCTGAAATTGTTGCGCGGTGGGGACAGGGATCTTACAGTTGGTATCAGAGCAAATTGACTAATGAGGATCAACCAAAAAGCCAAAAATGTCAAAAATTTATGAAGTAGCAGTATAAGATCAGAATTGTGTGATGAAATTCATACAAATTGTTATTTGAACTGAAATTCATAAATTAGTAATTGGGTCTTCAGATGGAAGTACCACAATTGTATGGAATCCCTGACTTGCTTGAGGCCTAGACATGATGGTCTTTACCTTATAATTCCAAGGACCATGAGGACTACCCGTATATACCGAGGGTATAACTGCAGCTCTTTACTGGCAGTATATACGAGTAAATCTAAGACTTGAAATTATAAGCATTAATGCTATCCAGATGATGAATTCGAATGTGGTTGATATGATTTTGAAATTCTAGTTAATGTGAATTGATGAATTGATTTGGATTCTGATTGAAAAATGATGATTCCTGAAATTTGGTTGAAATGTAATAAGCCGAGCAAAACCACAATGAGGATGAATGGGACGAGTCCCTGTGATAATGTTCGTAGCTAGAATGATGTTAATGACTTCAGCAAATCACTATGAGATTAGTGGATTGTGGTGGGTGGCAGATTACTACTGTTAACTTTTGATCAGTGGATCAAGTTAAGGGTTGATAAATTAAAAATCTAAAAATTTGAAATCCCCATGGAGGATTGTTTAGATAGAAAAATTCAGTCTGATGGACCATTATTGTGTTAAAGATATGAATGAGATAATTCTGAATGAATTGTTAACTGATAATGCGTTCTATATGAGTATCTTTATCCCTTGACTCGGTGGGGAGCCAACCTATTTAGAGAACCCCGGAATCAGTTGAATCAAAAATCGGATTGAATCATAAATAAAGAGACTTAACAAGGATTTTCGTATTGATAGAAACATGGATCGAGGTCGTCGTTGGTAGAAATGTTAACCCCCAAATCGATGATGAAGAAGAGCTCGACCTGGATGTTCGTAAAACTCTTCATAGTTCGCAGCCTCGACCTTTCAAGGGAGAAGGGGAAAGCTTGGATGAGGCTGTGGAGAAGTGGATCGAATCAATGGAAGAATACTTCGATGTCGTCGGGTACAATGAGAAGAGCAAAATGGCTCTTGCAAGGCTAAAGATAGTGGAGTCAGCTAGAGTGGCATGGAGAAACCACTGCGAGACAAACTGTCTCGACCGAAATACCCAAACCTGGACTGATCTCAAAATTTACCTAAGGACGAGGTTCTATCCTCCCGGATTTTTAGAAACAAAAATGAACGAATTCTTAGAGTTAACCTAGGGGAGTAGAACTATTGAAGCATATCACCACCAAGCATTCGCCCTCCTCCTCAAATACTCGCCTCCGCTGGATGAAGAACAACTGATGGCCAGGTTCATTCGGGGATTGAACGAACCTTTGAATATCCTGGTGAAGAATGCCAAGCCAGTTTCCATGGCCGAAGCAGTTTGGATGGCGAAGGATTTCGCCAAGGTCTTTGATGTCAAAGTCCTGCCAAAGCCAGCACCATCACCTTTCAAAATGTTTTTATTCCCAGAAGGTGATTCCAACCTTCCTCCGCCTAAGAGATATGAAGGTCAAACCCAAGATATGGGAAGTTCCAGAATGAAAGAAATGTCCTTTTCCCGAAACTCAATCACCTGGATTTCAACTTCAGAAGTTCCACCCTTGAACAAGAGAGTGAAATGCTATAACTGTCAAGGGTTTGAACATTGCAGCATGGATTGCCCAACTCCTTTTGGATCAAGGTTTTTAGGGCAGGAAAGTCAGGGATCAAGATTCCAGACTCCAGCCCCTTCTGTCCAGAGTAATCAGGGTTCTATTCGCCAAAATCAGGGAAATCCCAGAGGTAGACCCTTTATCCAACCTACAGTTTCAATCCAAGGTAATGCAAGACCTCCACCTCAGAATAGAGGAAGTCAAAGAGAGTTGTTCCCAAATCGGCCGTCCACTTCCAAGGCAGTAACGCTGGAAGTGATTGAAGACGAAGAAGAAGATGAAAGAGATCATACTCCACCTGCGAGATGAGGACATCTCGCGTTTTTTAAGTGGGGTAGAATGTAAGATTTCTCCCCAGCCTCTCAAGATGTCCAGTTTTGGCTTAGAGAGAGAAAATCTTCTAGAGAGTGGTAATTCAATTTTTAAATATTTTTGGATGGAAAAATATCTCTTCTTATTAAAATAAGTTTCCCTGAAATAGAAGTTCAAAAAGATTTTCAGAAGGTGCATTAGAAATCAAGTATAATCTGTTCAAGCTTATCCTGAGGGACAAGATTTTTTTGAAATTTTAAATTAAGGCTCCTATGGGCCAATAAGATTCATCCAAATGTGTGAAGGAGATAAATGAAAGAAATAAAGAAAATCTCCCCAAAAATGAGTAAATACTCACATAAGATGAGGAGTTAACTAAGGACAAGGTTATTAGTTAAAAAAGAGAGATATTTAGAAGAAATGATGCATTTTTGACACCTCAGTATGGGGGAATTCCCCTCATGAAGGAGGTGCCTACTTCACCTATCGGGGAGAGTTTTAAACTCCCAAATAATGAGATATTTTTATCTCTCCTCTCTCTTGTTTCAACTAGATCCAAAAAGAGAGCTAAACTGAAATTGACCAAACTGATCAGTTTGCTTGATTAGAGGCTCACTTCTTCCTATAAATAGAAGCCTCCCCCTTGTAAGTTGGAGATTCTTCTCCTTTCTATTTAATTTTACGATTTTTATGATTTTGGTCTTCTGTAAAATGATTATGATGTTATGCCTCATTAAAAAAAGGCATTCCCCTCTCTTCTTTAGTAAATCCAACCATTCTTTATCCTAGATGAATGATTAATGGATAACATCAAGTTTTTCATAATGTTTCGCTTTGATAATTAGAAAATGTTTACATTAGAATGATTTAAATACTCTTGGTGAACTTCCAATTAATTTTAGAGAATTAAGAATTGAAAAATGGTCAGCCATACAAAGGAGGTTATGGCAAAATTTTCTAAAATTGTGAAAATAAGTTTTAATTTTTTAATTCAAAAAGAGTAATTCCCATCATATATGTATTCTTAAAGTGTTAATTTTCATCCTAGGTATAAGAAAATGCATACTAAAAATATTTTATTAAAAAAGTGTTACTTTCTTTAGAATTAAATTCCATGCGTAGAAGGAAGTATATTGAAATTGTTATTTTGATTATAAAAGTGTGATTTTCAACATAAATGATTTTTATGCATAAATAGATGCATAAAAGAAATTCTTTTATATTAAAAGAGTGATTTTCATCATAAATGATTTGTATGCATAAAAGATATTTTTTTATATTAAAAGTATGATTTTCATCATAAATGATTTTTATGCATAAATAGATGCATAAAAGAAATTCTTTTATATTAAAAGAGTGATTTTCATCATAAATGATTTGTATGCAGCATAAACATATGCATAAAAGATATTTTTTAATATTAAAAGTGTGATTTTCATCATAAATGATTTTTATGCATAAATAGATGCATAAAAGAAATTCTTTTATATTAAAAGAAAGATTTTCATCATTAATGATTTGTATGCATAAAAGATATTTTTTTTATATTAAAAGTGTGATTTTTATCATAAATGGATTTTATGCATAAATTAGATGCATAAGAGAAATTCTTTTATTCTAAAAGTGTAATTCCTACTAAATTGGATTTATGCATGGAAAGATGCATAAAGAATTTATTTTAATCCAAAAGTGTTATTCTTATCAATTTTGATTTTATGCATAAATAGATGCATAAAGAATTTTATTTTTAATTCAAAAGAGTTATTTTCATCAATTTTGATTTTATGCATAAATAGATACATAAAGAATTTTATTTTCAATTCAAAAGATTTTTTTTTATCAATTTTGATTTTATGCATAAATAGATTCAAAAGAGTTATTTTCATCAATTTTGATTTTATTTCTAGCTCATAGTACCCAGAAATATATTCACTTATAAAAATCCAAATGGACTCTCCGTTGAAGATCAACAAGATCAACCAGCAGATCCATATAAAAGAGCCATGGACTCATCCGACCGTTGTTGAGGACCAGCAAGGTCAATCAACGAGATCCATGCCCGAGTTCAGAAAACAACTCTAACACCTTGTTCCATTTTCTTCCTCGATACACGCGTGGGTATCTTTGGGCGAGCACCGTATGGTCGGCACCCTCTAGGATCCTTCGCAGGTCACCTAGCGCTTCACTCATAGGCCGCTTCCTTGGTCCCTCATCCACCGTACCGGAAGCTTACCATTTAAATCGAACCGAGGCTGGTTAAGATCTCGGCCGACCTTGCTGTTGAGATATCGAGCTCAACTAGTGACCCGCCTGGGGGATATGCCCCACACTTACACCACTGGCATGGTTGGTGAGATCATGGGTGATATGTGGCTAGTGGGATGATAGGCTATGTGACAGCCATTCTAGAGATTGGCATAGCTATAGCGCTAGCTCATTCAGTTGGGTTCACACTATAGAGAACCCTAGTATGTATTTGGTTGAGTACCTTTTCATATGGTGTGTACTCTTATCTTTGTATATGGTGTGTTGAGTGAAGAAGAAGATTTTCAGCCTCTCACCTTGTGTGTTCTCTTTTAGGGTTTTGTGAGTGTGTGTGTGCTTGCAAGAGCTCAAGCTCTCTTCTCCCCTACATCTTTTCATGGTATCAGAGCCAGGTTCATGCAAAGGGCTGAGCTGCAAGCAAGAGAAGCACAGGAAGTGGTACGAGGGTAAGAGCTTCAACTACTCTTCCCTATTTGTGTTGGCAACTATACCCTTGTCTCGGGAGCTTTATGGAAGGCACCGGCAAACGATCTCTGATTGAGGAGCTTTCTTCACGGGAGTAAAGCTATAGGACAACTATATTGTCCTATTGGACACAAAATTTTTGGACCGAAAACGCGTTTTGGGCACGTTAGGACCTCCGTTTTTCATAAAGCAAGCGATTTCTAGCACTGCGGGTAAGTCATCGATTCTCTGCAGAACTCTGTTTTAAGAACTGCAGGAAGACAGATTGGTTGTGCAGACATTGTGTGTGCTGCAAGGAGGTCAACATTTGCCATTGGGTGTATGTATGCACATTGAGGTCACTGGCTATGACATTTGAGTGTAGTACAGTACCGCTGCTGCAGAAAATACATCAGTTTGTGCAGAACAAACCACAGTGCTGTTTCTAGTAAATTTGTGTGTCTGGCAAGATGTCAAGTGATGGCATAAACCAAATTGTGAGAAGCTTGACAAGAACAACTTCCATGCTTGGAGGTTCAGGTTGACAAATTTCCTAATGGGAAAGGGTTACTGGGACTACATAGAAGGTGAGTATGAAGAGGCACCGGAGATACCGGAGATCATTCCGACTGCTGTAGATGTGAAAGAGTTCAAGGATTGGAACCAAGGAGCCAGAAAAGTTATGTATTGGCTCTCTATCAGTATACATGTTACAATGATTGATTGAGCACATACAGGATGCCAAGTCCCCCAAGGAGGCGTGGGACACCTTGGTAAAACTCTATGAAACGAATACCAAGGCGCGAAAGATACAGTTGAAGAATGAACTTCATACTGTGGAGAAAAAGAGTATGTCTGTGAATGACTATGCATTGAAGATAAAGGGTATTGTGGAATCCCTTGCATCTATTGGCATTTCAGTAGATGATGATGATAAGGTGGAAGTCTGTCTACGTGGTCTCGTACCACAATACAAGGCATTCAAGACGTCTATTCAGACTCGAGAAAACATTCCCAATTTCACAGATTTGGTGTCTATGTTGATTATAGAAGAGAAGAGCTTGGGTGAAGACCAACAATATTCACAAAACAAAAATAGTTCAGAGCAACAGGCCTTCTACACAAGTTCAGGAAGAGAACAAGGTAGAGGAGGCAGTGGACGCGGTCAAGGAGGTGGCCGAACAGGTAATCAAAATTATGGCCAGCAGGCAACAGCTACAATAGTCCCAGAATTCATAATAAACAACAACACACGCAGGTGGAAGAGGCCAATTCAAAGGCAGGGGGAGTCAAAGAGGTCGTGAAAATTGGCAAAGGTAGTATAATGATACATGTGGATGCTTTTATTGTGGTAAGCCTAGACATGTGCAGGGAGATTGTTATAAGAAGCAGGCTAACATGCAAAATGGGAAATTGCAGCAAAACAACTATGCATCCTCGAGCAGAATACTGAAAGGTTGTTTGTTATGCAGCATGTCGTTAATGCGATGTCTGAAAATGTTGAAGCAGCACATAAAGATGATGTATGGTACGTTGATTCAAGTGCTTCGAACCACATGACAAGTCATGGGGAGTGGTTCAAGGAGATGAAAAACCTTGAAAGACCAGGTTTTGTGGAAACAGGGGATAACACTGCTCATCCAATTGCCCATGTTGGAGATATGCCATTGTCTATGCAGGATGGCAAATTGATGTACCTTGCAGATGTACTTCATGTTCCAAATATAACAAAGAATCTGGTTTTAGTTGGTCAGTTGATTGAGCAAGGTTTGCAGGTTCGGTTTAACCCTGATGGTTGTTATGTTGAAGACCTTAAAGACAAGTGCAGGTTAGTTGCAAAAGGCAACAGAGTGGGCAGAATGTTTACATTGAATGTAAACATGCCTGAAGTGAGTGCTGCGATGTTTGCAAAAGGCAACAGAGTGGGCAAAATGTTTACATTGAATGTAAACATGCCTGAAGTGAGTGCTGCGATGTTTACAAATGGTTCAGGAATTTTTGCAGACACAGACGTTTGGCATAAAAGAATTGGACATGTGAATGTGCAAAGAATGAAGTCTATACAGACTAAAGGAATTGTGACAGGGTTGCCAAAGTTTAAAGTTGAAAGTAGGCAGAAAATATGTGAAGCATGCCAATTTGGAAAGCAAACAAAGCATGTATTTCCACGTGACAAAAATGTGAGCAGAAATGCACTAGATGTTGTGCATTCAAATGTATGGGGTCCTACAAAGACCATGTCTATGGGAGGCTGCAGGTATTATGTGACATTTATTGATGACCACACAAGGAAAGTGTGGGTATACTTCATGAAGGAGAAGGGTGAGGTGTTCACTCATTTTCAGAATTTCAGAGTTATGGTTGAAAAGCAAACAGGGAAATATGCAAAGTGCCTAAGGTCAGATGGAGGGGGAGAGTACTTCTCTAATGAGTTCTCTGAATTTTTAAAAAAGAATAGTATTCGGAGACAGTTTACATGTAGATACACTCCGCAGCAAAATGGAGTTGCTAAGTGGAAAAACAGGCACATTGCTGAGATTGTGCGAGCATTGATGGGAGAGAAGAATATGCCGCATAGCTATTGGGCTGAGGCTATTTCTACAGCAGTTTACATCATGAACATGACTCCAACTGTGCAGCCATACATGATGTAACTCTAGAGGAGAGGTTTACTGGCAGAAAACGTGATTTGTCTCATCTGAAAGTCTTTGGATGCATTGCATATGTGCATGTGCCAGATGAGGTGAGAACGAAGCTGGATCCAAAAGCCAAAAAATGTGTGTTTATTGGGTATTCCCTTGAGCAAAAGGGATACAGGTGTTATAACCCTGCTACACGTGAGTTGAGGGTAAGTAGGGATATTTTTGATGAGATGAGCAACTGGTATGCTGCTGAAAAAGAAGCTGTTGGGGCTGATGTGAGTGGAAATGAATGCAAGTCAGCAATCACAGTCTTTGAGTGGACCAGGAGAGTCCTCATCTAGTGGTTCAGTTGATAGACCATGGAGTGGCAGGCTGTGTCATAATACCAGTCCTGCAAATGTGATTAGTACATCACAGAAAGGCAAAGAGAAAGTGGTTGAGCCCCTTAGTATGACCGACATTTTTGCAGGGCATTCTCATGTTGATGGAGAGTCTAGTGGCTCAGAGATAAGCCTTGATGAGGATCTTGGGATACCAGCTATGAGAACACCTGGTGTAAAGAAGGCTATGGAAGCCATGAATGCAAAGCTCTGCAAAGATCTGGGAGAGTGAAGAATCCTATGCAGAGGTTTACCTATGATGGTTATGTGGCACATCACTATGTATACATGGCAAAAGTTGTGTAGGTTGTAGAGCCCACATGCATTGATGAGGCTGTTGGAAATGTGTGTTGGGAGAAAGCTATGGATGAGGAGATGGATGCACTATATGGAAATGAGACTTGGGATTTAGTGCAATTGCCTGAAGGCAAGAAAGCCATTGGATGCAAGTGGGTGTACAAAGTAAAACATAACAGTGATGGAAGTATAAGCAGGTACAAGGCTAGATTGGTAGCCAAAGGATATACGCAGACATATGGCATTGATTATGAGGAAACTTTCAGCCCAGTTGCCAAGATGGCAACAGTGAGAGTTGTGATAGCAGTGGCTCCGTCAAAGCAATGGTCTTTACATCAGATGGATGTAAAGAATGCATTCTTGCATGGGGATTTGCAGGAAGAGGTGTATATGTTGCAGCCACCTGGTTATGAGGATGTGAGTCACCCCGAGCATGTTTGTAGGTTGAAGAAAGCCTTGTATGGCTTAAAACAAGCACCAAGAGCATGGTCTGACAAGATTTTTGAATATCTTATCACTATTGGCTTTCATATAGTCAATGCAAATTTCTCGCTATATGTGAGACAGTGATAGAGGGGTTGTGCTTGTTGTCATCTATGTAGATGACCTGATCATTACGGGAGATCATGATGCAGAGATCTTTTATGTAAAGATCTTGCTTAGATAGAAGTTTGAGATGAAGGATGTGGGGGAGCCTAGATATTTCTTGGGCATTGAGGTGATTAGGTCAGCACATGGTATTGGATTACTGCAGAGACACTATGGCTTGGACATGTTGTCCAAGTATGGTATGACAGGCTGTAAGCCTATCTCAATGCCATTGGATCAGAATGGCAAGTTGAGTTGTGCAAATTCAGGAGAGATTTTGGAGGATCCTACTATGTATAGGCGCATAGTAGGAAGCCTGATCTACATGACGATCACCAGGACAGATTTGAGCTATGCTCTTGGGTTGGTGAGTCATTTTATGCAGGCTCCTCGAAAGCCGCATTTGGATGCATTGAGATGCATATACTGAGGTATGTGAGGTCTGCTTTGCATTGTGGACTATTTTATGAAACTAGGATAGAGATATGTGTACATGGCTACACAAATGCTAATTGGGCTGGTAGTATCTCAGATAGAAGATCTACTAGTGGCTTCATGTTTTCTTTGGGGAGTGCTACTATGACTTGGAGTAGCAAGAAGCAGCCTACGGTTGCTCTATCCAGTACACAGAGGTCGAGTACAGAGGTGCTGCTATGGTAGCATGTGAGGTAGCTTAGTTGAGAAAGCTACTTGCAGATTTGGGTCTATCAATGGATAGACAAGTTGTCATTTTCTATGACAACATTAGCAGTATACAGTTGGCTAAGAACCCAATTTTTCATGCTTGCACGAAGCATATAGAGGTCCACTACCATTTTGTCAGAGAGAAGGTTTTGGCAAGAGACGTTGACCTTGTTTATGTCAGCACACACAGGATCAGGTCGCTGACATCTTCACCAAAGCATTGGGTACAAAAAGCTCCGCAGATTCAGGGCTTCGCTTGTTGTACATGAGATGGAGTTGAGCTCGAGGGGGAGTGTTGAGATATCGAGCTCATCTAGTGAGGCGGTGGACACTGATGACCCGCCTAGGGGATAGGCCACACTTACACCACTGGCATGGTTGGTGAGATCATGGGTGATATGCGGCCAGTGGGATGATAGACTGTATGACAGCCATTCTAGAGACTGGCCTAGTTATAGCGCCAACTCATTTAGTTGGGTTCACACTATAGAGAAACCTAGTATGTATTTGGTTAAGTACCTTTTCACTGTTGACTCTCCGTTAGCTGTTGCAATTTTATCACTTTGGTCTCCACGACCTCATTCACAAGATGGTCAAAATGCTTCCCCAGCATTCTTGACATAAAACAATCATTTAAAAACATGTCATAAATACAGTTTCTAACGAACTCTCATCTTTTCACATCGTTCCACATCATTTCCCGTTATTCCACATTCTTCTAAATCAATTCACTTTGCTTAGTCCACATCCAATCGTATGTATTCTCATCGTCCTTCATCCATTCTCATCCAATCACATTATATTACATCCCATCACATCTATCCTCATCACATCTCATCCATTCTCATCTACCCATATCCACATCACATCACATCCATTCACATCACATCTCATCCATTCACAACCACCCGGATCCACATCACATCCATTCACATCACATCTCATACATTCACATCTATCCCGATTTGCATCACATCTCATTCATTCACATCTATCCCGATTCACATCACATCACATCTCATTCATTCACATCTATCCCGATTTACATCACATCACATCACATCTCATCCATTCACATCTATCCTGACTCACATCACATCACATCTCATTCATTCACATCTATCCTGATTCACATCACATCTAATTTATTCACATCTATCCCGATTCACATCTCATCCATTCACATCTATGCCGATTCACATCACATCACATCATATCCATTCACACCTATTTACATCACGTCACATCCTATCACATCCACATCCACATCCATTTACATCACATCACATCCTATCACATCTACTCACATCTTATCACATCCACATCCACATCCACATCCATTTACATAATCCACATCCATATCCATTTACATTACATCACATCTTATCACATCCACATTCATTTACATCACACCACATCCTATCACATCCCATTCACATCTTATCACATCCATATACATCCCATTCACATCCTATCGCATCCCATTTACACCCATTCACATCCCATTTACATCTTATTCCCATTTAGTAGCTTTTCCTACTTCGATACCGATAATGGGACCTTTTTTTAAATTTTTGCCAATTTTACTTGGCCTAGATAAAGGTTCTTTTTCTTGACGGCTATTTCCATATTCTTTCTCAATTTCTCAATTGAATTATATTCAATATTCTTCTTTTGAATAAAAGAATTCATGGGATTTACAAAAATCAATTCTACCCATATTTTCCAATAATGCTCAAAATTCTACTTTTGATAAATACTCATAATTTGAATTATGCTAAAAATTTCTATTTTTTCCATTTAATTTCTTGGATCTCAAATATCATGGGAATTCCTCTTTTTATATTTAATTGATTGAATTCTAAATGTCATGGGAATTTCTCTTTTATCATCAAATGAACTTATCTAAAATTCATCTTTTCTTTAATAAAAAAACCCATTAATTCAATATGCCAAGAATTCCACTTTTACTAGTTAAATGATTGAGTTCCAAATGTCATGGGAATTCCTCTTTTATCATTTAAATTATTTTCATGCATAAAATAAATTTATCTAAGATAAAATATCCATTAATTCCAATATGCTAAGAATTTTACTTTTTTCATTTAAATGATTGAATTCCAAATGTCATGGGAATTCCTCTTTTATCATTTAAATAAAATTATCATAATTTTTTGTTTTCTTAATTAATTAGTTATGCATAAACCTTAAAAATTAGTTTTTCATTGAATGTGATGAAAATCATTCTTTTAGCCTAGGATATTTGATCCTAGAATATGGTAGGAAGTCCTCTTTTCACGTTATACATAAGAATGAATTATGTATCAATTTCTTAAAAATTTTACCATAGCTCCGCTACTATTACTGACAATTTTTAATATTTTTGAAAAGAATAAGACTTAGTAATGTAATTATGATAGCATAGCTATCTTCTAACCTTAAATCTAATTTATGAATTTAACTCATAGGATTACCATAATCTACTAGCATATAAGTATAAAAAACTATTTTCTTAACCTCTAGCTTCACAAGCCTAGAGTTTGATTTGTGAATTGAGAATTTCTCCATGAGAAGGATCAATTGAATAGAGAATTGGACATAGGAATGACCATTCTTTGGGGGATTATTCATAACAACTCTTAAGAAAAGCTTGATTTGCATTATAACACTTAATTTAGAAACTTCTCAAGCTTGAGAGGGGTTGAGAAGTGAAAACATTGAGAATAATAGAGAAAAACCATAAAATTACACTTTACCTCTTGTTTTTGCTTGCTTCTCTATCTTATAAGAAGCCCCCAACCAATTAATTGGTTAGTGTGTTGAAAGGAAAGCTCCAAGGATGGTTGAAGAGAGAGAGAGGCTCCAACTCTTAAGAAAAGAGAGAGAGAGAGAGGCTCCAACTCTTAAGAAAAGCTTGATTTGCATTATAACACTTAATTTAGAAACTTCTCAAGCTTGAGAGGGGTTGAGAAGTGAAAACATTGAGAATAGTAGAGAAAAACCATAAAATTACACTTTACCTTTTGTTTTTGCTTGCTTCTCTATCTTAGAAGAAGCCCCCAACCAATTAATTAGTTAGTGTGTTGAAAGGAAAGCTCCAAGGATGGTTGAAGAGAGAGAGAGAGAGAGGCTCCAACTCTTAAGAAAAGCTTGATTTGCATTAAATTTAGAAACTTCTCAAGCTTGAGAGGGGTTGAGAAGTGAAAACATTGAGAATAGTAGAGAAAAACCATAAAATTACACTTTACCTCTTGTTTTTGCTTGCTTCTCTATCTTAGAAGAAGCCCCCAACCAATTAATTGGTTAGTGTGTTGAAAGGAAAGCTCCAAGGATGGTTGAAGAGAGAGAGAGGCTCCACTCTCTCCAAAAGTAGAGGATTTTTAGAAAATATGAGTATTTTAATGTAATGCTAGTATGGTATAGCTCAAAGATGAGAATACAAAAGAATGAGGGTCTATTTATAAGTGAGAGAGGCCACTAAGTGAGTCCAAGTAAGTTCTAGAATATTCTAGCTTCAGTTTGGCTGAATTTGGACAAGATTTGGACTAGTTTAGCTCCCTTTTTGATTTGGTTTGATCCAGGAGAGATAAAAATATCACAATTTTTTAAAATTAAAAACTCATCCACATGTGTGAATATATGCACCTACCTTAAAGGTCTCCTCTTCCTTACCAAGGTGTCAAAAATTTATCATTCCTCTAAAATATCTCATTTTTTAGTAATATCTCATAGTTTTCAACTAATAAACCTTGTACTTAGTCAACTCTTCATCTTATGTGAGCATTTACTTATTTTTGGATATTTTCTTTTATTCTTTGGATTTATCTCATCCAAACACTTGGATTAATCTTATTGGCTCATAGGAACCTTAATTGGACCATAATCCAAAATTTCAAAAAATCTTGACCCTTAGGCTAAGGTCCTTTATAATTAATTCCAAATGCACATTGAAAAGTTCTTTTTGAATTTTTGTTTCAGGGGAAACCATTTTAGACACTATGAGGATTTTTATATTTAAAAATTATCTCAATTTTGGATTACCTCTCTCTAGGCCAAAATAGGGTAAAACATGATCTTTCTTCTATTTCTGAGAGGGGAATAATTACAAGAACAGAAGGGGAGGTTCTTACTCCTTTACACCTCAAAATCTAGAGGGAGGAATCTTATAATCCTTTACCTTATACAAAACACGTTTTGGAAAGAGTGGCTCTGGGAGAGAAGCATACAGCTTCTTGGAAAGTCTCTCCGGCTACAATCAGGTGTCCATAGCACCAGAGGACCAACATAAGACAGCTTTCAACACAATGTGGGGGACATATGCGTACAAAGTTATGCAGTTTGGCGTCACAAATGCCCCAGCAACCTTTCAACGGTTGATGTGCACAGCTTTCAAGGACTACTTACAAAAGTGGTTGGAAGTATTCATTGATGATCTATGTGCACACGCTCGATGGGTAGACCATTTGACTTGCTTAAGGAAAGTGTTCGAGCGATGTCGATTATATCGTATTTCGCTAAACTCCTTGAAGTGTTAGTTTTGGGTCAAGCATGGTGTGATATTGGGACACATTGTCTCAAAGAATGGTATATCCACTGATGATAGTAAGGTCAAACTAATATTGGAGCTACCATCACCTACCAATTACAAAGGAGTGCAAAGGTTTATGGATCATGTGGAGTATTATCAACGCTTCATAATTTTTTATGCTGGAATAGCTAGACCTTTATACAAGCTTCTCGTTGTCTTTGAGTGGACTCAAGAGTGTCATGAAGCATATGATCATCTAAAGCAAGCATTGGCTAGCGCACCAATTCTACAACTCCCTAATTGGGATCTCGTATTTCACGTGCATATTGATGCATCAAATTTTGTAATTGATTGCGTGTTAGCCCAGGGTGAGTTTAAATTAGACTATCTAGTTTTGCTTGCCTAGTCATCAATTAAACGATCCAGCGGTGAATTACACCACCACAGAGAGAGAAGGATTGGCCATGGTTTACGCTGTCAAGAAATACTGAACCAGCAAGGTCAATCAACCAGATCCATACTCGGTTTCAGAAGATAACTCTTACTCCTTGTTCCAATATCTTCCACGACGAACGTGTGGGTATCTTCGACGACCCAGAGCCCGAGCACCGTATTAGCACCACCCTCTAGGATCCTTCACAGGTCACCTAGCACTTCACTCAGAGGCCGCTTCCTTGGTCCCTTATCCACCGTACCGGAAGCTCACCATTTAAATCGAACCGAGGTGGTCAAGACCTCGGCGGGCCGACCTTGCTACGCGAGACGTCCTCCATTGACTCTGCGTCAACAGTTGCAACTTTATCATTTAGGTCTCCATTACCTTAATCACAAGACAGTCAAAATGCTTCCCCAGCATTCTTGACATAAAACAGTCATTTACAAACAGGTCACAAATACAGTTTCTATATTGAACTCTCGTCTTTCCACATTATCCCTCACCAGTCCACATTACTTATTCCACATTCCATTCATATGTGTACTCATTCTCATCCAATCACATCATTTTCCATCTCATCACCTCAGATTCATTCACATCACATATCATATATTCACATCCCAATTCACATGTCATCACATCTCATCCATTCACTCATATTGACGACACATCATTTCACATACACATTCGCATTCATTATTCTACATACACATCCACATTCGTACATCCACATCATACATCCAATTCCACATCCACATTCATACATACACATCCATACATCCACATCCATACATCCACATCCACATTCATACATCCATATCCATATCCACATCCACATCCATACATCCATTTCCACATCCACATCCACATGCATACATCCATTTCCACATCCACATGCATACATCCATTTCCACATCCACATTCATACATCCATATCCACATTCCATATCTACATCTATACATCCACATCCATACCCACATCCATACATCCATATCCACATTCCATATCTACATCTATACATCCACATTCACATTCACATCCATACATCCATATCCACATTCCATATTCATACATCCACATCCACATACATACATCCATACATCCACATCCACATACATACATCCATACATCCACATCCATACATCCACATCCACATCCACATCTACTTCCATACATCCATTTTCACATCCACATTCATACATCCACATCCACATACATACATCCACATCTGCATCTACATCCATACATCCACATCCACATCCACATCCACGTTCACATCCATACATCCATATCCACATTCCACATTCATACATCCATATTCACATTCACATTCATACATCCACATCCACATACACATCTACAATCATACATCCACATCCACATCCACATCCACATCCACATTCACATTCACATCCACATCCATACATCCACATTCACATCCATACATCCATATCCACATTCCACATCTACATCCATACATCCACATCCATACATCCACATCCATTTACATCTATCTGATTCCTATCACATCTTATCACATCTATTTATAGAAAATGTAGGAGAATCACTCATAGTACCCTCGGTAGAAAATCACTTATAAAAATCAAGATGGAATCCTCATTGAAGATCAGCAAGATCAACCAACAGATCCATATAAGAGAGCTATGGACTCATCAGTTGAGGACTAGCAAGGTCAATCCACCAGATCCATACTCGGTTTCAGAAAACAATTCTTACTCCTTGTTCCAATATCTTCCACGACGCACGTGTGGGTATCTTCGGTGACCCAGAGCCCGAGCACCGTATGGTCAGTGCCCTCTAGGATCCTTCGCAGGTCACTTAGCACTTCACTCATAGGCCGCTTCCTTGGTCCCTCATCCACCGTACCAGAAGCTCACCATTTAAATCGAACCGAGGCTGGTCAAGACCTCGGCGGTCGACCTTGCTACGCGAGACGTCCTCCATTGACTCGCCGTGTTTTAGCAATTGCAACTTTATCAGTTAGGTCTCCATGACCTTAATCACAAGACGGTCAAAATGCTTCCCCAGCATTCTTGACCTTAATCACAAGACGATCAAAATGCTTCCCCAACATTCTTGACATAAAACAATCATTTACAAACAGGTCACAACAAATACAGTTTCTATATTGAACTCTCGTCATTCCACATTATCCCTCATGAGTCATTCACATTCCATTCATATGTGTACTCATTCTCATCCAATCACATCATTGTCCATCTCATCACCTCAGATTCATTCACATCACATATCGTATATTCACATCCCGATTCACATGTCATCACATCTCATCCATTCACTCATATTGATGACACATCATTTCACATACACATTCGCATTCATTATTCTACATACACATCTACATTCATACATCCACATCATACATCCAATTCCACATCTGCATTCATACATACACATCCATATATCTACATCCACATTCATACATCCATATCCACATCCACATCCATACATCCATTTTCACATCCACATCCACATGCATACATCCATTTTCACATCTACATTCATACATCCACATCCACATTCCATATCTATATCTATACATCCACATCCATACATCCACATTCACATTCACATCCATACATTCATATCCACATTCCACATTCATACATCCATATCATTCCACATTCATACATCCACATCCACATACATACATCCATACATCCACATCCATACATCCACATCCACATCCGCATCCACATCCATACATCCACATCTACGTCCATACATCCATTTTCACATCCACATTCATACATCCACATCCACATACATACATCCACATCCACATCTACATCCATACATCCACATCCACATCCACGTTCACATCCATACATCCATATCCACATTCCACATTCATACATCCATATTCACATTCACATTCATACATCCACATCCACATCCACATCCACATCTACATCCACATCCACATCCACATCCACATCCACATTCACATCCATACATCCATATCCACATTCCACATCTACATCCACATCCATACCCACATCCATACATCCACATCCATACCCACATCCATACATCCATACATCCACATCCATACATCCACATCCATACCCACATCCATTTACATCTATCTGATTCCTATCACATCTTATCACATCTATTTATAGAATGTAGGAGAATTCTAATTTTTTGATATAAAACATAAAGACAACTTTAGTAGGAATAACACTTTTATAAAAATCCTTTTATGCATCTATTTAGGCATAAGTTCAATTTTAAGGAAAATAACACTTTTGAATTAAAAAATAAACCTTTTATGCATTTTACCATGCATAAATTCCATTTTAATGAGAATAACACTTTCAAAATAAAAATAAATCTTTTATGCATTTTACTATGCATAAATTCCATTTTAATGAGAATAACACTTTCAAAATAAAAATAAATCTTTTATGCACATCTAACTATGCATAATTTTAATTTCAACGAAAATAATACTTTCAAAAAAATAAATCTTTTATGCATCTTTCTATGCATAAGATCAATATTGATAAGAATAACTCTTTTGAATTAAAAATAAAATTCTTTATGCATCTTTCTATGCATAAAATCAAAATTGATGAAAATAACTCTTTTGAATTAAAAAAAATTCTTTATGCATCTTTCTATGCATAAAATCAAAATTGATAAGAATAACTCTTTTGAAATAAAAATAAAATTCTTTATGCATCTATTTATGCATAAAATAAAAATTGATGAAAATAACTCTTTTGAAATAAAAATAAAATTCTTTATGCATCTATTTATGCATAAAATCAAAATTGATGAAAATAACTCTCTTGATTTAAAAATAAAATTCTTTATGCATCTATCTATGCATAAAATCAAAATTGATGAGAATAACACTTTTGGATTAAAATAAATTCTTTATGCATCTTTCCATGCATAAATCCAATTTAGTAGGAATTACACTTTTAGAATAAAAGAATTTCTCTTATGCATCTAATTTATGCATAAAATCCATTTATGATGAAAATCACACTTTGAATATAAAAAATATCTTTTATACATATGTTTATGCATACAAATCATTAATGCTAAAAATCACTCTTTTAATATAAAAGAATTTCTTTTATGCATCTATTTATGCATAAAAATCATTTATGATAAAAATCACACTTTTAATAAAAAAATATGTTTATGCATACAAATCATTTATGATGAAAATCACTCTTTTAATATAAAATAATTTCTTTTATGCATCTATTTATGCATAAAAATCATTTATGATGAAAATCATACTTTTAATATAAAAAAATATCTTTTATGCATACAAATCATTTATGATGAAAATCACTCTTTTAATATAAATAAATTTCTTATGCATCTATTTATGCATAAAAATCATTTATGATGAAAATCACACTTTTATAATCAAAATAACAATTTCAATATACTTCCTTCTATGCATGGAATTTAATTCTAAAGAAAGTAACACTTTTTTAATAAAATATTTTTAGTATGCATTTTCTTATACCTAGGATGAAAATTAACACTTTAAGAATACATATACAATGGAAATTGCTCTTTTTGAATTAAAAAAATTAAAACTTATTTTTCACAATTTTAGAAAATTTTGCCATAACCTCCTTTGTATGGCTGACCGCTTTTCAAATTTTAATTCTCTAAAATTAATTGGAAGTTCACCAAGAGTATTTAAATCATTCTAATGTAAACATTTTTTACTTATCAAAGCGAAACATTATGAAAAAATTGATTTTATCCATTAATCATTCATCTAGGATAAAGAATGGTTGGATTTACTAAAGAAGAGAGGGGAATGCCTTTTTTCAATGAGGCATAACATCATAATCATTTTAGAGAAGACAAAAATCATAAAAACCATAAAATGAAATAGAAAAGAGAAGAATCTCCAACTTACAAGGAGAATTTGAGAGCTTTCCTTTGGCTTGATGGTTTGAGGGATCTACTCTTGTTTGAAACAAGAGTGGCCACCAATCTTTAGAAGAGGGAAGGTCAAAAACTAATGAATTTTGTAAATTCACAGTTTTTGGCTCTTGGGAGAAGTAGGGTAACAGTGCAAAAAACACTATTAAGCTTCAACACAGGGGGAGGCTTCTATTTATAGGAAAAAGTGAGCCTCTAACCACGTAAACTGATTCTAGAATTTTTCAGATCAGTTTGGTCAATTTTTGACCATTTTTAGGTCAGTTTAGCTCACTTTTTTGATCTAGTTGAAATAGGAGAGAGGAGAGAGGAGAGATAAAAATATCTCATTATTTGGGAGTTTAAAACTATCCCCCACATGTGAAATAGACACCTCCTTCATGAGGGGAATTCCCCCATACTGAGGTGTCAAAAATGCATCATTTCTTCTAAATATCTCTTTTTTAACTAATAACCTTATCCTTAGTCAACTCTTCATCTTATGTGAGTATTTACTCATTTTTGGGGAGATTTTCTTTATTTCTTCCATTTATCTCCTCCACACATTTGGATGAATCTTATTGGCCCATAGGAACCTTAATTTAAAATTTCCAAAAAATCTTGACCCTCAAGATAAGCTTGAACAGATTATACTTGATTTCTAATGCACCTTCTGAAAATCTTTTTGAACTTCTGTTTTGGGGGAACTTATTTTAATAAGAAGAGATATTTTTCCATCCAAAAATATTTAAAAAACTAAATTACCACTCTCTAGAAGATTTTCTCTCTCTAGGCCAAAACTGGTACAAACAAGATCTTTTATATTTCTGAAGAGGGATTTGACTACGGAGAAAGATACTGGACATCCTGAGAGGCTGGGGAGGAATCTTACATTCTACCCACAACACCATATTAGTGAATTTGGGAATTTCCCAATTCCCATTTTTGAATACTTAAAAAAGGGGGACATGGATAACATGTTTGTAAGTTTCTCAAAATCCTATCATATGACCTATCGTTGGAAAGCGCTTGAAAAATGGAATCTAAAGAGCTATAAAGCGCTCATTTTGGATTAGTGGTGTTCAAGTTATGGTTAATCTAAACTTTTGACCACGTGTCCCAAACTTGTGGGAAATTCCCATATTCCCCAATATGGTGTTCCACTTAAAAAACGCGAGATGTCCTCATCTCGCAGGTGGAGTATGATCTCTTTCATCTTCTTCTTCTTCTTCAATCACTTCCAGTGTTACTACCTTGGAAGTGGACGGCCGATTTGGAAAAAAACTCTCTTTGACTTCCTCTGTTCTGAGGTGGAGGTCTTGCATTAACTTGGATTGAAACTGCAGGTTGGATAGAGGGTCTACCTCTGGGATTTCCCTGATTTTGGCGGGTAGAACCCTAATTACTTTGGACGAAAGGGACTGGAGTCTGGAATCTTAATCCCTGATTTTCCTGCCCTGAAAACCTTGATCCAAAAGGAGTTGGGCAATCCATGCTACGATGTTCAAACCCTTGACAGTTATAGCATTTTGCTCTCTTGTTCAAGGGTGGAACTTCTGAAGTTGAAATCCAGGGGATTGAGTTTCGAGAAAAGGACATTTCTTTCATTCTGGAACTTCCCATATCTTGGGTTTGACCCTGATATCTCTTAGGCGGAGGAAGGTTGGAATCACCTTCTGGGAATAAAACACTTTTGAAAGGTGATGGTGCTAGCTTTGGCGGGACTTTGACATCAAAGGCCTTGGCAAAATCCTTCGCTTCGGCCATGGAAACTGGCTTGGCATTCTTCACCACGATATTCAAAGGTTCGTTTAGTCCCCGAATGAACCTGGCCATCAGCTGTTCTTCATCCAGTGGAGGCGAGTATTTGAGGAGGAGGGCGAATGCTTGGTGATATGCTTCAATAGTTCTACTCCCCTGGGTTAACTTTAAGAATTCGTTCATCTTTATTTCTAAAAAGCCGGGAGGATAGAACCTCGTCCTTAGGTAAATTTTGCGATCAGTCCAGGTTTGGGTATTTCGGTCGAGACAGTTTGTCTCGCAATGGTTTCTCCATGCCACTCTAGCTGACTCCACATTTTTCAATCAGAATCCAAATCAATTCATCAGTTCACAAACCAGAATTTAAAAATCATATCAACCACATTCAAATTCATCATCTGGATAGCATTAATGCTTATAATTTCAAGTCTTAGATTTACTTGTATATACTGCCAGTAAAGAGCTGCAGTTATACCCTCGGTATATACGGGTAGTCATGGTCCTTGGAATTATAAGGTAAAGACCATTATGTCTAGGCCTCAAGCAAGTAAGGGATTCCATACAATTGTGGTACTTCCATCTGAAGACCCAATTACTAATTTATGAATTTCAGTTCAAATAACAATTTGTATGAATTTCATCACACAATTCTGATCTTATACTGCTACTTCATAAATTTTTGACATTTTTGGCTTTTTGGTTGATCCTCATTAGTCAATTCGCTCTGATACCAATTGTAAGATCCCTGTCCCCACCACGCAACAATTTCAGGGGTGCTAGCAGTGGAAGTATAGCAGGGTCCCACACTCGGGGCCTCGCCCCCACGGATATCCGGACAAGAGACTAATCCATCGGTTTTTCCAAAACCGAACCCGGAGAAACTTCCTTTGCCTAGAAAGCACGGGTGATTCCACCAGGATAACTTTTCCCTAACGTAGTCAAAAGCCTTAACTAACTGAGCTCATCTGACTGAACCCATAAGTCCCATAGTCAGATCAGGGAAAAAGACTGTACTTGGATCATAGAGACCAACGCTTTTTTCCTCATTGAGAGGCACAACCGTTGATTCTTTTCCGTAGAACAATTTTTGTCCAGGATTTACTTCATCTATTGAACTAAACAGAAATTGAGTCTCGATTTACAGATCCATCAGTCCAGCCTAGTCCCATGGGTTAGCCCGCCGCCCGACCACTGTAGTGATGGGATCCAATTAGGAATTTCGTTAGGTTTTGTCCTGGGTACCAGGGAAAAGAGTTCCCAGGCCCCCTAGCCGGATTTTCAAGCAATTTAACTCCAGTCACACCACTTACACATCCAATATGAAATTGCATTTTTCCTAGATTCGAATGTATTTAATTCAGTCATTTAATGAAATCATAGTGTTACTGATCATAAACTTCCAAGTATCCGGTTGAATCTTAATTTCCAATCATTCCTTCATTGGAGTATCTATGGCATCATTGGCAACCAGAACGCTCACCATCTGTTCACTCAGGGGCCTTTTCTATAGTTCCTCGCTCATAGTACCCGGCAGATAATCACTTATAAAAATCAAGATGGAATCCTCATTGAAGATCAGCAAGATCAACCAACAGATCCATATAAGAGAGCTATGGACTCATCAGTTGAGGACCAGCAAGGTCAATCAACCAGATCCATACTCGGTTTCAGAAAACAACTCTTAATCCTTGTTCCAATATCTTCCACGACGCACGTGTGGGTATCTTCGGTGACCCAAAGCCCGAGCACCGTATGGTCAGCACCCTCTAGGATCCTTGGCAGGTCACCTAGCGCTTCATTCATAGGCCACTTCCTTGGTCCCTCATCCACCGTATCGGAAGCTCACCATTTAAATCGAACCGAGGCTGGTCAAGACCTCAACAGCCGACCCTGCTACGTGAGACGTCCTCCATTGACTCTCCGTTCAGCAGTTGCAACTTTATCAGTTAGGTCTCCACAACCTTAATCACAAGACGGTCAAAATGCTTCCCCAGCATTCTTGACCTTAATCACAAGACGGTCAAAATGCTTTCCCAACATTCTTGACATAAAACAGTCATTTACAAATAAGTCACAAATACAGTTTCTATATTGAACTCTCATCTTTCACATTATCCCTCATCAGTCCACATTACTTATTCCACATTCCATTCATATGTGTACTCATCACCTCAAATTCATTCACATCACATATCATATATTCACATCCCAATTCACATGTCATCACATCTCATCCATTCACTCATATTGATGACACATCATTTCGCATACACATTCGCATTCATTATTCTACATACACATCCACATTCGTATATCCACATCATACCTCCACATTCATTATTCTACATACACATCCACATTTGTATACCCACATCATACATCCAATTCGCATTCATACATACACATCCATACATCCACATCCACATTCACACATCCATATCCACATCCACATCCATACATCCATTTCCACATCCATATTCATACATTCACATCCACATTTCATATCTACATCTATACATCCACATCCATACCCACATCCATACATCCACATTCACATTCACATCCATACATCCATATCCACATTCCACATTCATACATCCATATCCACATTCCACATTCATACATCCACATCCACATACATACATCCATGCATCCACATCCACATCCATACATCCACATCTACGTCCATACATCCATTTTCACATCCACATTCATACATCCATCCATACATCCACATCCACATCCACGTTCACATCCATACATCCATATCCACATTCCACATTCATACATCCATATTCACATTCACATTCATACATCCACATCCACATCTACATTCATACATCCACATCCACATCCACATTCATACATCCACATCCACATCCACAATCACATCCATACATCCATATCCACATTCCACATCTACATCCATACATCCACATCTATACCCACATCCATTTACATCTATCTGATTCCTATCACATCTTATCACATCTATTTATAGAATGTAGGAGAATTCTAATTTTTTGATATAAAGATTCTTTACGCATCTAATTAGGCATAAAGACAACTTTAGTAGGAATAACACTTTTATAAAAATCCTTTTATGCATCTATTTAGGCATCAGTTCAATTTTAAGGAAAATAACACTTTTGAATTAAAAAATAAACCTTTTATGCATTTTACCATGCATAAATTCCATTTTAATGTGAATAACACTTTCAAAATAAAAATAAATCTTTTATGCATTTTACTATGCATAAATTCCATTTTAATGAGAATAACACTTTCAAAATAAAAATAAATCTTTTATGCATTTTACTATGCATAAATTCCATTTTAATGAGACTAACACTTTCAAAATAAAAGTAAATCTTTTATGCACATCTAACTATGCATAAATTTAATTTCAATGAAAATAATACTTTCGAAATAAAAATAAATCTTTTATGCATCTTTCTATGCATAAAATCATTATTGATAAGAATAACTCTTTTGAATTAAAAATAAAATTCTTTATGCATCTTTCTATGCATAAAATCAAAATTGATGAAAATAACGCTTTTGAATTAAAAATAAAATTCTTTATGCATCTTTCTATGCAGAAAATCAAAATTCATAAGAATAACTCTTTTGGAATAAAAATAAAATTCTTTATGCATCTATTTATGCATAAAATCAAAATTGATGAAAATAACTCTTTTGAAATAAAAATAAAATTCTTTATGCATCTATTTATGCATAAAATCAAAATTGATTGAAAATAACTCTTTTGAATTAAAAATAAAATTCTTTATGCATCTATTTATGCATAAAATCAAAATTGATGAGAATAACACTTTTGGATTAAAATAAATTCTTTATGCATCTTTTCATGCATAAATCCAATTTTGTAGGAATTACACTTTTAGAACCAAAGAATTTCTCTTATGCATCTAATTTATGCATAAAATCCATTTATAATGAAAATCACACTTTTAATATAAAAAAATATCTTTTATGCATATGTTTATGCATACAAATCATTAATGATGAAAATCACTCTTTTAATATAAAATAATTTCTTTTATGCATCTATTTATGCATAAAAATCATTTATGATAAAAATCATACTTTTAATATAAAAAAATATCTTTTATGCATACAAATCATTTATGATGAAAATCACTCTTTTAATATAAATAAATTTCTTTTATGCATCTATTTATGCATAAAAATTATTTATGATGAAAATCACACTTTTATAATCAAAATAACAATTTCAATATACTTCCTTCTATGCATGGAATTTAATTCTAAAGAAAGTAACACTTTTTTAATAAAATATTTTTAGTATGCATTTTCTTATACCTAGGATGAAAATTAACACTTTAAGAGTACATATACGATGGAAATTACTCTTTTTGATTAAAAAAATAAAACTTATTTTTCACAATTTTAGAAAATTTTGCCATCATCTCCTTTGTATGGCTGACCATTTTTCAATTTTTAATTCTCTAAAATTAATTGGAAGTTCACCAAGAGTATTTAAATCATTCTAATGTAAACATTTTTTACTTATCAAAGTAAAACATTATGAAAAACTTGATTTTATCCATTAATCATTCATCTAAGATAAAGAATGGTTGGATTTACTAAAGAAGAGAGAGGAATGCCTTTTTTCAATGAGGCATAACATCATAATCATTTTAGAGAAGACAAAAATCATAAAAACCATAAAATGAAATAAAAAAGAGAAGAATCTCCAACTTACAAGGAGAATTTGAGAGCTTTCCTTTGGCTTGATGGTTTGAGGGATCTACTCTTGTTTGAAACAAGAGTGGCCACCAATCTTTAGAAGAGGGAAGGTCAAAAACTAATGAATTATGAGTAAATTCACAGTTTTTGGCTCTTGGGAGAAGTAGGGTAACAGTGCAAAAAACACTATTAAGCTTCAACAAAGGGAGAGGCTTCTATTTATAGGAAAAAGTGAGCCTCTAACCACGCAAAAAGATTCTAGAATTTTCCAGATCAGTTTGGTCAATTTTTGACCATTTTTAGGTCAGTTTAGCTCACTTTTTGGATCTAGTTGAAATAGGAGAGAGGAGAGAGGAGAGATAAAAATATCTCATTATTTGGGAGTTTAAAACTCTCCCCCACATGTTAAATAGGTGTCTCTTTCATGAGGGGAATTCCCCCATACTGAGGTGCATCATTTCTTCTAAATATCTCTCTTTTTTAACTAATAACCTTGTCCTTAGTCAACTCTGCATCTTATGTGAGTATTTACTCATTTTTGGGGAGATTTTCTTTATTTCTTCCATTTATCTCCTCCACACATTTGGATGAATCTTATTGGCCCATAGGAACCTTAATTTAAAATTTTCAAAAAATCTTGACCCTCAGGATAAGCTTGAACAGATTATACTTGATTTCTAATGTACCTTCTGAAAATCTTTTTGAACTTCTGTTTCGGGGGAACTTATTTTAATAAGAAGAGATATTTTTCCATCCAAAAATATTTTAAAAACTGAATTACCACTCTCTAGAACCTTGGATTGAAACTGTAGGTTGGATAGAGGGTCTACCTCTGGGATTTCCCTGATTTTGGCGGATAGAACCCTGATTACTCTGGACGGAAGGGGCTGGAGTCTGAAATCTTGATCGCTGATTTTCCTGCCCTGAAAACCTTGATCCAAAAGAAGTTGGGCAATCCATGCTGCGATGTTCAAACCCTTGACAGTTATAGCATTTCACTCTCTTGTTCAAGGGTGGAACTTCTGAAGTTGAAATCCAGGGGATTGAGTTTCGGGAAAAGGACATTTCTTTCATTCTGGAACTTCCCATATCTTGGGTTTGACCCTGATATCTCTTAGGCGGAGGAAGGTTGGAATCACCTTCTGGGAATAAAACACTTTTGAAAGGTGATGGTGCTAGCTTTGGCAGGACTTTGACATCAAAGGCCTTGGCAAAATCCTTCGCCATCCGAACTGCTTCGGCCATGGAAACTGGCTTGGCATTCTTCACCAGGATATTCAAAGGTTCGTTCAGTCCCCGAATGAACCTGGCCATCAGCTGTTCTTCATCCAGCGGAGGCGAGTATTTGAGGAGGAGGGCGAATGCTTGGTGATATGCTTCAATAGTTCTACTCCCCTGGGTTAACTCTAAGAATTCGTTCATCTTTGTTTCTAAAAAGCCGGGAGGATAGAACCACATCCACATCCATACATCCATACATCCACATCTGCGTCCATACATCCATTTTCACATCCACATTCGCATCTACATTCATAAATCCACATCCACATCCACGTTCACATCCATACATCCATATCCACATTCCACATTCATACATCCATATTCACATTCACATTCATACATCCACATCCACATCTACATTCATACATCCACATCCACATTCATACATCCACATCCACATCCACAATCACATCCATACATCCATATCCACATTCCACATCTACATCCATACATCCACATCTATACCCACATCCATTTACATCTATCTGATTCCTATCACATCTTATCACATCTATTTATAGAATGTAAGAGAACTCTGATTTTTTGATATAAAGATTCTTTACGCATCTAATTAGGCATAAAGACAAGTTTAGTAGAAATAACACTTTTATAAAAATCCTTTTATGCATCTATTTAGGCATCAGTTCAATTTTAAGGAAAATAACACTTTTGAATTAAAAAATAAACCTTTTATGCATTTTACTATGCATAAATTCCATTTTAATGAGAATAACACTTTCAAAATAAAAATAAATCTTTTATGCATTTTACTATGCATAAATTCCATTTTAATGAGAATAACACTTTCAAAATAAAAATAAATCTTTTGTGCATTTTACTATGCATAAATTCCATTTTAATGAGAACAACACTTTCAAAATAAAAGTAAATCTTTTATGCACATCTAACTATGCATAAATTTAATTTCAATGAAAATAATACTTTAAAAATAAATAAATCTTTTATGCATAAAATCAATATTGATAAGAATAACTCTTTTGAATTAAAAATGAAATTCTTTATGCATCTTTCTATGCATAAAATCAAAATTGATGAAAATAACGCTTTTGAATTAAAAATAAAATTCTTTATGCATCTTTCCATGCATAAAATCAAAATTGATAAGAATAACTCTTTTGGAATTAAAAAAAAATTCTTTATGCATCTATTTATGCATAAAATCAAAATTGATGAAAATAACTCTTTTGAAATAAAAATAAAATTCTTTATGCATCTAATTATGCATAAAATCAAAATTGATGAAAATAACTCTTTTGAATTAAAAATAAAATTCTTTATGCATCTATTTATGCATAAAATCAAAATTGATGAGAATAACACTTTTGGATTAAAATAAATTCTTTATGCATCTTTTCATGCATAAATCCAATTTTGTAGGAATTACACTTTTAGAATCAAAGAATTTCTCTTATGCATCTAATTTATGCATAAAATCCATTTATGATGAAAATCACACTTTTAATATAAAAAATATCTTTTATGCATACAAATAATTAATGATGAAAATAACTCTTTTAATATAAAAGAATTTCTTTTATGCATCTATTTATGCATAAAAATCATTTATGATGAAAATCACACTTTTAATATAAAAAAATATCTTTTATGCATATGTTTATGCATACAAATCATTTATGATGAAAATCACTCTTTTAATATAAAATAATTTCTTTTATGCATCTATTTATGCATAAAAATCATTTATGATAAAAATCATACTTTTAATATAAAAAAATATCTTTTATACATACAAATCATTTATGATGAAAATCACTCTTTAATATAAAAGAATTTCTTTTATGCATCTATTTATGCATAAAAATCATTTATGATAAAAATCACACTTTTATAATCAAAATAACAATTTCAATATACGATATGCTTCAATAGTTGTACTCCCTTGGGTTAACTCTAAGAATTCGTTCATCTTTGTTTCTAAAAAGCCGGGAGGACAGAACCTCGTCCGTAGGTAAATTTTGAGATCAGTCCAGGTTTGGGTATTTCGGTCGAGACAGTTTGTCTCGCAGTGGTTTCTCCATGCCACTCTAGCTGACTCCACTATCTTTAGCCTTGCAAGAGACATTTTGCTCTTCTCATTGTACCCGGTGACATCGAAGTATTCTTTCATTGATTCGATCCACTTCTCCACAGCCTCGCCCAAGTTTTCCCCTTCTCCGTTGAAAGGTCCAGGCTGTGAACTATGAAGAGTTTTACGAACATCCAGGTCGAGCTCTTCTTCATCAAGTTGGGGGTTAACATTTCTACCACGACGACCTCGATCCATGTTCTTATCAATACAAATTCTTGTTAAGTCTCTTTATTTATGACTCAATCCGATTTTTGATTCAACTGATTTCGGGGTTCTCTAAATAGGTCGGCTCCCCACAGAGTCAAGGGATAAAGATACTCATATAGAACGCATTATCAATTACAATTCATTCAGAATTATCTCATTCATATCTTTAACACAATAATGGTCCATCAGACTGAATTTTTCTATCTAAACAATCCTCCATGGGGATTTCAAATTTTTAGATTTTTAATTTATCAACCCTTAACTTGATCCACTGATCAAAAGTTAATAGTAGTAATCTTCCAGCACAATCCACTAATCTCATAGTGATTTACTGAAGTCATTAACGTCATTCTAGCTATGAACATTATCACAGGGACTCGTCCCATTCATCCTCATTATGGTTTTGCTCGGCTTACTAGATTTCAACCAAATTTCAGGAATCATCATTTTTCAATCAGAATCCAAATCAATTCATCAGTTCACAACCAGAATTTAAAAATCATATCAACCACATTTGAATTCATCATCTGGATAGCATTAATGTTTATAATTTCAAGTCTTAGATTTACTCGTATATACTGCCAGTAAAAGAGCTGCAGTTATACCCTCCGTACATACGGGTAGTCATGGTCCTTGGAATTATAAGGTAAATACTATCATGTCTAGGCCTCAAGCAAGTCAGGGATTCCAGACAATTGTGGTACTTCCATCTGAAGACCCAATTACTCATTTATGAATTTCAGTTCAAATAACAATTTGTATGAATTTCATCACACAATTCTGATCTTATACTGCTACTTCATAAATTTTTGACATTTTTGGCTTTTCTGTTGATCCTCATTAGTCAATTTGCTCTGATACCAACTGTAAGATCCCTGTCCCCACCACGCAACAATTTCAGGGGTGCTAGCAGCGGAAGTAGCACTTCTTGCACGGGGCAAGGTCCCACACTCGGGGCCTCGCCCGCATGGATATCCAGACAAGAGACTAATCCATCGGTTTTTCCAAAACCGAACGCCATAGCCGCTCCCCAAAGTGGACGGGGAAGATCATGATGCTCCAACATCACCCTCACCATCTCCACCACAGTTCGGTTCTTATGCTTAACTATTCCGTTCTTTGAAGGCGAACCTGTATTGGCCAGCTCCTGATTGATGCCATATTCTACGCAAAACTGCACAAAATCATCGGAAGAGAATTCTCCTCCTTTGTTAGCTTGAAGAGTCTTCACCTCCAATAATCCAGACTCCTTCTCCACCATAACATGCCACTCCTTGAACCGAGTAGAGGCTTGGTTCTGTTGGGAAAGGAAAAAAACCCATGTAAATGTGCTACAATCATCAATAAGCAACATAAAGTACAAAGAACCTCCCAAAGGATGGGGTCTGCATAGGTCCACACAAGTCAGTGTGTGTACGAACTCCAAAGGTTTCAAAGCGTGCCTAGTAGCCTGCTTCAAAAAATATTCCTTGTGCTACTTACCAAAAATGCAAGAGCTGTAGTGTCCCTGCCTGCTGCCAACATCTGGCAAGCCATCCACCATTTGGTCTCCTAAAAGCCCACCGTAGCGCATCCACATTCAAGTGGCTAAAATGGAAGTGCCATAAATCACCGATTTTAGTGGCTGTCAAAGAAGAGAGTGCCGAGAGTTTGTGGATACCATTCTCTACTCTCCCTTCTCATACAATTTGGCTTGTTTCTTTGTCCCCCCGTAGAGCAACAATATGCTCATCAAACTCCACCTAGAAGCCAGTCTTGCAAACCTCATGCACTGACAAAAGATGAAAACCAAGTGCTGGGACATAAAGAACTTGGAAGGAATGCTTCCCACCTTTTCCATCGAGAATAATCTCCAACCTGCCCTGTGAATCGAGATAGTGGATTTGTTTTCAAGAATGAAGATGTGCTATCGACGAAGATCCTGTAATAACTCACGGGAAGGAGTCATGTTCTTTGGAAGCACCACTATCCAGAATCCACTCTTGAGTATCCCTGGCGGTGAGACCAAATCCTCCCTGCTCGAAGAAGATGAAGAATCTGTGTCCATAATCTCCAAGTGCACAAAAGTTGGAGTCTTGGCAACTGAAGAATCAACACTCTTCTCGATACTTTGCTTAGGACATTTCCTCCAAGAGTGGCCTTTCTTGCCAGAATTGTTACAAGTCTGCTCGGCCTTCAAAGTATCATGCCCTGAATCGGGCTTCTTCTCAAAAGACTTCTCCAATGAAGACTTCCATTTGCCCTTATTGCTATTGTTGTTACGGCATTTCGATCATTGGCCAGTTAAGGCCTCAGAACCTTCGCCCTGTGGAGGGTTTGTAAAACACTCTTCGTGGTCGAAGACCATAGGCACAAGCTCCTCCCATGTGATGGTGCCATTGGTGATCAAAGAGTAGTAAAAAGATGAATATTGAGAGGTCATATGAGACAACAATGATGGCCATGTCCTCTAAAAATATCTCCTTCCCAGCCTGAGGAACTTGTTGAAGAGCCTGCAACTTGTTTATGTGCTCCTAATTATCAAAGACTTTGCAGGATTCATCAACCGCATCTGCACTTCCAAGGAAATCTGCTTCATGGGTGATACCTCGTTATACAGAGAAGCCAAATGCTGCCAAATCCCTCTGGCTAGCGTCATATGTTTGGTATGATTAATCACCCGTGGTGTGCAATTAAGGAAGATGAAAGAACGCACACGAGCATTCACACAAGCCCACAATTGTTCTTGAGCCTCCTGGTATTTTTGAGTAGAGGGTGAAAGCTTTGCATCCTCCAACTCCGGCCATTGAACACAAACCATTGATATACAAACACTTCAGATGCCAAAAAAAGATATGAAAACACAACGGAAATAACCATAAACAATGGTAAAGGGAACACAATATTGAGCCGGGAACAGCTGGCCCCCCAGGAAATTCTTTATTCCAATAAAGGTTACAACCAAACCAAGGTGCGGGTGCAATCCTACAACAGATTTTACACAAAGCTCAAGAGACACTTTCTCAAGAAACTGGGTACCAATCAACACCATATACTAATGTACATCAGCCTCAAAATCCATGCCAAAATAGCCCCTCCCCCCCCAGGATGGAGCCTCAAATCTTCCCGAGAGGAGATCTCAAATTAGTCCCTGATGTCTCTGAGATAATCCCAAAAAAACTCTCAAAACAGTCCACGAGCAAGGCTTAATTCTTTCCCGACTGTATGGTTAGATCTACGAAGAGCTCTAGAAACAACTATACATTAGGAATTTTTTGGACCCAAAGAGGGCCTCTTGGATTAACTTTTGATTAGGAATGGACCAATAGGAAGAGGGCTGGGTGCACATTTTTGACTTCTTTGACCCTAGGGGGCCTAGGCTTTGGTTTGCTAATGGGGCCTAATTACTACTCTTGTCCCCCTACCTCATGGGCCCAAACTTAGAGGTCCCCCCACCTAGAATCGTGCAAATTAAAAACCCTAAAAATTAAAAAAATTTAATTTTTTTTCCCAAAAGTGTGTTTTCCCTCTCAAACTTCCCCCCAACATACTCTAGGATTGGAAAGCTCATTTTGAACCTCTTTCTTTCTCTTCTTCTAAGCTCTCCATTGCTGCAGAAACTCCATACCTCTCAAGCTCTCCCTCCTTCTCAAGATCCCTCTCCCTCTTTCTTCCTTTTCTAAGCTCTCCGTTGCTGCACAAACTCCATCCCTCTCAAGATCTCCCTCCTTCTCAAGCTCCCTCCCTCTCAATCTCCCTCTCTCTCTCTCTCAAGCTCCGTCTCTCTCCATTGCTGCACAAACTCTATCCCTCTTTAGTCTACTCTAGGTTTAGGAAGCCTATTCTCAAACTCTAACCCTCTTTTAAGCTTTCCATTGCTGCACTAAAAACCTTGAACTTTCTCTCCTCTCCACTCCTCTGTTGTAAAACAAGCTTTTCTTTTCCCTTCTTCTCTTTTCTTACCACCATGGCCTCTTCCAGTAATGTGAGAAGACCTAGGGAGAAGGTGGAAGAGCTTGTGCTGCATAACAAAAGAGATTTGAATGGAGTTTGGGCTCCAACAAGATTCAGGTTTGTGGGGCTTGGGTCTACATGCAGCCAAGCTCTAAGGGACACATCGAGTGCGTTAACAGGGAATATTCTATATCATTGGAAGGGGCGGCTACAAGGCTTCAAGCATACTAAGAAGGAAGGACTGGTTGCCATAGTGCAACATGTGTATACCCTTGCAGACCTGTACATTCAAGGCCAACGACCAAGGTTTTCTTCAAATTGTCAGTGTAATATCAACACAGCTTTAACAACATGCTAATATTGGATTTTTTGTTTCAAATTTTCTTATGATTCTCTATTTTCTTATGTCTCTATCTGCAGATATTTTCCCCTCTAATTATGTTGAGGAACAACCACTCCAAAGCCTCACTAGAGTTTTCTATGCTATACATGCATCCATTGGAGAGGCAATGTTTGTATCTCAAAGCCCAAGTGATCTTGTACAGAACAATATCTTTTTCTTTTCTCACTCATATTTTGTAAATAAAAAACCAGATTTATTTGGCAAGCTAGAAGTGATCCCCAACCCCCCTCTTAACAATCCCGAATGGCCCAAACCTGATGCTTGGACCATCTTATGCTTAAAGTTTAAGATGGTAAGTGATACCAAGACATCACTCAAGTTTTCAAAGGCATCTAGGTCAGTAGGGCTAAATTGGTTTTGTCCTTTACATGTTTTTGTGCACATGTTCAATTCCATGCCAATGCACCAAACAAAAACAATGTATATTTGTAAGGAGGTACGGTCTGACCTCATTCAAGGATTACTAGGAGAGGGTTGGGAGGTTAATGAGGGGTCACATCAAGGTGATGTGTACAAGTGCAATGTAGTAGATTCTACAGTGTCTTTCAGGTTCTTGAAGGCAAACTCTATTTTGTACATGCGTCTGCACTACCAAGGATGGATGCAAAAGCACGGGACATGGATCCCACTTCAAGACTCAGAAGAAGAAATTGTGCCTATTGAGGTAGCTGTGATGATGCAAAATGGATGGATTGAGAGAGTGGCAGCAAGCAAGCATTGGAGCCTAGCAGACCTACATTAACACTTTAGCATCATGGGCTTTAACAATGTGGAAGAGTCAAGTTTCAAGTTGATGAGAAGAAATGTATATCGGATTCCACTACATGTCTAGAATTAACCCTTACACTTTCTGGCTATTGTGCCACTTTCTATATTGTTATAGATTGGGAAGTGTAAGGAGGGGACAACCATGGTCTCAGAATCAAGGCAAATGGGGGACCTTGAATTTTAAAGAGCAAGGCCCTACCAACACATAGTAGGCATGTGGAAGAGCTTGAAGATGAATTGGGTATATGGGAAAATAGCCTCTGATTTGATGCACATGAGGGGCAAGAGTTTCAGGATTGAGGTGAAGGCAATGACGAGCTTTCAAGTCAACAAGGAGATGGAGATCAACATGAAGTAAATGTCACAAGAGAGGCAAAAAATGAAGACATTATAATAATTTTAGATTGGATGACGTGCTTGTAATTTTGTAGCAACCTCTTTTTTAACCAATCTTTATTTAATTGAAATCTCAATATTTTTGCAAATTGTGATTTTTTTGTCTAGCGGTCTACCAAACTTTAAATTTTAACAGGCTAGTGTGGACGGCAGGCCACACACTATATAGCCTGGGGGATGAGGGGCAATCTTCATTCTTCCTCTATGGCTGGGTGGTGAGCCAGAGGCCGTCCCCTCCTGTGGTAACGCCCGTAGCGGTGTTACAGCGATCTAACACTGGTATCAGAGCGTGGTTCGATGGGGTCGTCAGGGTCCGCGCGTGACCGGGGGACCGGAGTCCACTCAATGGTTTTCAACCATTCATCTCCTCATCCTTATCTCCACAATGGAGTGTGTGGAGGGAGGCGGCCAAGACATTTTTGAAGGGAAGAACTCTCTCTCTCTCTCTCTCTCTCTCTCTCTCTCTCTCTCTCCCCGTCACACACAGCAAGCAAAACACAGGTAAGCTATTTCGTTTTTTTCCTTTCGAAATTGAAGTTTGTCTGCGCAAACATAATATCGTGAGGTGTAGAGACAGGTTGCACTACTGTGTATAGGCTAATGTGAAAAAGGGATGAAAGGTTAAGATGTAAAGTATGGAAATGTAAGTGAAAATAGGGTTAAAGCAAAAAGGTAACTACACGTTCTTTCTCCCTTGACACTTGTTCTTCATCTCACACAACACTCACAACTACTGGCTGAGAGCTGCAATTTTCTGAGGAAAGCTGAGAGCTGTAAAGCTCTATGATGCTAGTGTAACTACCCTGTTTAACTCGTTGCTAGTTTTACTGAGCAGCCCACTGGTTGGATGCTGAGCTATGCCTTTGTTGGCTAGCAGTCATTGGGCTGGTGACTCACCACAGCAAAGTTTCAACGTGCGCCTAGCCGCCTGATACGCCAGCAGCGTGCCTGCGTTACTGTGCCTGCGTTACTATGCGTTACTGTGCGATAGTTTTTACTACTGTGTTTTTTTTTTTGATACGCTCGGGTTCTCAGCTGCCGGATACGTTATTCCCGCCAGGTTTGCGCCTGCGTTGGTTTCTGCTCTTTTTGTTTTGAATAAATCCGTCTGTGTGCAGTGTGTAGCCAGAAACGCCTCAGAAACCCTAGCAGAGCCCAGTGCACTTTGAACCAGTGCAGAAAAGCCTGGTCACTGTGCGATGCGTTGATTGCTACGCTTGAGGAGCTGAACCGCGTGCCTTCTGTTGCGGTGCGATGCGTTGACTGCTACGCTTGAGGAGCTGAGCTGCGTCTGAGCCACTGGTTGCAGCGAGCCGTTATGCCTCCGCTGGTTGCAGCCGTTTGCGCCTCCCCCTGTTCACCAGCGTGCCAGCGTTGAGCCGCGTTGCCAAAGCGCAGGTCGGCTTTGAATTATGCTGCAGGTCGGAACGATCTAATCACCAGCGAACTGCGATCTGTATTTTTTGTGCGACTGCGATCTATATTGTAGAGAACGAGATGAAACGCTGGTTTTTTTGTGCGACTGCGTTCTATTTTTTTTTCTGCGATCTGTCTTGCAGTCTGTGATCTGCCTTGTTGGCTGTGCGATCTGCTGTCAGCTAATGGTGCGATCTGCTGGCAGCTAATGTTCTTTGCCTCTACTTTCTGCATTCTGCACCATCTTTTCAATGTCGTCCTTGGTCAACCGTCCTTTGTCATTGGTTATGGTAATTTTGTTTTTCACACCTGCAGTCTTGTCTTCAGCCGAGACATTGAGGATGCCATTAGCATCAATATCAAATGTGACATTGATCTGCGGGACTCCTCTTGGTGCAAGGGAAATGCCACTGAGCTCAAATTTTCCCGATAAATTGTTATCTTTTGTCTTGGTTCTCTGTTATCTTTTGTACACTTGGATGAGCACACCAGGCTGGTTGTCAGAATAGTTTGAAAAGATCTGCTCCTTCTTGGTTGGAATAGTGATGTTTCTGGGAATGAGAACCGTCATGACACCACAAGTCGTCTCCAGACCTAGGCTGGGGGGTGTAACATCAAGTAACAGCAAGCTCTTCACCTTGTCATCACCTTCTTTCTTTAAGAGTGGTTGCTAGTGCTAATTTCTGCATCATATCTGTTCAACTCTTTCTTTCATTTCTGATGCCACTCTTTGTTTTGCCAAGATTTGCTGCTTTTTACACCAGATTTGTACACTTATCAAACTTAAGCAAAATTAAAGACAGGTTTTCTTGAACACACTTTCTAGAGTTTTGCACATCTTCAGAAATTTGCACTCTTTGTTGCTTTTTGTTGATGTCGGTCGATGACACGCTAGCATAGCTGGCTTGCACATTGTCTGTATATTAGATGCATTTCACTAGTTTCTTCATGGATGCATTCAAATTGTCTATAAATGTGTCAATCTTGGATTGATTCAGACCACTCTTGCTAGACATTCATCAAGATTTGCTTGCAACTGTCTTGATTGCAGAAAGATTTATAATTGTTTGACTTGTTTGCTAGATATCTAGGAAGATCTCTTAATTCTTGCAACTCTAATGTATAGCAGTAGAATCCCTTGGCGTAAACGGTAACACATTGGCTTGTCAATGATCTCAGTTTAATTCTAAGAGGGATTGCTATATCTTTGAACTTTCTCGCTAAGATTAACTTGTTGAATACTTTATTTTTGCACAGAAACAAGAAAATCAAGAATAGAATGAAGTTTAGGGTAAAGATCACTTTTATTGATGTAAAGTTTTGTATCAATCTTGCTTTAAACACTTAAGTTCTTCACTCTACATTGTTTTCTTGATAATTTTTATGGATTTTTTTCATAATCTTTATATTGACTGTCATTGTTTCAAGGAACTCTGCACGGTTACATAGAACTTTGCACAAACTTCAAGAAATTGCACAAACTTCAATTAACTGGAGTAATCTTCAATTTTCTGCACAGAATCTGCAACAACTGTTATAATAATTTGAACCAGAATTTTGTTCTGCATAGCAATTTGCACTTTGCACAATAATCTGCATAGAAATCTGAAATTGCACAGCAATCTTTAAAACTGCAATGAAATTTTTTACAAAATTGCTTAAGAAACTAGGCTTCTTGTAAATCTGTTCCAAGAATCTCTAAGATTTTGAAAAAGAGAACAGAAATAGAGGATTAATGGATTAATAATTGGAACTGTAAGCTCTTTAAGTAGGATAATGCAAGAAAATCTCTCAATTTTGGTTGCTAAGATCTTTGTAAACCCTAATTCAAAAATCAAGATCAAAAGTTCAAGAATCAAATAGTAAATTGGATTAGGGTTCTAAAAATAGTTTTTAATACAAATTCAAAAAAATGATCAATAGAAATCTCTTTTCTAATCTTGTCAAACAAGAAATTAACAAATCTGGACATTGTGTGAGAATCAATTTTAAAAATGATTAACACTAATCACTCCCTAAGCAAAGATGTAAGCCAAGGGCTTTGATACTAATGCAAAAGGGGCGGGAGATTAAGGAGGATTAATGATAGATTAGAGATGGATTAGACTCATTACATAGAGTTCACACATGGGTGTAGCTCACCAAGCATACTCATACATGAGGGAGTGTCACCTTGCACATATGCTTAGCACCAAAGTTTCATTAAGGTCATAAAGTGAGTAAAAAGGTCCTAGTACATGATAGTACTCTCCTATTTGTATCCCTAGGGTCGTATATGCCCTACATGTGTAAATGGACCCTAACCCCATGTGCATGTGCTCCACTAAGACACTTTGTTATAGTATGCGACATATTCTAGCGTCCCATACCACTAGAATATTCTACATATGAGAGGCAACAACTTTAGCATCCCATACTACTAGGAGCCTCCAATACACAAGACCAAAACCATAAACTCTTCATCAAAACCATAGAGAAGCCTTTTTAGAGTCAGAATATTTTCTATCGAAAACACCTTTCAGAAAAAGAAATTTTCTTGAAATACATCTCAAAATAGATATGAGAAACACTCTCCACTTGCATCAACAAGGGAGTTCAACATGTGCAAAATCCCAAATATTGGCAAAAGAAAAGCATTAAACATAAATACTTATCTCGATAAAAAGCCTGTCTGGCCAATATATATCAAAATTCTTGGGACAAAATCCCATAAGTATCCAAGAGAAAACCAAAGTCCAGAACACCCAAAATGGTGTTTAAGTTTCCTCCTTGGAACAACCCCTTGGTCCATCTTCCACCAGAGGAGCTTGCATTTTGCAGTATGAATTGAAATTCTATGTATAATTATTTAAGCATGATCATTATTGTAAGAATAAGGATGAGAAACTTACTTGGAAGGTGTTTGAGTCGCTGTCTAAAAGATAAAACTTAAATAGAAATATTGAAAAATTTATTTACTAAGCTATGAAGGATAGCAACTTACTTGTAAATATCGGATAGCTTGTTAGTTTTCATCTGCAATTCGTATGAGGTCGGAAGTTCATAGATAGCCTTGATTTAATCTGCAAAAACAAGGTCTTTAACAGAAGTATGAGACATTGTTTATTTTATAAAGTTTCGATGTTGAGCCTTGGATAATGCTTTGAAGATCTTGAGTTTGCTCAACGTTGTGTTTCCTTGCAATCTGTGGTGTTGAATCCGCTTGAAGCTTGTGTTTGAATGATATGGGCCTCTTGTACATATACTTTTAAGTTATAAATTTTTAAGCTTATAAAAATTTAACCTTAAGGCTTGATTTAGCATAAGGATCTCTTTCTTAAAAATACCCAAAAATTTAAAGCTTGCTATAGCTTTAACTAAGGTTTTACATAAAGTTTAAAATAAGATCTAAGCTCTAATCTCCTCTTTCTTTATAAAGCTAAAAGCCTTAGCATAGCTTCTATTACAAAGCTTAATTTTAAAGCTTTATATATATATATATATATATATATATATAAAGCTTTATATATATATAAAGCTTTTTATTAAGGCCTTCTTCATAGCTTGCTTCTACAGATGGCTAGAGATGGCCAACCGGTAAGATATTTTTAAGAATATAAAAACACATATATATTTAGCATTAAGATTTAATTAAAACCTAAGTTAAGGCTCTCTCGATCAGCGTATGAAGCATTATATATATATATTTATATAATTAAACCTTAATTAGAACTTAACTAAGGCACTTCTTTATGATGAAAATTCACGCAGCGCGAGGAGGACGACGAAATTTTCGGTATGTGCTGCCGAAAAATAATAGAAGATAAGACTTTATAGTTTAATTTTATTTTAAGGGATTTTAGGTCAAATACTTGGCAGCGTGTAAAAGCGCACAGCGCTGGGGATAAAATAAAAAGGAAGTAGCCAATTGCGCCAAAGGGAGAGAGAGAGGGAAAACAATCGCGCTGCTGCCGCCCGTTGGAGAGAGAAGGAAGAAAAAAGAATTTAAAAGAGAAATATATATATATACATATATAATTTTGATCTTCCTCCCTTTCATAAAATAGGCGCAGCGTTTTCTCAGAGAAAGATAAATTTAAAACTCTCCCAATTTGCAAGATTAATATTAACCTTCCATTATGGAATTTAAACATTATTACCAGCTTAGCAATCTAATTGTGGGTCTCTATGTTTCTTCCCTTGCTGGTTCAATCTGTATAGACAGATTATGAAGTAGATTAGTGAGATTAAAGGTGGTTTTATGGTTTTTGAAAACCCATTAATGGTTTTACACCTTGCTTTACCCTTTGGGCAATAGATTTACACCTTGCTTTACCCTTTCACCCTTTCTGCAATAGATTGATCCAATAGATTGATGGGGATTTGTTGTCCAAAAACTGGGATTTGTTGTCCAAAAACTTGTTCTTCTTCAATTTAATTTCAAAAAATTTACCAAAATTTTTTTAATTTTATTTCAAAAAAATTACCAAAATCACTTGTGCCTTTATCTCTTTTACCTATTTGTCCACAAGACTTTGACTGCTTCAAGAAGATTAAATTAAACCAAAGCAGACTTTGATCGCTTCAAAAAGATTAAATTAAACCAAAGCTCTGATACCACTGTCATGGGACTCTTTTTTACTTCTTGAAGAAAATAATTTAAAACTTATAAAATATATCAAAATTAAAAACAAAGACTTGAATTAAACTGAAATCAAATAACATAGGATACACAAAGCAAAGGAAATAAAATAACATCATCATCAAGACAAGATTGGGTGCAATCTCCCCCCCCCATGCCGTGTAGCTCCACTTCCACGACATGAGTATTTAGAGAATTTTATTCATTTAAAAAAAAAAGCCCAAGGAGCTAAGAATAGATGAGCGTACAAATTGGGCTTGCTTTTCCCACTTTTGGGATATTGCTTTACGTATTTTTAATCATATCAAAATCTCTAAGGTTTGTACACATAAAACCCTTTGCCCAAATATAATTGCTATTGGGCCTTGTTACATAAAATAATCTTGTGCACATTCGCACATTCCATTAAGTTGAATCCTGCACAAATTAAATTAAGCATATTTTCTCCATGATTATTAATTCATAAAAAATATGACAAAATATAAACCTGTAATAGTCTTCCATCCTTTGACTTTGCTGCTTCTATGGAAAATCCTCGTTCACACCTTAGCTTTGATTGATGTATGAAACACTGGTCAAGACTGAAAGACCAATGGCGACATTTGCAGAGCTCTCAAAAAAAGTCCTAGATATCTGTGATTCGGGAAGTCCATGATCCTGGGAAGTCGTCCAAACCTAGCTCCGAAAAATTAGTGGAACCTTCCCCAAATCTCATAGTATACACGACATCAGCATATGCAATCCTCTATCTTGGGATCTCTGTGACAAACCTGGCATATCTTGTCCTTTGGTGTGGCTGCCCTTGGTCCATTTCTGGAAGTCTCTACTCTTAGCCAGCTGGTGGGACGAGGTGTAGATGTGGTCGATCGCACATCTCACCCCAAAAAATAGGTGTGTGTCCATGTAGTGTGGGTGGATGATGAAGCCATCCTTTATCAGGCATCGGAGGTGATCTCTATAGAAGGCCATCTTCGTCTCCCCCCCTGTGGACAACTAGGTGAACTCCATGTCCTCTAAGTATCCAATCTGACAATGTCCTTCTTGATAACCCTATTCCGCTCCATGCGACTGAGAGCAAAAGACGGGGCCTCTATGCTGTACTGTAACAGGTGGAGTGCCTCCATTTGCATGTCGTGCATGCTAAACCAAGTGCCTACCTGTGCATAATACGAGCACTCTATATCTCCCTTGAGTGTTAGGTATCTCGAGGACTCATAGGAGTGCCTCCATTTGCATGTCGTGCATGCTAAACCAAGTGCCTACCTGTGCATAATACGAGCACTCTATATCTCCCTTGAGTGTTAGGTATCTCGAGGACTCTGGGGCTAGCCGAGGGTATCTATCTAGTGGAAGCTCCCATAGCCTATGCTAATATGTCACTGTCTGGGATAGAGCCTCTGTCACCATCAGTGCAGTCCACATCTCTGCACGCACAATCTCATGTGGCACTGATGGCTTACTTCTAATCATGCGCAAGATCATTGCCACTAGGGGCCTCTCCATCAGCTTCCACCCATCATATACCTCCTTTGTATCTATCTCGATCGACTCTCTCCTCTGTCTCCTTCTGTGATATAAGCTTGGACCCTAGATGGGGGCACCATACAGTAGTGTAGGTGTAACTATAATATCAAATAGCCAAAGCCTAATCCTAATCCTAAAATTGTATCTGTGAGCATTGCCTCTGTAGTGAGCAAAGGGCTGCATATCCCCTCATCAATCTAGCTTCAGCCACCTTCCACATTGAAAAATGAGTTCGAGAAAAAGTGATCCCAAGGTATACATATGAGGTAACATACTCCATAGGCTCTCGGTTGTATGTAAATTGTATTGCAAATCTCTTATCCACTATGGGGAGGTATAAAAGATCATGAAATTGGTCTTTTGAAGGTTCACAATGAGGTACTGGTCCTTGCAAAAGGCCCGTAATGCATCCAAATGCCTCTGCAGCCCCTTTAGTGAATCACAAATAAGAACAATATCATCTGCATACAAGAGGTTCGGTATCACGACTCTTGCTAAATGTGTTCCTGGTCCTCCATGTTTGTCTATGTAGTCTAAAATCTTGTCAATGTATAGGCCAAATAAATTAGGAGACAAGGGCCCTGATAGTGCTATGTATGATCTCTGAGTCACCTCCTGGAGCCCGTACTCTTCCTGTGTGAGTGACTCATAGAGTGTAATGATCCCCCAGAGCATCTCTACCGGCACTCCCATATCCTATAGTCTCCTCATCAGTCTGTCCCGTGGGACAATATTAAAAGCCAGAAATCCACAAAGCAGCAATGTATCCAATGCCAATGAGCTCTCCCCTCCTCAATGATCCCCTGCAGGTGTAAAGATATGATCTAGTGTGGAGTGCCCTCTCCTAAAGCCTGCCTGCCTTGGTTCTCTAAGTCTCTGCTCCTTAGACCATCTACTAAGCTCATGCTCCAAAATCGAACCATAAATCTTGGCCAAGGTGTGACCGACATGATAGTCCTCTAGTTGCTGGGGTCCATGGGGTAACCTGCTTTCAAGATAGGTACAATAATATTCGATGACGAGCTGGCAAGGAAGTCCTCACATAGAGCCCTATTAAACATGTGAACTAGTAAAGGGGCTAGTGTGTCCCTAGCATGAGAGACATGCTTGGTGAGGAGTCCATCATGATCTTGTGCTCCCTCAGTCTACGTCCTGTCAATATCATCTCTCACCATGCTCAGGTGAAAGAAGCAAGCGTGTGGGGGATAGGGTTCGGCTGGATGGAGAAGAGGTGGCTGCTCGAGGGCATGGTAGAGAGATATGGCATAGGTGTGCCAGATGCCCGATGAAGTAATCAAAGTCTGTATAGGCGATGATCCTGGAAGATCCTCTGAGCCTCCTTAAAGTCCCTCCCAAGAAATAGCTGGTATAGCTATTTCTTGGGAGGTGTGCCAGATGTCCGGTGAAGTAATCAGAGTCTGTATAGGCGATGATCCTGGAAGATCCTCTGAGCCTCCTTAAAGTCCCTCCCAAGAAATAGCTAGTATAGCTCCTGATCAAGCTTGGCTAGGTAAGTTCTCTTCTTCCACCATGTGAGACGTCAGAACATCACTCGCACCTGCTAGCACCACCTCCCGATGTGGATCCTAGCACCACCTCCCGATGTATACGAAGCAGGATAGCTAGGTGACACTTTTACAAAGTTTAGGAGGTCATTAACAAGTATCTCGAGAGGCAGCAACTTTTCCAGTCTAGTGCTAGGCACCGATAGAAAAGTCTAGTGCTAGGCACCGATAGAAAAGATAGCAACTTTTCTAGTCTAGTGCTAGGCACTGATAGAAAAGTGGCAAACTTTTTCAGTCTAGTGTAGCGGCAGAGGAAGATGCAAGTGCGCGTGTGAGATTGGTTCATACTTTCATTGTCTACCATCCCATTTATTTGATTGGAAAGATTGATATTCTTGCCCCAGGCTAGCAGTAGTAGTGAGACCAAGACAAGCAAGCACAGATCCAACACATGTGATACGTTATGAGAGGCCACTCTGGGTAAGCATACTATGATTCAGTCAACACAACTGACAAGCTGGGCGTAACCATTCTGTTGGCAAAGATGAAGTTGCTTGGGAAGAACATTGATATCACAAAGCGAGGCTCAGTGACTCAGGACATAGCAATAGTTGTTTTTGCCTGTACTGTGGGATTAGATGTGGTTACGTGGGGGACTCTTCCACAACAACTTGTGGAAAAGCACATGAGAACTATCGTGAAGATAATAGAGGATAGGCGAAGAGTCTACATGGCAGTGCTGTGGAGCCGGCTGTTGCTATTGGTGTTGCTAAGTTGCTGCGTGCCAAGAACGATAAATTTCAGGGATTTACATGCTTATACATGCAATTTATTTGAATGTTCTTAATGGTTATCAATAAAAACATATTGATAGACAATTTACATGCTAAAAGTAGAAAGGCCCATGTATTACAGTTTAGCATGTAAATTCTTCTAGGAAGTGTTGTTGCCTCTACATACACCGACACACACAAGACCCATACAGTGAAAGTCAAAAGTTAAAAGGCCCATGTACAGTGAAAGCTAAAAAGGCCCATAGATACATAGCCATAGTCAAAAGTCAAAAGGTCCATAATAATTTCCAAGAGATCTAGCACCAATACCTTAGGCAAGAGTTCTAGTAAAAGCAGCATATAGATTTGTACTAGAAAGGACTGGTTGATGCATGAACATGTTCTCATTCTAATGTAGAAAAAAAACATGTAAAAACACAAAATAGATGTGCTTGCAAGAAAGATATGACTTGTTCCCTTGCTTCCTCTTTTGGAAGTAAGGGCAAGTTCATCTTGGCTCGATAGTTACATGCACATCATAAGTTGTCTCTGAGGTACTAGTAATCATGTGAAAGACTGAATGTTGTTGTGGGATAATGGTATCCTCTTTAATGTAAATAACCTCCATTGAAAGAGCACTAGAAATCCTCTTGCTCGCCTCTTGTGAGATCCCATGTCTCCATTTGGGCCTTCGCACATTACTTGCACCTCCATGTTTTTGGACTTCTTCCTCATGTGTGTTATATCCCACGGGGAGGTGAGTGAAATGATCGACACGTCGGCGAAGGTTCCGAGTTGAGTTTCGAAGACGGAGATTTTTTTGGACTTCTTCCTCATGTGTGCCTAGTGCATTCCCTGTTCAATGTTTTTGGACTTCCTCATGTGTGCCTACTGCACTCCCTGCTATTTTTAGACAAAACCAAGCTGCTTCTAGCATGTCAGCTTCAACTTTAGTGTTTTTTGTCCCAATGTCCACAAGCCACTCGGTGGGTCTTTTGAGGCTTATGAATGATGTTGTTGTTTGGGTGCCATATGTGGGTCATATCATTATTATAGAACCACATTAGTTGTGCCTTGGCACTGCCAGGTCTAGGATGTTTTCTCTCAGAAAACAAACATGGAGCAACTACTCCACTTGGATGTAATAGTTGCACTTTGTCTTATCTATTGTCCAGCCAAGGCATTTGAACTTTGAATTTAAAGGGGTTCTATAAATACCCCAAAAGGTACAATTCACATGTTGCTCAGTGATAGAAAATTGTGTTGTGGCTGGTTGTTGAAGATCTGTAGAGGCTCCCATATTGCCTTCTTGTTGCTTGCCATCTTTAGAGGGTTCCTTGCTTATGTTTGCATCTGGAGTAGAGAAGTGAAGAGTCTCGCGTCCTCTTTATGTCTTGTATCTATTTTCCACAACATATCCTGGTCGGTGTGAATCAAGCTCCTCCACATCAATCACTCCATTGGAACGCTGCTTGCGTTGCACCATTTCTTTATCTCCATGTAGGGGCTGCTCTTTTTCATACATTGGTGTCCCAACAGACAACACTGTGAATGACACGTGCAACTTGAGGAGGTGAGGGTGAGTTCCTAAACTTGGTCCATCTCCCACATGTCTGCCAACCATGTATGCATACTACTTTGCACTTTGGAGAAGGGAATTTGCCATTTATGATACACATGCATCGTACAAGTTTATCTTGTGTTTGTATCCCTCATTAGCAAGCCAACTACCATGCATACTTTCAGCCAGATTTGTTCTTTTTGGCATGTTTGCTTCCTCAACTGGGCCCTTTTGAACCTAATATTTTCACACACCAAATTTTTTTAATTAATTTCTAGTAATGAAGTAAGCAATTTGTATCATAAAAATGTGTGACATCATTTAAAATAATCGTTAGTACTAAACAAAATGGTATGAGTCAATTTGTATAACATACCGCTGTCATTAAGTTATCCCAATGTGCAATATGGACTTCCCACCAAGACATCCATATATCCATGGCAGGAACTTGATTATATTTAACTGCTCCATCTCCCCACCAACTTCTAATCAATCTGTTCTGCTTCAATGCTTCATCTCTATTTTTACAATTTCTCAATGCATCACACATTGTAATATGCTCTTGTTGCAAGTCTTTCTTGATGTATTTCTTTGTGTGTCATTGCAAGATTTTCTTCCAATGGAATAGATATGAACGTTCACGATCCTCCATTTTGTTATCAGGGCACCCATTGAAGACTTGACGTACTTCCCTCCAATTATCTTGAGCCTCGTCATAAAGCCATAAAAATCTGCTGCTTCATGGCCACAATCCATCATTGCCCGATTCAACATCTCCCAAAATAAGACTTGGCTTTTTGTGTCCTCTTATTTCATCTCACAAACATCAATTGTCATAAGTTCTTGCACACTGAAAGGATTCATACAATGATAAGACACGAGATGCCACATGACATGACAAATTAGTAGACGTTTTTGAACCCCATATTTAGCTTGGGTCATAAACATGACATGCCATAGTACACCAATTATTCACCCTCTGTGTCTGGTCAAATTGAATCCACGACCATCTTAAGTCACCATTGCCTGTGCTCCTCATGCGATTAACCAAATCAATCCTAGATGCAGGCCCCTTCGTTCACATTTTAAATACAAAACACCTATCCTCTTCATACCCTTAACTAGGAAATCTACTTCCATGGAAGAATGAGTACATGGATCTTCTTTTCAATAATAGAAGGTTGATTTCTCTTGTGATTCAAAATCACCAAAACTATACTTTTCTTGTGATTCAAAATCACAGGTTCTATACTTTTTTGTTCATTCCCACTAGGAAAATTTTGGTGAGAAGGAGACTTACTGTGGTTTTTTTAGGGACTCTCTAAATCCACAACATTAGGGGTTTTCGAAGTGCTAGCTTCCTTTGACTGCCTACCAATAACAGCATACTTCTTGGACAAGGTAGCATCAAAAACAAAATGGAGGTTACCTTCAATATCACACTGTCCTACCATCGAAACATGCATAGTTATGTCCTCATCTCCATCCAACACAGCATTGAAACTTGACATTTGATAACCATTGGGAAGAGATTTTTCCAAATATGCCTGACTAACAATGAGTTTACCATTCTGCATAGACACATACTTGGAAACCAATGGCTCATTAGAATGAAACTCAATCAAGGCCTCCATACTATGTAAAGGTTTGAATGCAGTTGAAGAAAGTGTAGAGAAGCTTCCAAACCGGTTTGATAGAATGCCATTAATTTGGCTTTAGGAATATGTTTTATATGCACATTATATAATGTCAGAATATTTAAGAAGTTCAAGATTAATAACTAAATAGTAATATTTTTTAATTAATATTAGATATTTTTATATTATTTTTTTAAAAATATTAAATTTTTATAGTATATCATAAATATTAATATATTAATATTAACATTAGTTCCAATGCAAAGGTAAATCAACACCGATTCTAACTAAAATTTTCAAAGACATCAATTGTAAAGAATATTTTACATCTGCTCATAACTACGCGACTGCCAAAATAGAAAATTAATGACTGACGACACTGCCAAAAAAGAAAATAATAACTAATGAAATAACCAAAATAACAACTAATGACCATATCTTGCAAAATCTAGTATTTATAAGGTACTTGCAAAATTCCTTCCCAGGGTTTAAGAGCCACGAGTATTTTACTTACACGAGCCAAATGAGTATTTAAAGTCCTTCCAAGCCTTCCAAGGTTTTATTCCATATTTAGGCTATAGATTAATAATCTCTCTCTATGTCGTAAAGTAGGACAATTATTATCTATAGATCTGGGACTCTCTGTGTCGTGGACTCTCCCTCTCTCGGGTTTTATTACAATTATTATTAGTATAGAAGGTACAATGTGAACATGTGGTTTTATTAGCATTAAAATGCTATTTTAGCTATTCGTGAGGTTAGTCAGCAACTCGAGTCCAAAAAGTAGCCAGCCGACCATCTCATCTCATAATTTTCAAGGACTGGGAAAGAAGACCCTAGCTTTTCAGTCCATCTCATCTCATATTTTCAAGGCCATATTTTCATCTCATAATTTTCATAATTTTCAAGGCCAAGAGAAACCCTAGCTTTTTCGCAAGAAGGTGAACAAGACGCGTTCGCAAACAGACCAAGCCGCGTTCACAAGCACGTGATGTGGACTTGGGCCGGCGATCTACATGGTTTTAGGCAAGAATCCTTTCCTCCACAAAAGAAAACGGGGCTCCTAGAGACCCCTTTTTTCTTCTACTCGTTTCTTCTCCCTTATCTTTTGTTGGCTAGCGTGAAAGTTTCATCCATGGTTTCTAGCTGTTGTACTCCCCCAGAATCACCCAAAACCCACTACATTGAGAGCGTGAGAGTCTTTTTAGAAAAAGGAAACCATTGAAATGATACAAAAACCCTTTCCTCCACAAAAAAAGGGAGCTTATTGTGTTGAATTTCATGAGGATTGGAGGTTGTTGCATGTGTTAAACCATGTGAAGGGCTTATAATGCTTGGAGGTTTCGACCATGGCTAGTTGGCCCTTTATTTTGAATATTGAGGGGGTTGACCTTTGAGATACAAAAGGCCACTGCCCTAGATCACAAGGCACGTAGACCCTTCACGAGACGACTAATAGAGAGGGGAGTTGCTAGCGCTTCTCATCTATACTTAGTTGGGGCTCTTCCTTCTAGTTTAGCTAGCACACATTGGGTGGTTGAACACTTCTAATTATCTCTACTTAGTTGGAGGGGTGGTCGCTTCACTTAGGCGCTCTCATATAGCTTGTAGTCATTGGGCGTGATTGGCCAAGCTTGAGGAAAGGCAAACCTAATAGCTACTAAAGTACTGTGGAATATCAGAAAGGATCATCAAACCTTTTGTGGCGAGATCGCCTAGGGTTGATGATCTCAAACTCAGACTCACAAAGGCAGTGGATTGCTAGGTCTAATTAAATCTTCATATTATGCACATGTTAAAGACTCAAGAACAATGTTGTCAGTATAGGGTTAGATGTCATCCTGCTCTACGGGTTGAATTAGACGTACCTCTTGAATTGGCCTTGGTGGAGATGGGTGGGGTGCCGGCAGCAACTCCTCGGGGGGGGGGGGGGGGGGAGAGTGTTAGGGGGAAATTCTAGAGAGATAGAAGGGAGACGAGAGAAAATATAATCTGCCTCAGATTTGTTAGTAGGAGGAACACTAGGATAAGGTTGTAGTAGTTTACTTGCTATAGAGAAAAACACAAGATAAGTGGTAGGAGTGGAAGAACTTCGTGTTTCCTCTTGACCCTCTTTGGAACTAGGGGGTGGTTGGGTGGGCTTGTTGACTTGTCAAGTTGGGCTTTACTTGAGCTTGTAATTACTTTCTAAGAGCCTTAATTCCTTTCCTCCACAAAAAAAGGGGGATCCTAGAGCCCCCTTTTTCTACCTTCTCTTTTGGTGTACTCCCCCAGAATCACCCCCAGAATCCCTTCTCTTCTATTGTAATGCACAAAAAAGGGGGCTCCTAGAGCCCCCCTGATGATCTAGTGCAGATCATGAGGGGGGCTCTAGGATCCCCCTTTTTTCTTCCACGATGCAGTTGATCTAGCCACATGAGTCTATAGAAAGGTGCTAGTAGTAGTGGAGTACATGCATAGAACATGATGACTTTTAAAGGAGACATCTGCTTCTCGGAGAAACTAGCAGAAAGGATGCATCCCATAGTTTTGAACTACCATGCATGGTGTGCCATATGGAAGAATCCATATATAGAGGTTGATGTAGGAGTAATTATCCTAAATTAAAATCATTTTGTAGATCATGCTCTACTACCATGGTGGATGCCATGATGGATAGGGTAGAGACATGGATTCACAAAGAAGGACTTGCAAATATGCAAGCGACATACAGAGCTCTCTAAAAGCTAGTCCATTTCACTACCATTTATGATCTACTGCCATGGTGGATGCCATGATGGATAGGGTAGAGACATGGATTCACATAGAAGGACTTGCAAATATGCAAGCGACATACTAGAGAGCTCTCTAAAAGCTAGTCCATGATGGATAGGGTAGAGACATGGATTCACAAAGAAGGACTTGCAAATATGCAAGCAACATACAGAGCTCTCTAAAAGCTAGTCCATTTCACTACCATTTATGACCTAATTAGCATCATAATCCTTTACCATCATATCATGGCCCAAATAAAAGAGAAGAAGGCAGTGGCCTACCATACTTTTGATAAGATAGAGGGTGATGAGACTCTTGATTTTATTTATGAGCTACAGAGGCAATATCACATAGAAGAGCATGGGAAGTCAGGTAGGTTGATCCCTAGTGAGGAGCTAGTGTGAGAGCCAACAAGGATACTGAGGATGCCAATAAGGATTTAGAAGAAGGGTACAAATATCCACCCTTAGGCATCATTATAGATGACTAGCCAAACAATGTTGAAGCCTCTCGAGGAACTGGTGCAAAGTTAGAGGACAAGTCCAGGGGGTGGATTTCCCACACTTAAATGCTAAAGCTTTTGAGAAACCATCACAGCTAAAGAACGAAGCAAGTCACAAAAAAGGAGGTGAGGTCCCACCTGAAATAGATAAAATGATTAATATTTTGAGGAACCATCACAACCAAGGAAGGAATAAGTCATAAGAAGGAGGTAAGGTACCACCCAAAATAAATCAAAGAACCACACCATAGTGGGCACATAGGGGCATATCAATTTTAATCCCACTAGCCTATTTTTTGCAGTAGAAGAGAGATTACAAGAGGAGATTCCCAAGTACCTCTCCCACCTACCAACAATCCATAATTATGATGAAACCATTTATAGGTTAGCAAGGAATCACCCTTGCCCGAGAGCCGCCGATCCTTGGTATGTATATCCACTTACGTAACTCTACCCTAAAGCAACCCTTCAAGAAATAGCTCTACAGAGTAGCACACCTAGAAGAGTGAAAAGGATATAGGAGGCCAATCGATGACAAAACATTTAATAGTGTAGAGATGAAGAACCAGCCCAAGTGGTATCTCTGCTACCTTTGCAATCTGGACTACTAGGCCACATATATCTGGCTGCTGCTGCTCTGCTGACAAAGAGAGATTTGCTGAATCCAAGAAAGAACTTGATGGTCTCCTTTTAGATGATTCTTTAGATCGTGTGCCTTTCTTAATCTTAGGGATCAAGATAAATATACCTATTGCAGCTTCAGAGGATGAGTTGCTGAATCCAAGAAAGAACTTGATGGTCTCCTTTTAGATGATTCTTTAGCTCGTGTGCCTTTCTTAATCTTAGGGATCAAGATAAATATACCTACTGCAGCTTCAGAGGATGAGTTGAGGTATTACTTGGGGCTTTCCAATTACACAATAGGTAAAGGGAAGGTAAATCTTGGTGACATGAATATCCAACCTATTGAAGTTTTCATGTGTAGTATTGTTAGGAAGAGGGTGTATGGTGATGGTTTCAAGTGACTATCACAATACATAAAGTGATGCTTCTGGTACCGTGTTCCTTTGTAAGTATATACGATCTGATATTTGAGCCTCTCTGTGTCGTGGAAAGGGGTGGTGGGGCTATATACAATTTTCCACAAATATATACCTCCATAGTGATTTCTCAAAAGCTTTGGTTACAGAAAATCCATGTTTCTTTTCACTAATAAAGTCATGATTGTTTAGATCCTTCTAAATTGATTTTATATGAACTACTGAACTACACATTATATTTGCTTACTTTTGTTTTCCTCAAATTTGCAGGGGTAGAGCAATTGATCTTGAAGGAGAGTGAATCATGGGATGATGAGGAAAGCAATCTACACAAAGAGGTACTTGGAACTTACTTTTAGATGATGGACATATTTTTCATGTATTTTGTGAGTAATCGACCTTTTGTGTTGCAAGTAGCAAAAGCTATGGACTTCGATCTAGCCCTTCAGGTAGAACCATGAGCGAGGAGGCCACCTCTCACAATAGGGAGAATGTGACAGAGACCAAGCCTACTATAACCATTGAGCCAGGGGCTCTTGGTGAGGGGGAGTCTGATTGACCCTAGGGTGATGATCATCATCATGTGGAAAGGGGTGGTGGAGATGATGCTACTATGGAAGTAGAAGGGGAGACAGGTGATCAAGGCAAGTAGGTTGGGGAGAATGAGAAAGCTCCTCCTCATCCGAGAGTGATGGGAAAGGAAATAGATATTGGATTGTTGCAAGATGTTTTGGGGGAATTCCATGTGCGGAGAGCGACAGAGCCACCTCTTGTACCATTGTACAAGGTTATACCCAATGAGGCAATTCGTACAGCAACTAGTGAGGTGTCAAACCTTCATGATGGTTTTGATGCCAATGGCTATTTGTCTACACAAGCACCATTGTACAAGGTTATACCCAATGAGGCGATTCGTACAGCAACTAGTGAGGTGTCAAACCTTCACGATGGTTTTGATGCCAATGGCTATGTGTCTACACAAGCACCATTCTTAGTCTCTATGCACATGCCTCGGAGTGATGAATTCCTTCATGTCACAGATCTTGATCGGCTGGAGTGGGGACCGACATGGAATCTAGTGAATGATCAATTTGAAAGTGAATTGGATGGTGAGTGGGAGGATCTAAAGGGCAAGAAATTCTTGTGTAGGATGGGAATCATAGGCTTAAGGCATGGTTTGCTCAGATTCATGAAGGTAAACACTTTGACCTTCCAATTCTTTAATTCTTGAAAATTCTTAATTTTTAAACTCATTGAGACTTTGGGCTTTTGTCATTACATGTAGCTTATGAGCACTATTATCATTGTCATGTGAGAGTAAGGTGCTAGTTCATTGAGGTGGACACATGAAAAGAGGGGGAACTACTGCTTGCTTTGAAATCCACCAATGAGTAAGTTATATACATGCATTTTCTTTGTTGAGTTAAGTGAAGTTTTTTTTTAATATAATAAAATGTGGATCGTAGACTTGCTAGAACACATGTTGTTCCAACTTTGTCGCATGAAGTTTTCTGGTTTCAAAAGTTTGGCCTAGCAGATAAGTCTTATCTTCTTGAGCTCTTGGCTGAAGAGGATAGAAGGTGGGTTGAAGTAGAGATGGCGGTTGAAAAGAGGAATAACAATCCATGGTACACCACCCCGGCTACTGTTTTATCAAAGCTTGTTTGGAAGGTAAGACATACAATATTATGTCAAGAATGATGTTCTTTGTGTGATTTGAAAAATAATTATAAAATCTTATTGTTTGGGATGTTTTCTTGTTATTCCCTCATGAATGCAGGTTAACTTTACACATACCGTTAAGAAATCTATGGCCTCTTTGGATAAAGAAGCACTCTCACCCCACACATGAATATAATCAACAATACATGAAGGCAGTTAGGGGTGTGGAGACTAACTTTCAGGATCGTGCATATAAGATGCTCCATGTTGCTAACCTTGGAAATGGTGATGGTTTTTTTCAATTGGTTTATAGCTATGATTGGAGTTAGAAAGGTCTTGTACCACTCACCAAGGAGAAATTGTATGTGCTATGCATCTCTCGATTGAGTCTAGAGAGGTAATGAATACATAATTTATTATTTGTATTTACACATGTTTAGAGAATGTAATAAAAAATGTTGAATTCTTTCTACATGTGGGTAGGAAAAAAGAAATTTTTCTCATGATGATGAGAACAAGAGTTATAAGGATCTTATAGCATCTACAAAGTTTGGTGATACAAAGAATATACAATTACATGTGATGAAGGAGACTTATTGGGAGTACATGCTTGATCAGGGCAAGACCACAGTTCAACAATTGAAATCACTTGGATTGGATCTCCCAGTTGCTTTTGAGGCTTTTGGAAAGAGTAGAGGGACTTGCATGTTACAGAGGCCTTCCCAGATATTTGGTTGGACATGAAGGCAACATTGGAGCTACTAGAGAAGCAACCACAAATGGAGGAATCTTACAAACGTCTTGTGTATAGGTAATACTTAAGCCTTGAACTCTATTATATTTTTGCTGTATACATGTATATACATATTCATGAAACTTGTGCAGCATAAAGCTCTTGGACAGGTGGATACGTCACTTGTGTAGACAATTGGTGTTTGTAAGCACCCCGGAAGCTATTAGGCCATAGACAGTAGGCCATAGACAGATATCAATAGTGAGGAGTGTATGTATCCTTCCACCACATGGAGAGATAGGGACATAAGTGGATGGGAGCTTAAAGTATGTCCTTGGTGGTTGGATTATCCACTTGGAACATACAAGTGAGCATGAGTTATGGACAGGTATTGTGTTCTTGTAACATATTATAATGCGTTACAAGTCTTTTTGTAAATCTTAGGTTTATTTGTTTAGTCATATGGTTGAAGCTATGAGGCTTATCAAAAAGCATTAGAAAATCAAGATGTGAAAACTTAGAAGATGATGGTCCACAACCTCCAATGGAAGAAGATCCACAACCTCCTCGATGGCGAAGAAAATACCTCGATGGCGAAGAAAATACCTCCATAGATGGCAGAATCTTCTCATTCTCATGAAGTTTGAAGCAAGAACGGGCTTGACTTTCATATGGGAGGATAACAAGACAAAGAGACACCAAGAGAAACACACCAAAATGGTATTAAACTTTGCTACATGTTTAATTTTGATGCAAAAGAATTGGCACTCATGGAATAAATGTGGATATTGTAGATGTGCACTATTTCACACATGTGGATGTGACTATGGAAGATGTCACGACGCTTATTGAGGTAACATACATGTGAGGACTTCAATTAATACAACTTAGTCTTAGCTTAGTTGGATATTAATCTTATTGACTTTCATTACATATTGTTGGTTACATGATTGGTGCTTTTTTGGGAAAGGTTAATGCTAAGGAGCTCTCACATCATGGTGCTCTGTGTGTAGAGGTGGCCTGATTGGTTGGGTTGACTTTCCCACGGGCTTGGTAGTTGAGCTATTGCCAGATCTAGGTTTCCCAGATTGGAATGTGTTCTCTATCTGACATAGTAATAGAGTTTGCTGCATCCTTCATAGCTAATGAAGGATGGTATGTGACTTTCAACTTGGCAGATCATTTCCATACCGTATTCCTACATGTAATGAAGGGAGGATTCACTCTACATCAGACATACATAGTTCTTGTGGAGTATGGTTACTTATTGGAGTGTGGAGAAGAGGTAAACAATAGAGCCTAAACCTATTTAATATATATGCGTTGTCTCTATCACATATTCTCACATATTATTGCTACAAAATTTTGTATGATGTGGTGCTTCTTCTAGGTGAAAACCTTATTGATGGAGGTCTTTTGGAAAGACAGACATACACTCTCCCAAAGATGGATCGAGAGGCGGGTGAGAAGATATCAAAGACACTATTTAATGCTAGAAGCAGCAGTATGTTGCATGAGTCAAGCCATATACTCTCCTTTGAATGAACAAAGGTGGGGGGTTCTTACATACGTGGGGGTGCAGAAAGAATAAAGCATTTCTACAAGTAAGTCCAAAACCAATCTATTTGAATAAAAATGAATGGTTTTTTATAGGATTGATGAAAGCAATGATCTTTATGGTTGACAGGTGGCTTGTCAGTACCTTCACGGTTCCTGGAGATTGTGTTATTGATGTCTTTATGGTTGACAGGTGGCTTGTTAGTACCTTCACGGTTCCTGGAGATTGTGTTATTGATGTCTTTGCCATATGTGGAGAGTTGGGACGCCAATCCAAGGACTTGCATCGCCTTGTCTTTGCATGGAGGGAGACACAAATCTTGCACACAATTTCCTCATGGAGGGAGACACATATCTTGCACACAATTTCCTCATGGATCTTCCATGTGATCCAGAAGATGAGTGAACTTTATCCTATTTTAACATACAACTATATTACATGGATGTTTTTTATTTTACATAATCTTATAAGCTTATGGTTTTGATTTGGTGTGATATCCATAAGCTTCCTCTATGAGCTTATGGTTCTCATTTTTGTGTTATGCACATTGTGTATATGGATAGCTCTTTTGATACATGGATATTTTGGACCTCATAAGCATCCTATGAGCTTGTGGACCTCATTTTGGTGTTATGTGCATTATGTATAAATGGATAGCTCAATTTCTGATTAGTTATTTTGGTGGGCTTCCTATTACATGAATATATAAGGATATTGTGGGTTGTATGTACATGGTTAATATCTGTGAGTTTTTGTAATTCATAAGCTTATAAGCTTATGGTTTGGATTTGGTGGCTTCCTACAAGCTTGTGATTCTCATTTTGGAATTATGCACAAGCTTGCTTATGGTTTGGATTTGATGTGATATGCAAAATATTTCTATGTGCTTATGGTTTTAATTTTGGTGTTATGTGTGTATATATGGATAGCTTAGTTTTTTGATTCGGTGAGATATGCATAATCATCCCATGAGCTTGTGGACCTCATTTTGGTGTTATGTGCATCATGTATATTTGGATATTAAATGAATATATAAGGATATTGTGGGTTGTATGTACATGGTTAGTAGCTTTAGTTTTGTGATTCATAAGCTTAAAATCTTACAGTTTGGATTTGGTGTTATATGCATAAGCTTCCTACGAGCTTATGGTTCTCATTTTGGTAGTATGCACAAGATTGTTTATGGTTTGGAGTTGGTGTGATGTGCTTATGGTTTTCAATTTGGTGTTATGTGTGTATATATGGATAGCTCATTGTTTCAATTTGGTGAGATATGCATAAGCATCCTATGAGTTTGTGGACCTCATTTTGGTGTTATGTGTATCATGTATATTTGGATATTACATGAATATATAAGGATATTGTGGGTTGTATGTACATGGTTAGTAGCTTTAGTTTTGCGATTCATAAGCTTATAAGCTTATGGTTTGGATTTGGTGTGGTGTGCTTATGGTTTTCATTTTGGTGTTATGTGTGCATATATGGATAGCTAATTGTTTTGAATTGGTGAGATATGCATAAGCATCCTATGAGCTTGTGGACCTCATTTTGGTGTTATGTGCATCATGTATATATGCATGGCTCAAATTTTTATTAGTCATTCTGGTGGGCTGCTACATTACTTGAATATATAAGGATATTGTGGGTTCTATGTACATGACTATGGAGGTTGGTAGATTTGAGGTTTTGAAATTCATAAGCTTATGGGCTTATGGTTATGAAAAAGCTCACAAAATCCTCGTAGATGCCAAAAAAGCTTGCAAGAGAATGCTCACAAAACAAAAAAAAAACCCGTAGTGCAAGAGCTTAGTCAAGAGGTGTGACACTCGGTAGAGCCATTGAGTTATGCAGAGCTCAATGACCGAGACCCCATGGTCCTTGCCCATGGCCATGCCACCATAGGAGGGTCCAGGCCATCATCTCTCATCATTCGAGGACCTTCTCGCAGTGGCTTAGTTTTACCACCTTGAGCAGCATGTCACAATGGCACATGAGGTATGTATTAAGGTGAGATGAGAGCTCTCTACTCATGTACCTAGATCAAACTTTATAGTTCTAGATTGTATTGTCTATGCACCAGGCCTTGCCAACATTGGAGCCCATATGTGCATCAACCAATCATTAAACAAGTATTAGCAAAAAAATGTCATCCGCATCAACATCAATCATCCCAAAGTAAATATTCAACAATCCATTGAATGTACCCTATTCAAATTTATATCTTTAAGCAATGATCAACATTCATTTATGAAGCCTAACCTTTGTATAATCCAAGAATTCCTCAGAGCTCCAAATCTGCAGATATTTGAGGTCAATACTCTTCATCAAAGCAATGTAAATAGCAATAATAGAAGGAGATGATATGTTAACAAAATAACAACCATCAGGGAACTAGACTATGGAAAAAATTACTCAATTGCATATCATGTGAACAAAGAGAGAGGTATGCCATACCCCTCCTTTTGATACCATTACCTTTTCACACCATCGACTTAGAGACCTTTTCACACAAGGATCAAGACCCTCACATGGGCACATATTAGATGTGGTCTTCCTCTTAAGAGGAAGGGGGGGGGGGGGGACTTACTTGCAAGGAAACACTTCCAAAAAGGGGGGGGGGGGGGTAACATATGTGTTACCCCCTCCACTCACAAATAATTGAACCTCTTGGAGGTTTAACTACAAACATAGTAGTACATAAGAGGGGGGGCTCAATTTTCAAAAACATCACGTCAATGTGGGCTGCAAGTGAGGGTCCATTTTTTGGGGGGGAAATAGTCCCCTCGCCCCCCTCCTCCTTTGGGGAGGGGCACCAAATATGTGGGGCCCTTGTTGATTAACTACACTATAGAGATGAAAACTTAGGATGACCTCTATCTTTTTTTCACAATGGAACACAAGTGCTACCCGTGCATGTGCGTAAGCTCTAACGTGAAAAGGTGATTCAAGGCAAGTGTCTACTGAAGGGAAAGAGGGGGGGTTAGAGAGGCACCCACCAAGGAGGAGGTAACTCCCTTTCACACATTTTCAAGCCAAGATGCCAAATGGGATAATTACAAAACTAAATAAATAATTTTGTTATGATTAGAATCTACTTGAATGATTAGTTATTTTATAATAATCTCTCTCTCACACACACAAAGAGTGGACCAAAACGAAAGTTTTGTAACAGTCATAGGAAGTTTCAGAAGTAAGCACTTCAACAAAAACTAGAACAGGAGTGGCAAGCACTGAATGATATTGATAAGGAGGATATGGACAAGGAATCTAAATAATCATCATAACTCCCTTCATCATCCGCACTTTTTTCAGAGTGAGATACATCTGCTAATAGAGACCATGTCTCCTAGTGTTTCTTCTGCATCAAAATATCTCAGTTGTGCAGATTCTTCTTGAGAATTTTAGATTTCTTTAATCATCTGCACGGGCACAATATCTTATCTGTCCTAATCATAGAATTTGGTTTTATTTGGCAATACACAGGTGGATATCATTGCAAGAACATGATTCCACTCAAGAGGTTCAATTAGATGGTCAATTACATCATTCCACTCAAGAGGTTCAATCAGATGTTCTAAAAATGGCAGTAGAATATAAGATTCATCAGTGAAACTTTTATAAATGACCACATCCTCCTCCTTGAATTCTCTGCACAATGCATTATACATCCACAAATCTAATCTTCTTTCTGACAAAGTTGACTTTCAAATTTTTGAGGATGCAGAGTCAAAATCATCCCACTGGAGAGTGTGTCACATCCCTATAAGCGTGATTTTTTAAGTTAACCCTTGTGAGATGACGTTCTCATGTCTGAGGTACAAATAGTTGTAACCCCAATCTTGTATCATCATCATGACTTGTCTCATAAAAGGTCTCCTTAAAATCACTTCATAGTTTGGATCCTTTTTGAAATCAACTGTTGCGAATGTGTGCTCAAACTCTATACCACAAGATTTAAAGATTACATTTTCAAGTAATCCCAATGGTTTCTCCAAATTCCCATATGCTACTTGAAGAACCATACATGTCCTTCTAATTGTAGGCTTTCCCCATATTTCCCAAATTTCTCTTGTAGCAATGCTTATACCCGCACCACTATCCACGATAAATGTGGATATAATCTTTCCGTGCTCTATGTGCAATGTAGAATTACTTTGATCCTGCACTTCACAGTATTTCCCCACTTTGTTGGCAGGCATCGGAGTGAGTTGCTTTGGTGCTTAATCAGCCGAGCCAGTAGTTAATAGACTCAAAAGTCTTCTCGCTCATAGCCTTGACTCTTTAACAAAGTGCTACTTCATTCCATAGGTCTGGCCTCACTTTCAACACATCTGAAGATGGTAATGTGCATGTTAGTACAAGTGCTGACAACATTGCATGCAAATGCAAAGTATCCTTCTCTCTCTCATATTCTCTTAGATATGAAGGAAATGTTTTGAGGGTAAGCTTACTGGGCGGTGAAGCCATAGTCTGTGAATCATCTTGCAAAGATGCTGTATCCATTTCACCAGCCTATTGGCCAGTAAAATCCATAATAGAAAATGGTGGTGATTGACATGAAGAAGAATCTTCTTCCACTTGCTTTTTCACATCCTTCCATATCTCATTCGCCAGCATTTCTTCAAATTTTGGTATCTCATAACCAAAATCTATAGTAGTCAATGGTGCATTATGCGCTTCATTTTGAATCTCATATGTTCTAACAGAAGGATGAGGAGCTTGCTCACTCCCTCTCTCCATGCTTGGAGTATCTTTTGTTGTTGTGTCAAGTTCAGGCTTCTAAGCCACTGGTCTTCTAATAAACTGTCGTGGTGGTCCTTCTAAAAGAGTTTGAGTATCTCGAATCATTTGTTGGTGAACAACGAAATTGATTTTCTCTTCTTGTGGATTGGGATACTCTTACAGCTTTTACAGAATCTCCACTTGAGCCGTTAATCTACCCTTGTAGGCTTGCATCATTGTATCAAGAGGCTCATTAACCTTCTCTACCAGCATTGATCCTGCTATTCTTTCCTTAGACAACACTCGTTCATGTGTTTCGTTCAATGGCTGCCTTAATTCGTCTGATTTTTTTATATTACCATTATTTTCCACTCGAGACTTTAAACTCTCCATTTGTTGGCATATAAGCCTAAACATTTAAAGGCCATTTCCACCACGCATGTCATGATTGAATCAACTAGCTATAAAAAGCTATCCTGCATGTAATCGATTATCTTTAAGAATACATATGTTTTGTTCAAATGGGTGCCTTAATTCATTCGATTTTGTTGTATTACCATTATTTTCCACTCGAGACTTCAAAATATTTGTTTGTTGGTATATAAGCCTAAACATTTATAGGCTATTTCCATCATGCATGCCATAACTGAATCGAATGTCTATAAAAAGCTATGCTGCATGTAATGGATTATCTGAAAGCTTGGTTGAATTGAATGAGAAAGCACTTGGCACCATTGCCTTTACCCTAGGAGATGAGATCATACACAAAATTACTGGGAATACCAATGCTAAAAAAGCATAGTATGAGTTAGAAAAAATATTTGGAATTAAGTATAAGGAGAGTATAAGAACTCAAAGGTTAAATTGCTTCTACAATTATATAGTCTTAATTTGAAGCCTAATGATTATATGATGAGGCATATTAATAAGTTTAAGAGCATTAGCAGCAGCTTATTTTCAATATAGAAGAAGCTTGAGAATGATGAAGCTAAAGCTATACTTTTAGCTAGTTGTGATATTGAGAGCTATAGTGATCTTGTTGAATGTTCATCAAGTATGGATAACCTCTCAAAGAATTATATAGAAGCTGCACTCCTAGAAAAAGAATCAAAGCTAAAGAATGCACATAAAGCTTCTACTCCAAATGTAGCAGCTTATTTTCAATAGAGAAGAAGCTTGAGGATGATGAAGCTAAAGCTATACTCTTAGCTAGTTGTTATATTGAGGGCTATAGTGATCTTGTTGAATGTTCATCAAGTATGGATAAACTTTCAATGAATGATATACAAGCTTCACTCCTAGAAACAGAATCAAAGCTAAAGAATGCACATAAAGCTTCTACATCAAATGTTGGTCGAGCCTTCTATTCAAGAGAAGGTAGAGCATCAACACCAAGAGGACAAGGACAAGCACATCAAGGCTAACTTGTGACTGTTGTGGAATGCAAGGCCACATAGAGAAGATTTTTTGGAGCAAGGGTAATCCCCCATGTAAAAATTGTAACAAATTTGGTAATGAATCAAATTGTTCGTCTACAAACTATGTAAATGCCTGATCCAATGATGTAATTGATGTACCCCAAGATGTATTATTTTAAATCATATGAGCTAAGAGACTTGTGAGTCTATTTTCTTTTGTTGTAAGAATCCTACACCCAAAAGTGACACCATAGTGCTAAAGGCCTAAATGGGCACTATGGGGGGGGGATTATCACTTCTCAAGTATGGTGATGACCTTACACACATCAAGGGGGGGTGCTGGAATATTGATTTTTAGCATGCCTAGGATGTGCTAATGAGCACTAGTGGATGAGTGAATTCAAAAATAAAAGGAATGGTTATAAAGGGTGTCCAATAGAATTGCAAGGGAATGGGTAAAGCCAATAAGGAAAAGGTTAGGTCCAAGTGTGACAACTGGGTGCAAGCTATATTGTAAGCAAAGGCCTATTTAATAAGCAAGTGAATGAATGACAATCAAGCTCCTTTGTGAAAAAGATGAGCTCTCAACTTTCATAACTCGTGCATATTTCTTAACCTAACCACATGAATGCTACTCTCTCTTCCTCCATAGCTATATCCTCCATCATCTTCTTGTTTGCCAAGCTTCCATGAAAGCTTTCATAAAAAACTCTTCTATTTAACACACGTGGTATGCTTACATATTTCTAAGTGGATTTGTTGGGGGGCTTCAAAACAAAATACTCCACAATCACATTTATTTGCTAGAAGACCTACAAGTTTAAACAAATGTTGTCTTGATGTTATGTATTTCTATGACAACTTTGAGTGCATAGCACACGACAAGTCTAATCCAAAATTTGTATAAATAATCCTATTCATCAATAATGGAATTTAATAAGAATATTTCTTTTTCTAAATGATCCTTTAATAACTATGCATACATCATTTTATTAAAATATTCTCATAGAAATATTCTAAAATATTCTCTTCTCCATTTGAACATAGGCTTCAACATGCCATAAATTATCTATGTAGAAATATGATGAAACCTTCTCTTTTTGATAAGAAAATTTATTATGCTTTTTCCTATTTAAAGATACGATGAAAATTCCTCTTTTGATAAATAAAAATACCCATGTATATACATACCATGAATATACATATTTAAAATATAACAAAAATTCCTCTTTTTACCATATAGATATTTATGCATACATACTATAAATATATTGATATTATGGTTTCATTAAAATATTGTTTTAAAGACAGCTGAGTCTATGAACAGGCAATTTCATATTGGGTGTGTAAGTGGTGTGACTATCTTGAAGTTTGCTTGAAGCGCTAACTAGGGAGCCTGGGAACTCTTTTTGCTGGTACACCTGGGACAAAACATAACCAAATTCTTAAATGGATCCTATCACTACAGTGGTTGGGTGGTTGGCTAACCCATGGGACTGGATGGGGTTAGGCTGGATTGATGGATCCCTAAAATGAGACTCAATTCTGTTATGGTACGATAGATGAAGTAAATCCCGGATAGTCCTTGTTATATGGAAAAGAATCAACGGCTGTGCCTCTCGATGAGGAAAAAAGCGTTGGTCTCTATGATCCAAGTGCACGTCTTTTCCTTGATCTAATGCATTCTGGTGGGTGAGGGAAGTTTTTTTTTCTCGAGTTCAGTTTTGGAAGAACCGAGGAATTAGTCTCTTGTCTGCACATTCGTGGTGGGCGAGGCCCCGAGTGGGAAGCTCTGCCTTGCGCAAGAGGTTGCTACTTCCGCTGCCAGCACCCCCAGAGTTCGATACGCAGAGAGGGTAGGGATCTCACGCCTCATATCCCTTCTTGTGCTTATCTTGCTTGTCACTCAGCCCTTAGCATGAACTAGACTCTGATAACATGAAAATATGTAGGGGGAGAGCTTGAGCTCTTGCAAGCACACACACACTCACACAAGCTCGAGAAGAGAACACACAAGGTGAGAAGTTGAACTCTTCACACAACAAAATGAAGTCTACAAAGAAGATAAAGTTACTAACACACATACAAGATAATAGAGTATATACAAGCAGTCCATAATGTGAACACTCTATGTGGAGTGGGTAGGTGTGGACTAGTCGGTGTAGTCCAGGTGTAGAATATATGGCAAAGATATGTTGGTGCCAGATACCAAAACAGCCAGTGATGTAAATGTCGAACAGTCATGCAACGCCTCTCTTGAGTGTCATCTCATGTTGAGCTTGATATCTGAACAAGCACACCCCTATACTATGCCTCTATACTTAACAAGGCAACTACTACTATCAGGGTTGCTTCGTGTTGCTCCATGTAATAGCACCACTCCCAAAGGAAAACATGTAATAGCACCACTTCCAAAGGAAAACATAAACATGCTAGTAGTTCTTCTATCCAAAAGATGGTACCATCCCAATCTGCATTAGTGTTTCCATGCACTTGCAGCTGTATACTGGCTTCATAGAAGAGGCCATAATCCACTAAGGACCTCATGTAGCATAGTGTGTGCCTCACACTTTCCATATTCCTCTTCATTGAAGAGGCCATAATCAACTCAAAACCTCATGTAGCATAGTGTGCACCTCACACCATCCAAATGCGGCTTCCAAGGAACCTACATAAACTAGCTCTCCAACCTAACTGTGTTTGGCTTGGTAATCATCATATAGATCAAGCTGCCCACTACCCTCCTGTAAATAGTGGAATTCTTCACAATCTCACCTATATTTCCACTCAACTTGCCATTTTAATCCAATGTTATAGAAATGTGCATATAACCATACCATATTTAGACAACATGTCCAATGCATAATGTCTCTGTGAATAGCCATATGCTCTTAGGCATCTTAATAACCTTAATGCCAAGAAAGTATCGTAGCTCACCCAAATCCTTCATGTCAAATTTTTTCTTGAGAAGGCCCTTTATATCCTCAACTTCCTCTTCATTATCACCCTCAACAATCAAGTCATCCACATAGATGGTGATGACTACAATCTCCTTATCACTCTTTAGCACAAAGAGTGAATGATCAGCATCTGCCATATGAAAGCCAATGGTGATAAGATACTATGCAATCTTATCATGCCATGCTCTTGGTGTCTACTTCAAGCCATACAAGGCATGGTAAGATACAAGACTATTGCTGCTGCTGACCATAATTCTCATTACCTATTCGGCCATCACCTTGGCCACGTCCACGACCTCTACCTCTTCCTCTACCTGAACTTGTGTAGAAGGCCTACTGCTCTGAACTGTTTTTGTTTTGTGAAGATTGTTGATCTTCACCCAAGTTCTTCTCTTCAATGATCAGCATTGACACCAAATCTGTGAAGTTGGGAATGTTCTCAAATGAGTCTAAATAGACTTCTTGAACGCCTTGTATTGTGTCCTGAGACCCCGTAGACACACTTCCACCTTATCATCATCATCAACAGAAACACCAATTAATGCAAGGGATTCCACAATACAATCACATCCATCTACATTCATTCAGATCCACATCACATCACATTCACATCTATTTACATTACTTCACATCTACCCAAGTCCACATCACATCACATCTCATCTATCCACATCATATCTCATCCATTCATATCTAACCAGATCCACATCACATCACATCCATTCACATCACATTTTTATCTCACCACATCTCACCTCATCCACTCACATCTCATCACATCCATTCACATCCCACATTCATTCACATGCATATCTATCACATCACATCTCATTCTCATCCATTTACATCACATCACATCCTTTCACATATCATCACATCTCATTCTCATCCATTTACATCACATCACATCTCATTCTCATCCATTTACATCACATCACATCCTTTCACATATCATTACATCTTATTCACATCTCTTACATCCACATCCACATCCACATCCATTCACATCACATCACATCTCATCACATCCACTCACACCTTATCACTGTTGCCATATATATAGGCAGTGATGTGTGTGAACACACTTAGGACCGCCAGGGCACTTTTTCCCTCTTTAGGAGGTTTTTCCCCCCGGCTTGTATATACGCCCATCATTCTAGGGCTAACTTATCTTTTGTACATTGACACAATCTAATACATTGTGTGTTGTGTCCATTCTTGCTTCTTCTTCTCCAAGCTTTGTGTGCTTTCCTGCAACCCTAATTCCAACAATTGGTATCAGAGCAGGCATTGGCTCCCAGGGCTACGCCGCCAGCACCCTCCGACTCACGTTCTCCGATTGAGGTGAGCTTTCACGAGCGCTTGCAGGACCCTAAAGTCTGCAAAAATTGCATCTGAGGTCGTTTCGGGCTCCGTTTTTGCATTACAAGTTCTGCACAGGTGTTTTCGTCATTTTGTGCAGAAATTTTGACAGTGCAATTTTCTGCAAAACAGGCATACGTATTCTATTGTGGACCATGCTACATAGCACGAGTTGTTTTCTGTTCAGTCTTTGCTTCATTACAGGTAGCTTTTGCATCAGTTTCAGTTAGTGGCCATGGTGGCTGATAACAGCAATGATGTATTTCGCATGTTGTCTGCTCTGATGACAAACTGGATGGAGACAGCAACTGCCTACTTTGCGCATACATGATGTAGCATGTTTTGGTTGCAAAAGGAGTGCGGAACATTGTCCAGGGTATGGATGTACGTCCAGGTTCTGTGGATGTAGGATCTGTTTGAGGATGTTGCAAGTTCTAGCAGCTCTACTGTTGCTGCTGTTTTACCCACTACTGAACAAGCTCGTTTTGGGATGGTAAAGATGCACAGGCTCATGCCTTGATTGCACTTTCTCTCAAACATAACATCACCCCATATATTCGTTCAGCTAAAACAACAAAACAGGCTTGGGATATTCTGCAGGTCGTAAACGAGGTAAAAATCTCTTACCTACATAAAGAGCTAGAATCGAAGATTATGCAGGAAGATGATGACATGAATGTTTTTCTTGTTGAGATTAAAGATCTTAAGGAATAGTTGATTTTTGCAGGTGAGATTATTCTTGATCATTCTCTTGTGCAGACTGTTCTTGATGCTTTACCTGAGTCATATTAGACTTTTGCTTACACATGGAGACTTGTTACTGTGAGGACAGACCTGATGTTGTCAAGTATGATACTTTAGTCAACAAGCTCTTGCAAGAAGTGCAATCTAGGCAAAACAAGGCTAGGCAGCGTGTAGTTGATCAGGAATTTGTTGCTGCCCAGCAGAGAAGAAGTGGTAAGGCAGCCCCTTCCACTGTTTCTTCTCCTATTAGTAGGTCTGCAACTTCTTCTCCTTCCACAGGTAGCAACAATAGGTCTGAGAAGGCTCTTGAGATAAAGGCAAGAAAAAAATGAGGTGCAACTATTGTAAGGCAACTTGATATGTTCACTTGTCTTGAGGCTGTCCCTAATGGGAATACTGTCACATGTGCCAATAATGCTTCTTACCCAGTGAAGGGCATTGGTAAAATTATGCTTACTGCTGTAAATGGCAGCGCTTTCACACTTTCAGATGCTTTGTATGTGCCAGGGATAAAGAAGAATCTATTGTCTGTCTCTACGCTTGCTAGACTTAGACTTGTAGTGAAATTTGTGGATGACAGATGTACTGTTCATGATTTGACTTCTGGTGATACGATTATTGTATCTGACACCTTGTTTCGTGGGCTGTATAGGCTCAATTCTTATGACAAGTGTGTGGAATATTTTTGGTCATTTGAACTTTGCTAGTTTGCTGCGTTTGCAGAAATTTGATATGGTTGCTTCATTGCCCCCTCTTGAGGCACCATTGAAACATGTTTGTGAAGGCTGTATTTTGGGCAAAATGCAGCGTTCTGCGTTTCCAAAGGATGGTTCTGTGCGGGCCACTCGCAAATTGCAACTTGTACATAGTGATGTATGTGGGCCTATGCAAACTCCGTCATTTGGTAAACACTTGTACTTCGTGACTTTCATTGATGATTACTCAAGGCATGCATGGGTATATCCACTGAAGGCAAAGTCCGAAGTGTTTTTGTGCTTCAAACAGCTTTTACTTATGGTTGAAAATGTATCCAATTGTACTGTGGGCACCCTCCGTTCTGATCGAGGGGGGGAGTACATGTCTAAAGAGTTTGATGCATTTCTGGCTAGTCGTGGGATAAAACACCAATGTACAGTGCCGTATACCCCTCAGCAAAATGGTGTTGCTGAGAGAAAAAACAGGTCACTTATGGAGATGGCACAATGTATGGTCAAGAGCCAAGCTTTGCCACATGCGTTTTGGCTTGAGGCTGTCATGTGTGCTGCATATGTACTCAACAGGTGTCCCACTAAGGCCTTGCAGTCTATTACTCCATACAAAGCTTGGCATGGCAGAAAGCCTTCTATTGGCCACTTGTGTGTCTTTGGTTGCTTGGCCTATACTTTAGTGCTTGTGCAACAACGTAGAAAATTGGATGATAAGGCTGTCAAATGCATTTTTGTTGGTTACAGTGCTGAAAAAAGGGTTACAGATTGTATCATCCAAGCTTTGTGTGCTTTCCTGCAACCCTAATTCCAACAATCACATCGCATTCACATTTTGTACCGTTTTCTACTTTCGATACCGATAGGACTTTTCTAAGTTTCTGCCAATTGCTTGGCCTAGTTAAAGGTACTTTTTCTCGATGGATATTTTCATATTCTTTCTCAAATTTCTCAAGTGAAATATATTCAATATTCTTCTTTTGAGTAAAAGATTCATGGGATTTACAAAAATTAATAATGCTCAAAATTCACTTTTGATATACTCATAATTTGAATTATGCCAAAAATCCCTCTTTTACCATTTAATTACTTGGATCTCAAATATCATGGGAATTTCTCTTTTTGCGTAAAAATAAATTTACCAAAAATTTCTCTTTTTGCATAAAAATAAATTTACCAAAATTTACTCTTCTCTCATAATTAATTATGCATAATTAAGAAAAATATTTCTCATGAATATGATGAAAATCATTCTTTTTGCATAGGATGTCCAATCCTAGAATATGGTAGGATGTCCCCTTTTAGCATTATGCATAAAATTAAGATATGTATTATTTTTTGAAAATTTTTCCATAGCTTCGCTGCTATTACTGATAATTCTCAATTTTTTTCTAAAGAATAAAAGCTTGTAATGAAAATATGATAGTAGTTCCTCTTTTATGCTTAAAATCAAACTATGAACTTAAATCATAATTTTAACCATAATCATAAACTTAATTATGATTATCCCACTAGATTATGCTAATTCCATTATTTCACTTTTCCCAAATTGATAGGATAATCTATTTCTCATTTAGAATCAATCAACGACTAGGCGATTATTATGACATTCTACAATGCCAATTTATTGAGGTGTGTGAGTAGTTGTGAGTTAGCACTTAATGCCATGCTCCTTGCAGTAACCATTAAATTGTATTGAAAAGAATTCTCCTCCTCAATCAATGCAAAACTTCTTCAATTTCGTCCCTGCCTCATTTTCTACAAGCTTATGCCACAACTTAAATTTTCCTAAAGATTTAGCTTTCTCTCAAAGAAAATACACCCACATCTTTCTACTAAAATTGTCAACTAGTAGCATAATATAATTAGCCACCCATAGCAGAAGTAGACATTTTACCAATAGATCCACATGTACCATTTCTAGAGGAGACTATGCTCGATTGTTGCTCTCTCATGGCAATGCCTTCCTTTGTTGCTTGCCCATCATGCAAGACACACATGTGTCCTGCATATCTACATTGGCATATGAGCTACCATCCTTGATTCATGCATCTATTTGAGCACATTATAATTGAGATGCCCAAAATGCTCGTGCCAAAGCTTGCTTGTGCAATGTTTTTCCATCGTCTCATAAAGGCACTCACCTCGTATATAGATTGTTGCACCTTACACCTCTACTGACAAGTTATTCTAGGAACATATAGCACATCCGTTATTTTCACCTATAGATGCTAGAAAAGAGATGTTTCCAAGCCCTTTGGCTAGAATCTTAGCATTATTCTGACCATAACATTGATGGGTTTGTGGAGAGGCTTCTAGGAACTATACCAATCTTTCTAACTGGTCATGTGTTGAGATGCACCACTATAAAAAATCCATGAATCATCAACAGCAAGAGTTTGAGCTGATGAGAATACCTCTTCAATGGAAACCAATACCTCAAGGTCTACATCCACGTTGTTTGCAGATTCTTTTCCCTTTTGAGAAGACTTCACGATGCCATTCTTCTCATTTATCTTCTTCTTTCAGTAGTCTTTGACTACATGACCCTTTGAGTCAGAGTAATAAACAACTACCTAAAAACTTCTTCTTCTTTAACTTCTTATTTGAATTAGAAGAAACCATGCCTTTGCCCTTGGTGTTGGCAAAGAATGCAACACCACTGCCACCATCACGGGTCTTGAATTGCAACTCCTCCTCAAGCAACATAGCACATAATTCCTTAAATGTAAGAGGTTGTGGTCTAACTTGAGTGTTCAGCATCGTAACTAGACCATTGTATTTTGGAGGTAAGATTCATATACACCTCTGAGAGCCAAATCTTTTGGAATTTTGGATCAACTAGGAGTAGCCATTTGATCATGTAGGTCCTTGATACATTTGATGAAATTTTCAATGTTCTTCCCTTTGGCCAACTTCTCAACAACAAGCTTATTTTCCAAGTTTTAGATTCTAGTATGATTCCTAGTCTCATACTGCTGATTTAGTATGCCGCCCAAGCATCACATGCCTTAGTAGTGTATTAAACTAAGCTTAGGAAAAAAAATCGTAAGATTGGTGACAATGCAACAAAGTGCATCTACATTGTGCTTCTTCCATGCCCAAAGAAGAGCAGCATCAGGTTGAGTCATCATATTCAAAAAGTTTGGATGTGGTGTTAATACGGGCTCTAGATCAGCACCCGTGGGCCCCATGACATTGTCAAGCAGCTTATAGGAATCCAAGATGGCACTAATCTTCAACTTTTAGAGTGTGTAGTTGCTTCCATCATGCTTGCCTTCTAAAAAGGTAGGTGGTTGAATGTGGAGTGGTGCTGTAGCAACATCAGCCGTCGCCGACGGGCAACATTCAAAGTTGAAGCCATCACACCAAAATAGTGTATTTATAGTGTAAGATGAGTATTTCTTATACACTCTTAGCTACACGCACCTCAATGCTCTGATACCATATAAGATTTATAAGTACTTAAGAGGATATAGTAGCATAAGAGAGTAGACAGAACCCAAATGTCAATTGCATAGACATATACATAGTCAAAAAATTACCCACGCCATGCACCAAAACATGTCTACTCCACAAATTTTCTCAAACTTAAAAAAACAAAAATAGCCAAATTGTCTATGGAAATCCTATATACCAATGTAGCATGCAAAAAAGATGAAACAAAAATTGTACGTGTAGTCCTAATCATTGCCTCAAGGTGGCTCGCATACCAACTTTGTGAGGTACTCATTGTAAGCAAATAAATCCCCTTGCAAGCACAAACAATGGCAATAATCCATGGCACAAGTAGCTCCCAAACCATCACATCTAGCAAATACGTCAATCACATAATCCTCCTCCTATGTGAATGTCGCTAACAACCACGTAAATGCATAACACATAGCAAGAGACACATAGATTCAACTTGACCATTATTGTACATTCATAGAAGTTTATTGTGTGCTTAATTTACTAAAAGAAAGCCTTGGAGCATTTAGCTCCCCCTCTCACTGATGTCTCATCTACTATGGTGTGATGATTATTGCAATGTATGATGCAACTCCTAGATGCTGGGAAATAGTGATGAGATACACGCTCTCTAGCCTCTTTGTCGTAGACTTGGGGAACTGGCATGTCTTTATAGTACCAAAACCCATGGTGACATCCCTGACTTGCAAATATTATACATGTTATAATGGAAACTTATACAAAGTATTGTTTATGATTCAAATGACAATGCTATAAACACACCTTCTCACCTGTCTGTGGTGGATGCAATAAACCATTATCACATACTAGTGTCCATGAACATTGGAGCTATAATCTTGATTTTTGGCGTACTTCAATATCTTCCATACCCATGTACATATCCCCTTGGTAGTTGACCCAAGGTTTTGGGTGCATAGACGTTGGATGGTTGGCTAATTTCACAAAGTACCTGCCCATAGGATATTGAAAAATGTCTGCATTGTAGGCATTAGTACTAGCAAAACTTTAGGTGAACTCATGATAAGGTGTACTAAAAACATGTGTCCTGGACAATGGTTTAGAACTGGTTGTGAAACACTTTTATGTGAAGAGTTAGAGAATTAAAACATGGTTGTTTAATCTTGTTTCACATTTATTATATCTAAAAGGCACTAGATAAATTGCTAAATACATCTTATGATGATATTAAATCCACTAATATTGGTTGTCTTCAAGTGTGGTAGAAACCAATGCAACTAGTAGAAAGTGTATCACCTTATCATGCTTTCACTGTCATAGTCAATGCCTATTGCTAGTGTGTTAATGAGACTTTTGCCTGCGATCTACATTTAATGTTCCAGCATGCATATCTTGAGACTGAGTTTGTCCTAAGTCATGTTACTCAGAGACATTATCCATTGACATCTTGCTTCAGGTCAATGACATTGTTTCCAAGGAAGATTCAAAGGACAAGTCCTCTTGAATGCTTTCTAGGTTGCCGACTGACCAAATTCCGCTGCCTCAAGTAGGTACTCGATCGGGAGGCTGCGTCAGATCCCTAGAAGATACCCAATGCTCGTCCGGATCTTAAATACATAAAGATTATGATTTATTTCTTAAGTGAAATGCAATATTTGTTTTTTTTCTTGTTCTTTTTAATGATTTTTTTGGAGGACAAAAATAATTGCAAGTTTGTTTTGTTTTGGAAAATGCGATGTTTACATGATTAATTTGATTCCAAATTGGATGTGCACATGGTCATACGATTTTCTAGGTGTAAGGAAGGGTGAGCCATTTTGCAGTTCTGCACAATAGCCCTCTCTATTTGTGAAATCGTTTTTCACATACAAGGTCCAATTGAGATGCACTATGGTATGAGGGGTCCCTGGTTTGAATAAGAACCAAAACGACAGCCACAATCTCTTGGGACTGTTGGGAATGAATCCACAGCGTGGAATTATTTTTCATGTGCGGGATTTTTATCTCTGCCTGGAAGCTTCAAAGAAGTCCTGAGCGCGAGAGATAAAATCCCCAACACAATCCAATATGACCCAACGGCTGAAAGTTGTGTTTTTGGTACCTTTTCGTACCCACCCAATAAACCATCATATAGCCTTTCAAGGCCTCGATAATACTAGAAATGCAATATTGAAATTAATTCCTCCAAAGGCACTTACCTCCGCCCGTGGTTGTGTACCTACTTGCAAACTTAAACCACTTTGTTAGCAAGTATACCATGCATAAAATGCCTACTTACTCTACTCCTAATGCACAAATGAAAAAGATAAAGAGTAAGGATGCAGAAGTAGTCTTAACCGCCAAAGAAGTGAAGTGGAATTGATCTCCACACACTCCTACTCAACTCAACTCTTTCTTTCTAATCTACTCTAACTAGCCCGGCTGCACGACGCCCTTGGGATCACACACCCAATGCTCATATCTAAACCTATTCTCGCTGGTTTTGCAAGCAAATGAAGCTAACACAAATGTGAGTAGAAATGATTGGCACTCGAGTAACCATAGGTTATTGTTCCCTGGCCAGCGAATGGAAGATCCTCAAGTCCCCTTTGTTACAATGTGAGGAAAGCAAGAGCCCAATTTGACCATAGAGTCTTTCAACTCCTATTGATCCAAGGAACTCTAACCTAGATTAGTGCATAGAAGCTATCCCAAAATGGGAGAATACACTAATCACTCTACTACCCATTTCTTAACCTAGACATTCAACAAGCACACTCACATAGCATTCCACCTTGTTCCACAAAGCACCTCTCAATCGGCATATGCGCACATAGCAAGTGTTTCTCTCTCTCAATGTCTAATCCAAACAATCAATCTATTGCTAATTAAGCACCGGATTCACACCCACGCTTCTATCTTCTTAAGTACACACACAATCTCTCAATCCAAGCCACTAAAGCAAAGAGCAATCCAACATGCTTCAACTACTTCAAAGCTAGCAAGGATTCATGCATACGATCAACTCAATGCAAGCAAGCCAAATCAATGCTATGGGCAAGCAAATCCACTAATTCCTTCTCTATCTAATCATTAATTAAGCTAATTACTCAAACGCACACATGATTTAAAACTCAAACAAACATAAGGACAAGAGAGCATAGGGTTTCAATGATTCAAGCATGCAAGTAAGCCACACATACACACATAAATCAAAGAATATTAAGCTAATTCAATGATGCATGAAATAACAAGCATCAACAAAGACATGGAATGGTCTGGACCAATTTGAGGGTTGAACAATCGGTGCAACTTCCAACATCAGTTGTGTAAATAGTGAAAAGATCTTGCAGAGGCTCACCAATAGAGGAAGATGAAGAAGGTGGCCACTCAAGCAAGTCTGTATCAGCCAAAGGCAGGGAACCGATGCACAGACAGACCACATGTTGAAGAGTTTCAACAACAACCACTCTCTCCTACATTCGCACAACAGCCTTCTACTAATAGTTTGGCAAAAATGTCTTGCAGAATTCATAAAGTCACCTCTCTTGCTAGAATTCGTAAATGGTTGCCTGCACACCAACAAAAGTAAGAAGATAAGGTTTTTATTAAACCTTAATTCATAAGAGAATTGTGGTGTAACTGTCCTATGTAAGCAAGGGTTCACATGTGGTGCCCAGCAAAGTTAAAGTCCAATCTTCTTTGCACACTTGGGGGCCCAGGAATCCTTTTTCTTCCCAATATTTCCTCTCAAACCCAGATGCTAACAACCCACTCATCTCACAAACCCAGACGCTAACAACCCACTCATCTCACAAGAATCCATATTAGTTTAGGTTTTTCTTTTCCACATTAAGAAAACCTCTTTCCTATTCTAAATTTGGATCCACACACATATCTATCGGGTGGATCATTTCAAGCCTATCTTTTGTGAGGGTGTACTTCATGACTAATCTTTTTGGGAAATTTCAACCATGGTTCAACTCATGGTTTGTTTGATGAGCTTCATAGATGGAGGTTTTCATTTATTCTTTACCAAAGGTTTCAGCATTTTTGTGCTCATTGGAGGAGGTTCTTTTGCCTTGTTTTTTTCAAGTCAAAGTGGCAAAATCTTTATGAGGTGTTGATGTGAAGAAGAAGTGAAGTTTGTGTGAGAAGAAGTGTGGTGTTTTCGGATGGGTACCGATTAAGGTGGTCCCATGTTGGAGTTTGAAGATTGTGGAGTGTTGAGATGTGGTTTCTTCATCAATATGTTTGAGGTGCTTAATCCAAGGAAGAAGGTTCTTTTTCAAAGTGTTCACAAGGACGCTTCACATTTAAGTGGAGGAGGAATAATAATCCCTATTTTTGTGCATTATTTGGCACATTTTTATGGTCTACATTGACACATTTATAGCATTTTGGCTATTAAACCATTTATTAGCTTTGCAAAGTAAAATCCATTGTAAATTGACATGGCAATATTAGTGGTCTGCATAACATTTAAAATCCATGGTCAAATATTATTTGTGTGTGAGTTTTCTCAACTTTCGGATACTTTTTAGTTCTTTATGTTGCAAAAAATGAAAGGTCTTTGAACCTTAGGCCAAAGATGTACTCAAAGTTTTTATAATATCAAGAAAAGGAAAAGAGGGGAGTTGGTTGAGGAAGTTATGCACAACTCCTTATGTGCATGCTTCTTCCACTTTTCTTTCTCTCTTATTTTGGCACAACCCTCTCTCTTTTCTTTCTTTTTTCTTGTTCTTTCTTATTGTAAAATTAGCTATGGAAGAAGAAGATGAGAGTGAGGATAATGAGGAAGATGATATTTTCTTTGTGCCAAGTTCTTTGTGAGTGAGTGGGTTTTTTTTTTTTGGTAAGAGAGAGCAAATATGCAAGTTTCATGGTGGTGAGGGGCTAAGCTCTAAGCATATATTTTGCTACCTTGGTACCCTGGTTTTGTGCTTATTTTGTGATTAGGGTGAGAGATGGTCATTTAGTTGCTTCCATAAAGCTTGCTTTCCAAAAAGGTAGGTGGTCGAATGTGGAGTGGTGCTGTAACAGTAGCGGGGGCAACATTCAAAGTTGAAGCTATTACACCAAACTAGTGTATTTACAGTGTAAGATGAGTATTTCATATACATTCTTACCTAGAAGCACCTCAGTGCTCTAATACCATATAAGATTTATAAGCAATGAGAGGATATAGTAGCATAAGTGTTTATGGGTGTGTACAACCCCTAGCATTAGTAGCATCAGCTTAGGCTAATGAGTTGTGGGATTTGTTTATTACAAGATTCACTTTCCTTCATATCCAATTTGTAGAATTGCATTAACAGATTTATCTTTGAGTTTTTAGCTTGTGTGCCAAATAATTTATTGAGTTCATCCCATGCATCTTTTGCCCATTATATCCCTGTGATGTGATAAATGATTTCATCATTTAAATTGAGTGCGATAAGTCCCAATTAGGGTGAGAGATGGTCATTTAGTTGCTTCCATAAAGCTTGCTTTCCAAAAAGGTAGGTGGTCAAATGTGGAGTGGTGCTGTAAGAGTAGCGGGGGCAACATTCAAAGTTGAAGCTATTACACCAAACTAGTGTATTTACAGTGTAAGATGAGTATTTCATATACATTCTTACCTAGAAGCACCTCAGTGCTCTAATACCATATAAGATTTATAAGCAATGAGAGGATATAGTAGCATAAGTGTTTATGGGTGTGTACAACCCCTAGCATTTTTGGCATTAGCTTGGGTTTGAACACCCCCTAGCATTAGTAGCATCAGCTTAGGCTAATGAGTTGTGGGATTTGTTTATTACAAGATTCACTTTTCTTCATATCCAATTTGTAGAATTGCATTAACAGATTTATCTTTGAGTTTTTAGCTTGTGTGCCAAATAATTTATTGAGTTCATCCCATGCATCTTTTGCCCATTATATCCCTGTGATGTGATAAATGATTTCATCATTTAAACTGAGTGCGATAAGTCCCAATGCTTTTTCATTCCTTCTCTTCCACTCATTTTTCCCTCTCACCTCTAGGCATTCATCTCTTCCCTCAACTAGCCCCCCCATAGATTTTTACTCATGAGCAGATACATGGTTTTTATCTGCCATGTGTAAAACTGCTCCCCATTAAATTTGGATAAATGATTTCATCATTTAAATTGAGTGCGATAAGTCCCAATGCTTTTTCATTCCTTCTCTTCCACTCATTTTTCCCTCTCACCTCTGGGCATTCATCTCTTCCCTCAACTAGCCCCCCCACAGATTTTTCCTCCATGAGTAGATACATGGTTTTTGTCTGCCATGTGTAAAACTACTCCCCATTAAATTTGGCTATTTCTTGTGCTGTACTCATGATAATGTGAAGGGGGTCTTACCTTTTGATCCAATTTTAAGATTAAAGGGTAGTGTCTACCCTTTTACAACTCAATTTGGTGTTTAGGAGATGATTACAATAGATTTATCAGCATAAAATCACCACCCAGAAATTACATTAAATCAAGGGTAACCAATTTGTACGGAATGGTTGGAGTGTCAAACCATCTTTTAATTGCAATCTAAAGATACCTAGTGGTTAATTTGAACCCTTAATTGCACCAAAAAATAGTGATTAGCATTGATTAATCTGATTAGAGCAAACTAATACTCTGTTTTATGTGTAGAAAACAGAGTATGCGAGGAGCCCAGATCTCCGGCCTTAGAGTTCAAAGGAGCTCAAATCCTTTCATGGCCATCAATAGCAATTAGTCTAGTAGAGGATTAAGCCAAGAAACACAAGATTTGACCAAACATTGAATGCTTAATCTCTATTTTATCAAAGTCACTTGCAGATTTGATGAAGAGCTTGGATCTCACTATAGACTTGATCAAATCAAATTCTGTCTTCACCACCTTGTAGAGAACCCTTGAAAACCCCTAGGGCCAAGAGGATTTAGACCCATTGCATCTGGTGAAGTAGAGATTTCAATTTCTCCTCAGAAAAACGGTGCCTGCAAATTAGTGAATTTCTCCAGCTATGCGCGGTGGTTTGACCTTCTGTTTGGATGGGGCCTAGAGCACAAGGGTGTTAGCTATGTTTGCCTAAAGTGGCTTGAGCTAATTTGATGTATGATGGGAGATAGAGCTCCTCCACCAGCTGGGGGTACAGAGGGTTTGTTGAAAAAGAGGTAAAAATATTAGTTATCTACTAATCCTAATTAGCCACGTAATTAGCAAGATAATGGGCTCACAAATTGATGGATTCTAGGCTAGGCTCTGATACCATGTTAAAATTACAGCAATGTGATGAGCTATGGTGGATCAAATGCTAGAATCAACATCATTAACAAAGAGATTAGATGATAATTAAGATATGATTAGTGATAATAGCTTAATGTAGGCATGGATAATAAAAAACCAACAAATTCTCATTAGGCCAATGCCTCAATTTATAGGGTTTACATCCAAGCATCCAATCCCAATGATTTCTCCTTGATTCACTCCACCTCTTTTGCTTGATTCTCTCCACTTCTCCCAGAATATCTCCACACCTCCTAAATCTCCTCATGCTACCCTTTATTCTCTCCCAGTAGATACTTCTCATCTTTTCACAGCTTCTCTCACATTTAGAGATTCTCTCCCAGTAGATACTTCTCACCTTTTCACAGCTTCTCTCACATTTAGAGATTCTCTTTTATAGCCTCTTGCCAAGGGCTTGTTCCCGCACACACCCTATACACTTGTATATTTCTACAAGAGTGTCCGCCAAAGCTTCCCCATCTAATCCCTCTGAGACCACTCAAGATCACCCCACCTTCCTCATCAAGGAAAGCCCCAATTCTACAAAGCTAAGAACCCCACCTAGCAAGCTTGCTTCTCTCTTCATGGAGACCAGCAAGTTCAACCTCAAGTCGGTTGCGTGAGCCAACAAGGTTTTGGATAAGAGAGTTATTCAAGATAGAGCCTCAATAGATTAGGAGAAAGCTTCCCTCGAGGGCAAGAGATTGCATCAAAATGTCAAGGATTTATTTCGAAGGAGAAAATACGGCATTGGCATTGGAAGCAAGAAATTCAAAGACTTTGAGAGTGTTGCATCAAGGAAGTTAGTATTTTGTAGTATGGCTCATGAAAATCCAAATCTGGGTCATGCCATACATTGCTCAGCTAGTTGGCTAGGTCCCATGAAAGAGAAAACTCAGAAATAGATGGGCTTCTCTTCAACTTGCCTTCCTCCACACTTATTACTGGGGCAAAAATGGTCAGCCAGAAAGTCCTGCCACAAGAAGCTCTAGAAAGAGCATCACATGAACGTGGTGAAGGTGATCAAGTGCCTCAAGGAGCAACACCCTCAACGAGATGGCCTATTGTGCACTGCTGGTCATCCCTACATAGCCATGGGCATTCACAATGTGGACTACAAAGCAGTTTGTCACTTTGAGGTCGACCTCTCCACCTTCTGCAACATTCTAGAGATCAATACCGAGCACATGGTGGCCTATGTGGAGCCATTGGTGAACATGGGCCAGATCACATGGGTGATGGTGACCCTAAACTTGTCCCTTCTTGTGCCTAAAGTGCCCAGCACAACCTATGGAACATCGCAAACCAGATCACTGTGGTGACAAGGTGGAGCTTAACAAGTGAGCTTGGAGGCCTCAAGGGACTCGAGTTCAAAGCATTGGCAAGTGCCCTATGATAGTTGTGATCTATTGCTCTTCCCTTAGGGAAATGCATTGGTTTCCCTCTTGGAGGTGTGATATCCCATATTTTTTTTAGTGCCGCTACGTGCCGGGGAAACACCTTTGTTTCTTCCTTCCTCTTGGAGTTTCAGCTCCCATTGCATAAGATTCATGATTGCCTTTGCGTTCTAGTAATGCATTGTGTAGGAAATGAATGGATAAAATTTGTGTGTGTGGAAGTAAAAAATTTGTGAGAAATTGGTTGTGTTTGTAGTGTGGTTGTGTTTGTTGTGTATGTGTGTGGTGGCGGAGTGGTCTTGGAATAGAGCTTCACTATTTTTTCTAGTTAATTTTGATATTTGTATCACTCGAATCATCAACGGTCGTGAAGGAGCAGGTTGGTGTTCTAATTTTCTTCTTTTAAAAAATTCACAAAAATAGAAAAAATAAGTAGCCATTGACTGTGCCTTGAACTTGTATTCCACTCTTAGGCGTGGCAGCACAATCATTTTTGAAACTATTAGATAAGTATTTTGCACCCAGAATCACATTGGTCGATGCGGGAAGTTCCCATGTGAAACTACAGGAAACTTTTCATGCCGTGAACTGTTTTCTGTAACTTCACGCCTTGAACCACTCTCCTCACATCAATGTCTAGTTAATGTTGCGATTCATGGGATTACCTTGCCAAAAGTAGGTAGCCTTATCCTAACACCTCTGATGCCACAAGGTCTAACAAAATTAAGAATCGTGAACGTGCAAAAGATTGCTCACGATGTGAACTTTTTTAGAACTCTTCACAGCGTGAACCAAATTGTTCACGACGTGAACCATTTTTAGAACTCTTCACGGTGTGAACCAAATCATTCACAACGTGAACTAATTTTTTAACCTTCACGGCATGAACCCTTTTTTTCATGACGTGAAACCTTATGTCTTCACGGCATGAAGAACCCTTTTTTTCACGACGTGAAACCTTATGTCTTCACGGCGTGAACTTTTTCTGTAATCTCACACCTTAATCAAATCAAACTCATGAGCTTGGTGTAGTTAGATTAAGGCTAAGGAATTCTTGAGAAGATTGACACCCATAACAAGGTAACGTGGAATTATGATCCCAAGAGCAAAAAATTTTAAACACGTGAAATTGCATAAAATCGTTCACGACATAAACTATTTTTTGACACTTCACGCCGCGAACTGTTCTCTACAATCTCACGCTAGAAACAGGTCAACGGAATCTGATCAAAAATTAATTGGGACAGCAAAATAGCTTATCAAATCATACATACATGCACTTAAGGTCAGGAAAGCTCATCGAAGACGATCTTACACCTGACGATAGTGCATCAAATCACCCAGGACCTTCCTATCAAAAAATTATGAGTTCATGCCACTACTGAGTAAAGCACTCATTTGATTGTCTTAAGGAATTTGACCACTATTGAAACTAGTAGTGAAGAATCCATTGAAGAAGGGCTGAGGTACCGTGGGTTTGGGGAAAAGGACAAATCACCCTCCCCAACCAGATCTAGTGGTGATATTGATATCGCCCCCGGGGATTTTTTGGTCTCCAAACTAGTCATGAGGATGAAGAAGTGCAATCTACAGGCATGGTTTCGTCAACCAGCACAGGACTTGGTCCAAGGCAAGAAGTGCCCATCCAAACGTCAAATTTGAGGCTATCAAACACCGGCACCCCTGAATGAAACAGGACATGGAAAGTGCGGCCAGGATGGGTCAAGTATTCTTCCCAACCTCATAGAAAGTAAAGTTAGATCTAAAAAGGATTGAGGTGGAACGATAGCTACTACGAGAGTTGAGCTTAAGGAAACAAGAGCTCGATACTCGAAGGGCGAGTGCTGAACAAAAGGAGACAAGAAGTTTAAACTTACTCCAATCACGAGGTAAGGAGACGGAAATAGTCATGGGAAGAAGTGAGGAAGAAATTTCAAACTTAGAACCCATAAATGAAGAACCCAGAGCTGAGGAAGGGTTTGCAACCCTAGAAGAAGAGGATAATCTAGCAAGAGCAATGGGTGAAGTGGAGGACCGTCTATACACCAAAAAGGACATTGAGCAAATAATCAATCATCCTACGTTCCTATAGGACATGGAACTTTTAATTCTCCAAAGCTGTAGAGAGGCAACTAATGATGAGCCATTCCAAGGTGCAGTGGTAGGACCATCCCATGGACCGGAGACACCTAGAAGAGCCAACACAGGAAGAGAACGAGGTCTAGGTAAGGGGGGAGAAATTCCTCAAAGACCAAGGGTGGATCCAACCATTGATCTTATTGCAGCCACAAGGATGGATTTGTTGAATATAGTCAGCAGAAATGGGGTGAGGAATGGTCAGGGAACTAGGGCACTGCTCTAGAATCCCAGCCCTCCCAGATGAAGCCACACATCATTTCTAAGATTGTCCAAAAATTCTATTCAACATGGATCCTATTCAACATGTAGAGATTTTTGAATCCACATACGAAACCTACGGGCGGGTCAGTGATGTGACAATGATTCATGCTTTCTCACTAACCCTAGAAGGGAAAGCGCATCAGTGGTTCCGAACCCTCAAACCCAAGGATAAGGTTAACTTTACACGACTCAAGAATGTGTTTGTGCCCATCTTTGTGAGAAGTGGTGACAAATGGAGCCGTGTGGCACAGCTGCACATGGAGTCAATGAGAGACTATGTGTCTCAATTAAAGTACCTAAAGCTAAGGTGTAAACTACGGGAGAGGTTAACTGACGATCAGTTATTGCCTTGCTTCTGGAGAGGAGTAAGGGACCACAAGATACCTGATTATTTCGTACTAGCCCCCGACTAGCCACTCTAGTTGCATGTTGCAAACTAGCAATTGAATATGAAGATAATATGCTAGAATTGCCGTAACCGGAAGATGTCAGAATATCTTCGGGCAACAATGACTTTGCGTGTTTCGAGTCACCAAGAGATTGGAACTCGGAGCAAGCAAGTCAGAAAAATGACTGTGGATGAGCTCAGTAACACACTACTAGAGAAATTGAAGGTAAATAAGGGAAGAGAAATAGCTAGGCATGGGAATAACATCTTTACCCCCGTAGGGAATTAGTGTGGTGCTCCATGTGCAGATTGAATCACACTACCACCGAATGTCCATAGTTAAGAGCAAGCCCACTACTCTATTGTGCACAGTGTGTAAAATTAGGGAATCATAACACTTCAATGTGCAGATATCCAAGGTTCAAAACAGTTGCACAGTTGCCGGCACATAGAGTTCCATTGGCCTTACCACCTACCACCTAGACAAATCACTGCAGCTGTAGGACAACCCAACTCTTTCTATTTACCTAGGGGGATGTTTCGGGTACAAGACACATAACCTCTACCACCACCTATTCTACCATCACAACCACCACATGCTAAAATCAACCAAGTATTGATTGAACATCCATCCTAAGATATTGATACAGTATGTGAAGTAGAACTTAGTGGAGAGTACTATGAGAAAGCTGTGGAGGTCCCACCTGAATTTTATGTCCTACAGAATAACACACCAGTACCTGTGTTTCAAACCAAGGTACAATGGAGGGGTAAGAACATAAACTCAACCACCATGAGGATAGGACCGCTACAATGTTTTGGCTATGATGGGCTGCCGCATCAAATCGCTGAGTGCCCAAACAAGAATGTGGTTCATACGCACCAACCCCAACAATTGATTGTTTTGCCCAATGACATGCCAGTAATCACCTGTACTAAATGTGGTGTTGATCATTTGATCAAGGATTCTCCATACTACGCAAGTGGTTCAACTTCCACTTCTAATCCGGCCATCATCCAAACCATTAGTGTGCGGCCTAGAAATATCACACCACTCAATGTCTTGACACAAGCCCAGGCCCAATTGGGAGACAAGGGGAATAACCAAGTAGATGCGGCCAATTCGAGAACTGGCCACCACATGAGAAGAGTGAAAAATGTGGGTAAGTGTGACACCACAAGGGTCATAATCCAAGAAGATACAATCGACACCAGATCCATCACGAGAAGAAGGGGATCAAGAGATCAACTAGAAAGAGCTTGACCTAGAGGAGCAAAGGGAAAAACCATCAACCCCCTAAAGGAGTCAGTGTGAGTAGTACCCAAATGCCAAAGAGGATATAAGGAAGCTCGAAGACACCATGGCCTTAGTAAAAGAATGTCAACGGTTGCATGAAGCCAAGCTAAGGGCTAAGCCAATCAGGGATATGATGTATCCAAAAAATGAGCCAACAAGGGAAATATAATTGGACGTACCTACTCCAATTCCAAAAGAAACGGAAGAGGGATCTCAAGCAAACACAATGACCAAGATGTTTGAGGAAAATGTGTAGAGTGAGTCCATCTATTCCTTCCCTAGGGATGAATATGAGACACACACATGGAGGGAACCCTCAATCACCTGAGAACCCAGAGATATAGGAAGCCTTGTGGCTGTACTGTCTATGCCTGTGCAAATGCCATTGGGAAAACTGCTACTACGCAGCTCACCAACCCTATGAACAGACACAAAGAAATGGGTAGAAGGCGGACTAAGGCGAGCCGACACACTATAGAGGAGGTTTTGCCACCTCTAGCTGAAAGAACCCTCAAATACACAAGGGAAACTTGAGTCATCAAGATACCAGTTAATCAATTGGGACATTATTTTACGAAAGTGACTAGACAAATGCTACAATCCCGATTCATCATGATGGGTACCAGGCATTGGCTATCCTGGATGGTAAAGTGGGGGTTAGCATCATCACAAAACGTTGCTGGGAAAATTGGAGAAAACCTGATAAAAAGAGCAGATCTAATCATTAAAATGGTAGATGGAATATCTTCAAGACCCATTGGAATTTTGGAGAATGTGAAACTCAAGCTCTTTACGTTTCACTACCATCATACATTTGTGGGTAATGGATGTCCTACGCCAACCCGACTCATATGACATAATATTGGGAAGACCCTTCATGAGGGAGTCCAAATTGGTGCGTGATTGGGCATTAGATCACGTGTATGTGCGTAGGGATTTGAAAATTTTAAAGATAGATCTGAGAACGTGGAGAGCACACCCCATGGAAGGGTAGCTGTTCAGTAATGATTCGGTCACAACGAAGCAGACCACATCCGTACAAATATGCCAGCCCACAGTGGAAAATTGCAAAGATGAAGAGGAAAAGGAAATGTATGCATCACTTCCTCCTCCAAACTTCAGTGAAAATTGGATGCATGTGCTAGCTACCATAGATGTGATGCAACCCAGGGAGACACAACATGTGGAATCTAGAACTGTCCCTACGACCTCTGTCTATATGGTTAATTAGCAAACCATTGATGAAAATTAAGAAGAGGAGGCCTCTAGCATAGAAGGGATTGTAACACAAGGCCATACCAATGCTCAATGCCTCAGAAGATGGTGAAAATAGAAACGATATATTGCCCAATGAAATGCCATGTTTACGAAGAAAAACCATGGATGCCCAGTGGTTGAGATACCTTGAAGCCACTAAGGTACACGATGAGTTTTCTAAGGATTGGGGTGAGGAATTGAGTAAGATATCACTAGAGGGGAAACATAAGGAGAAAGTCATCCTTCAAGAGCCAGAAACACCTAAGCTTATGAAAGCTGGGCACGTCAAAAACAAAACAAAGCTTTGGCAGAAGCCAAGCGTGAGGTTAGAAAAGTTATGACTAAAACAAAAAGTGAGAATGAGGATAAACCAGACTTGCTCTCAGTACTATACCACTTCAAAACCTACACTGTTGAGACGAATGGAAAGTGGTCCAACTGATGGCAAAAAGGGTTAAGGAGGATGGGTTGTCCACATCATATGATGGCTCATCAGCTGAAGTCAAAGAGAAGTTGATATTGCAAGACCATGGGAGGAAGCCAGACCCGTATATATTTCTAAGGACTTGAATTCAGCTAAAAAGATGAGCTCGTGGCCCTCCTTAAGGAATTTAAGGAATTTAAGGATTGTTTTGCCTAGAATTACAAGGAGATGAAGGGTGTACCACTTGAGGTAGTGCAACATATGATTCCAATCATGGAAGGATCAAGACCAACCAGGCAGAAACCATACCAAATGAATCCTAAGTATGCAGCAATTATAAAGGAGAAAATAGATAAACTCAATGCTATGGATTTCATCTATGAGATAGAACACATGGATTAGTTGTCACCAATCGTAATAGTGCCAAAAAAGAATGGAAAAATTAGGGTATGTGCCAATCTTAAAAAGATCAACACAGTTACTAACAAAAGACCATTATCCATTGCCCTATACGAAACATGTTTTGGAGAGAATGGCTGGTGAAGAAGCTTACAACTTCTTGGATGGATTTTCAGACTACAATCACGTGTCAATAGCACGAGAAGATCAACATAAGACATCTTTCAATACAATGTGGGGGACATTTTCATACAGAGTCATTCTTGTTGTTCTCACCAATGCCCCAGTAACATTCCAATGATTGATGTGCACAACCTTCAAGGACTACTTATAGAAGTGGTTGGAGGTATTCATTGACAATCTGTGTGTACACTCTCGATGGTGGGCAGACCATTTGGCTTGATTAAGGAAGGTGTTTGAGCTATGTCGATTATATCGTATATCCCCCTAAACCCTTTAAAGTGCCAATTTTGGGTCAAACATGTTGTGATATTGGGACACATTATCTCAAAGAATGGTATATCCATGGTTGACATCAAGGTCACGTTGATCTTGGAGCTGCCACCACCCACTAATTATAAAGGTGTGCAAAGATTTATGGGCCACTTTGGGTATTACCGCCACTTCATTATTTTCTATGCTCAAATTGCCAGGCCATTTTACAAGCTACTCATTATCTTTGAACGGACTGAGGAATGCCATAAAGAATATGATCGATTGAAGCAGGCATTGGCTAGCGCGCCAATTCTAAGACCCCCCAATTGGGACCTCATATTTCATGTGCATATCGATGCATCAAACTTTGCTATTGGTGCATACTAGTAGCCAATCCCGATGAGTTCAAATTGAACTATCCAATCTGCTTTGCTAGTTGTCAATTGAATGATGCAAAGGTGAATTACACCACCATAGAGCAAGAAGGGTTGGCCATGGTTTACGCTGTCAAAAATATTGACATTACCTACTGGCCAACAAATTCGTACTCTTCGTGGACTGTCAAGCCTTATTATACTTGGTGAACAAGCCTTGCACCACAGGAAGAATCACACCATGGCTGCTATTACTATTGGAATTCAACTTTACAAAGTTATTTACGGTAAGGAAAGGGACACAACATGTGTTAGCCAATCATATGTCAAGAATTCCAAATGGAAAACTAGCACAACTGATGTGTTGATGATGACCTCCCTGATGCTTGTTTGTTCAAACTACTGGACATGGTACCCAAAAGGAGCGAGGAGATATTGGATTATCTAGCTTATGTTTTTTCACAAAGGAAACACCCTTGAACAAAGATAAAATGCGACAGCTTATCAAGCTTGCTACACCTTATCAATTAATTATGGGAGAATTATATAAGCTACTGGTAAAGACAATGTCTTAAGAAGATTTGTAAGGGAAGATGAGTTCGTCACCATGATATTGGATGAAGCTTATTCACGAATAGTAAAAGGACATTTTGTTGGAGAGATTACAGATCGCAAGGTACTCCAAGTAGGATTATGGTGGCCTATGTTGTTCGAGAATGCCATAGAATTTGTCGAGAGGTGCAAGGAATGTCAGCGATTTGCTATCCCACAATAAAGGAACAAGATGCCGATCACCCCTATTATTGTAAGACAACCCTTTGAAAAATGGGGGGTAGATTTTGTTGGACCTATTAGTCCAGCAGCACATCCATCACAAGCTCGATATATGTGATCGTAGCCACAGATTATTTCACTAAATGGGAAGAAGCTAGGGCCTCAAAGCGAGCTGATGTGTATGAACACCAACAAAATTCTTATATGAGCAAATTATCTCGAGATTCGACTGTTATCCATAGGCTAATGGTCAAGTAGAGAGTACAAAACTCAACAAGATGGGTTGAATATTGCCAAAGCAATACCAGTAACCACTTCGATCAAGGAGCTGGACAAGGACCCTAAAGGGAGAAATAAAGAAGTTCAGCAAAGGGACAAGGATAAAAGCCCCAAACCATAGGACTCAGTAATAACATTGTTCAGTTGGGTGGAAGGAAGAGTCAAACAGTTCCACATGGAGCTAAAACGCCTGCAACAACACCTACCCACTAGAAGTGCCACAGTGTCACCTCCCATGGCAATAAAAAGATGAAGGTATCCATTAGTAGCCACACAATGGATACAAGGTAAAACTGGGTTTCATTCACTCATTTAATGCATGTTTGAATGACTTAGCATGAAGAGAAATAGAACATATCAATCTTGCACACTCATGATGTGAAAAAGTTCACGCCGTGAACCAATCTTAAACAATTCATGCCGTGAACCAATCATTAAACAGTTTATGCGTGAACTAATTCAAAACAGTTCACGTCGTGAACTGGTCCAAAATGCTTCATGTCGTGAAATGGTTACTTCTCATGAGCCAATTGCAAGATGCCATGTGGAGTTCTTCATTAAGATAGCCGCCCAGTCTAACGACTGCCCTATAAATTCCAAAATCTTTCCTTTTTTTGTCATTTTACATCGTGTGCTCCAACGCAAATCGTCTTCCTCCATCGTGTGCTCCCAGAATCAATCTTGCATTGCATCCCCGCTTACTCCAACTCTAATCGACATTCACACATTAAGGTGGGAGCTTGGACCCTTCATTGTTTTTCTTTTCTTATTTGTTTGTCTTTTTCATCCTCTTTTAATTTTGATTATGATCAACCAGTGTCTTACACATTAAAACCATCTGCATTTTCATCACATGATTTCCGTGTTTTTCTCTACACTCTGCTTAGGCAGACTCATCACTTGCATTAATTGAATCTTTTAAGAGAAAAACAAAAACATAAAAACGTAAACACCAAAAAAACTCTCACGAGATTCTGTCTCACGGAAATCCCCCTCACATTTTTAACCCACGTTTTTAACTCTCACAGGATTCCCATCTCATGAAATCCCCCTCACATTTTTAACTCTCACAGGATTCCATCTCATGAAATCCCCCTCACATTTTTAACCCTCACGTTTTTAACTCTCACAGGATTCCATCTCATGAAATCCCCCTCACATTTTTAACTCTCACGGGATTCCATCTCAGGGAATCCCCCTCACATTTTTAACTCTCAGGGGATTCCATCTCAGGGAATCCCCCTCACATTTTTAACTCTCACGGGATTCCATCTCACGGAAATCCCCCTCATGTTTTTAACTCTCACAGGATTCTGTCTCATGGAAATCCCCTCGCATTTTTAACTCTCACGGGATTCCGTCTTATGGAAATCCCCCTCACGTTTGTAACTCTCATAGGATTTCATCTCACGGAAATCCCTCTCACGTGTTTAACTCTCATGGGATTCTGCCTCACGGAAATCCCTCTCACACGCGTTTACTCCTCATGACCTACAATTTCACAGAACTGCCAAAAACATGCACCTTCACACTCCATAATTGACCTGTTCAAACTAGCACACCTTGTTTATTACTCCCACCACCACTAACACATTTCTCATCCAGATTAACCTTCTTGCCATTTTTATAAAAAGAAAAGAAAAGAAAAGAAAAAGAGTGGTACCTGCCCCACCGGTGTGGAGACTGATTTTCTTTACATGTACAGATGTCGACCTCAGACCATAAAGCAATAGAGACCCCCATAGTAACACACGCTAGCACAATCGGGTACATTGTGGTCTAATGTGGCATGACATACAAAATTAGCCAATCCACAATTGGTCGACTTGTTGGAAATCTGAATAGTTACCTTCATGATCGGTTATTGCTTTTGTAGGTAGAAAAGCTCACCTAGTCCACACACGAGGAGGCTATGCAACTATCATCATAGATGATACACATCCCAAGATAAAGGATTTTGGAATACAGCCAGTCTGGAGAAAGGAATTCTAATACAGCCATGTCCATATGTGTGCGCCACTAACTCAATGAGTTGACCATTGTACATGCCACTAAAGAGAAGATGGACTCCACTGGAGTTTGAGGAGGACAAGTAGCGTGACTCGCATGTCTGTTTACAACTTCCCAATCTTCATGCCACCAACCTTTATAGACATATGAGAGTAAAGAAAGCAGATGCTCACTTGGATACATGCATGGCGCCGTATTCCGGACCTAGCAATCATGGCTAGTGTTAGATTCTTAAAATTTCTCGTGGTCCTGATTGATCAACCCACAGAGCCATATGATGGATATGAAGCTGAAAAATTACAATTCGACATGAATCAAGGCCCATCTGACACAGGTATGATGCTGTATTATCATCATTTGCGGCGTCTTCTTGCATACATGCATGTCACATTCGAGGACATGGTGGACACATGGTTCTGGCAATAGGTTCTGAGCACATAACCTACATCTGAGAGAGCATTCTAGCATTTGTGCCTCTTTTATGCTTGTATGTTCATGCTTGTGTGGGAGAGTGCGAGAGAGTGATTGCCTTATGCGACGGTGTGAGCGACTCTATGAGGTGGAGCTTAATAAGTGGGCCTCAAGGGACTCAAGTTCAAAGCATTGGTAAGTGCCCTATGATAGTTGTGATCTATTGCTCTTCCCTCAGGTGAATGCATTGATTTCCCTCTTGGAGGTGTGGTAGCCCATAACACATGCATGAGAACAAGAGGTTTTTAATAGAATGAACACTAAAGTTAAAATCAAGTAGCCTTGTGTGTGAACAATAAGAACTTTGGTATTGCATGAAGATTTACTTGTGGAGTATGCTTGCTATGGCACAAGCGCATTAGTCATGTGAATGATAAGCAAGGCTGAAGTTAATGTAAGCCCAAAATATTGTTGTAGGTTTACCAAAGTTTAAGGTTGATAGTATGTACAAAGTATGTGAAGTATGCTAGCTTGGTAAGTAGGCCAAACATGCTTTCCCACATGAAAAGAATGTTAGTGAAAGGCCATTAGATGTTATACATTCAGATGTATGGGGACCAACCAAGATTGAAACAATTGTAGGTTGCAGGTATTATGTTACACTCATTGATGACCACACTAGGAAAGTGTGGATTTACTTCATGAAGGAGAGTAGTGGGGTGTTTACTCACTTCTTCCCTCCAGCTTTTGAGGTGTATAGGTGTAAGAACCTTCCCTTCTGATCTTATAATTATTCCCCTCTGAAATAAAAGAAAGATCATGTTTTGGCCTGGAGAGAGAAAATGTCTAGAGGGAGGTAATTCAAAATTGAGATATTTTTGGATATAAAAATCCTCCTAGTGTCTAAAATGGTTTCCCTTGAAACAAAAATTCAAAAAGAACTTTCCAATGTGTAATTGGAATTAATTGAAAATAGGAATAAAGGACCTTAGCCTAAGGGTCGAGATTTACAAAGGAGGTTTTCGAGAAAGATAGTTCAGGAGAAATCTTATCCGAATCAAACCTTGAATCAAACTATGACCAAGACCAAACTCTTTCGTCAGTTTCGAGGAAAGAAGGTGTGACCAATTTAGAAAAATACACTCAAAACTCCGCCAAATGTGAAACTAAGTTTGAGACCCTTCAAATTGATCTGTGGTTATAGAATTCGAGGAATTCTGGTATGAAATTCAAAATTTAGAGCAAGAAGTTTTGGAGATACTGATTCAAGAAATACTCAATGGGAATACATATGAAATGGATGTGGATTGATGTGGAGCAATGTGGAAAGACGAGAGTTCATCATAGAAACTGTATTTATGACCTATTTTTAAATGACTGTTTTATGTCAAGAATGCTGGGGAAGCATTTTAACCATCTTGTGAATGAGGTCGTGGAAGCCTAATTGATAATGTTGCAACAGCTAACGGAGAGTCGATGGAGGACGTCTCGCATAGTAAGGTCGACCGAGGTCTTGACCAGCTTCGGTTCGATTTAAATGGTGAGCTTCCGGTAGTACGGTGGATGAGGGACCAAGGAAGCGGCCTATGATGAGTGAAGCGCTAGGTGACCTGCGAAGGATCCTAGAGGGTGCTGACCATACAGTGCTCGAGCTCTGGGTCACCAAAGATACCCACTCATGAATCAGGGAAGATATTGGATCAAGGAGTAAGAGTTGTTTTCTGAATTTGGGCATAGATTTGGTTGATTGACCTTGCTGGTCCTCCTCAACAGATAAGTCCATGGCTCTTTTATATGGATCTGTTGGTTGATCTTGCCAATCTTCAACGGAGATTCCATTTTGATTTTTATAAGTGAATATATTGCCAGGTACTATGAGCTAGGAACTATCCAAAAGGCCCCTGAGTGGATAGGTGGTGAGCGTTCTGGTTCCCAATGATGCCATAGGTACACCGATGAAGGAAAAAATTGGAAATTAGGATTCAACTGGATATTTTGGAGGATTATGATCAGTGATACTATAGTTTCATTCAAAGATTTTTTTAAAGACAGCTGAATCTGTGAAAAAGGCAATTTTAGATTGGGTGTGTAAGTGGTGTGAGTAGTTTTAAGTTTGCATGAATATCCGATTAGGGGGCCTGGGAACTCTTTTCCCTGGTACCCGAGACAAACCCTAACCAAATTCTTAAATGAATCCTATCACTACAGTGGTTGGGTGGTTGGCTTACCCACGAGACTGGATGGGGTTAGGCTGGACTGATGGATCCCTAAAATGAGACTCAATTCAGTTATGGTATGATAGATGAAGTAAATCCCGGATAAAAATTGTTCTATGGAAAAGAATTAACGGCTGTGCCTCTCAATGAGGAAAAAAGCGTTGGTCTCTATGATCCAAGTGCAAGTCTTTTCCTTGATCTGACTATGGGACTTACGGGTTCAGTCAGATGAGTTCAGTTAGTTAAGACTCTTGACTACGTTAGAGTAAAAATATTCTAGAGGAATCGCCCGTGCTTTCCGGGCAAGGGAAGTTTTTCTGGGTTTGGTTTTGGAAGAACCGAGGGATTAGTCTCTTGTCTGGATATACGTGGGTCTCTTGTCTGGATATACGTGGGCAAGGCCCTGAGTGAGGAACCCTGCCCCACGCAAGAAGTGCCACTTCTACTGCCTAGAATTCGTTGTGCGGAGGGGACAGGGATCTTTCATTTAGAGATTTAAATCCTTGGTCGAGAAGAAAAAAGGCATGCAAATAAAATTCCTAAGATCAAATGGTGGGGGAGAATATTTCTCCAATGAGTTTAGCAATTTCTTGAGGAAGCAGGGAATCAAGAGACAGTTTATATGCAAGTGCACTCCGCAAAATAATGATGTTGCAGAAAGAAAACAGGCACATTGCGGAGGTGGCACGTGACTTGATGGTGGCTGAAAAGAATATGCCACATTATTTTTGGGCAAAAGGAATAGCAACTGTTATGTACATTAAGAAAAAGACACCCACTACACTTGTTCATGGTATGCCGCCTGAATAGAAGTTTACAGGCATAAGATCGGATGTGTCTCACTTGAAAGTGTTTGGGTGTATTGTATATGTGCATGTTCCTGATGAAGTGATAACAAAATTGGATCCAAAGGCACAAAAACGCATCTTTATTGGTTATGCTATGGAGCAGAGAGGTTATAGATGCTATAACCCTACGACTCGTGAGATGCGAGTAAGTAGAGATGTTATCTTTGATGAGATGAGTAGCTGGTATGCACCATTAGGAGACCTTTGGACATCTTTTAGGCCTTGTAAGGATTCCTAATTTTAGGAATTAAGGCTAATTTTGTGCTTTCTTAAGGAGACAAGGTCAATCAAGAGGGCTACTTGGAGCCTATAATTTGAGCTTTCTAGCACATAAATCCCCTACAAAAATAGGGTCTAATGTTGTCATTCTATCTCCTCTTCTCTTTCTAGCAAACTCGTAACTAAGTGTGGGGCCAAAATGGATTTTGTTTTCCCCATTTTGCAAGTTTTATACTTTGAAATTTACCCTAGACCCATATATATTATGTAAAACATTCAATTTTTAACCTTGATTTTTCCCTAAAACCCACTCTATCTCATCATTGAATGCCTCCATCTTTTTCTCCTTGATTTAATGCCTCCACTTCCCCACCAAATCCACCAAATTTAGAGATCTCTCATTATCACTTTCCACATCATCAATCTCACAACTAAGGGGGGTGGAGGGACAAAAATAGTGATTTTGTTTTTCTCTCATTTTTGAACTTTTTTGCTTTAAAATTTATCCCAAACCTATATATATGTCAAAAAATCAATTTTCAATCTCTTTTTCTCCCTAAAATTGAACCAACTCTTTCTCGCTCTCTCTACTCATCTCACTAAGGGTGATCTTGGCTTGCATAGCCTCACTCTATCCCTCTCTCTACAATCCTCTCATCTACTCTCAACTCTCCCTTTCTCTCTCTGGTGTTGTGAGCTAATGGCCTGCAAACACACTCTCTCCTCTCTCTCTCTCTCTCTCTCTCTCTCTCTCTCCCCTCATGTGATTGCATCCTCCCTCTCTCTAATCTCAACTCCTTGGAAGGTTATGGCATGCATTCAGTCCCTCTAATCTCAACTCCTATCCCTTTGTCTATCTCTCTATCTACTATGATCTTAGGGTCTCCCTCTTCTTTTCCACTATCATCTCCTTCTAATCATGGCATTGCGTGAAATCACTAACACTAATGTTCCATTGAATTTACGCAAGGTGGATTTGCATGTGCGGGTGTTGGAAGAGTATGAAACTTCGGGCAAGGTTTATCTCGCAGAACAAGAGAGGAATGTACGTAGACAAGGGGGTCACACTAATGTGGAATGTACGAAGACAAGAGGGTCACACTAATGTGGATCTATAGGTTGATGGGCATCTATACCCAGCCGACCCAAGAGCGCATTACCCATCCACTTTCAAAGACCTACCATCATTTATTTAGTATGTGGAATATGGTGAGAATGGGATGCTTGGCTACTGTAAGAGATTAGCAAAAATTGATGCTAGTAAAGTCTTCTACTTGTCATCACAGTTGCATACGCTCCAAGTTAACCTTGCTATTGTACACCAAGGCCTACTTCAGGCTCAAGCAAAAATCAAGGAGCTTGAGGGTGTAAATCAAGAGAGAGTAGCGTGTGTGGAAAAGCTTACGCCGCAAACCATCTCCAGCAGCGCAGTATGGCTCCTATTTCTTATTCTCTAGCACTGACAATTCCAAATGCCAATGTAAATCATGTGTGCACTTGTGTAATGCCAATGTAAATCATGTGTGCACTTGTGTAATGTCAATGTAATTTTGCTGGTTTTTAGAGTATTCCTTCAAGATGCCATAGGTTCTGATGATCAAACCGGGGATTGTAATGAGCTCTTGTGCTCTTTCACAAATGAGGGAGTATGTGCTTAAAATCATTAGGGATCCCCGTAGATACATGTGACTGTTTCCAATAAAATCATACAAAAGATTTCCCAAAGTATCAGTAGTGTTTATGTTGTGCACCCAAAACTTATTTTTTAGTTCGTAGGCATTCACGTTTTTGAGGTATGGTATGTGGATTTACAGTGTACTTATGGCATCATTGGCAACCAGAACGCTCACCACCTGTTCACTCAGGGGCCGTTTCGATAGTTCCTAGCTCATAGTAACCGGCAATATATTCACATAACAAAATGGAATCTCCGTGGGTGGAAGATCAGCAAGATCAGCCAACAGATCCATATAAAAGAGTCATGGACTCATCCGTTGTTGAGGACCAGCAAGGTCAATCAACCATATCCACACTCGAATTCAGAAAACAACTCTTACTCCTTGTTCCAATATCTTCCCCGACGTACTTGTGGGTATCTTCGGCGACCCAGAGCCCGAGCACCGTATGGTCAACACCCTCTAGGATCCTTCGCAGGTCACCTAGCGCTTCACTCATAGGTCGCTTCCTTGGTCCCTCATCCACTGTACCAGAAGCTCACCATTTTGATCAAACTGAGGCTGGTCAAGACCTCGGCCGACCTTGCTACACGAGACGTCCTCCATTGACTCTCCGTCACCAGCATTTGCAACTTTAACAGATAGATTTCCACGACCTCATTCACAAGACGGTCAAAATGCTACCCCAGCATTCTTAACATAAAACAGTCATTTAAAAACAGATTTCACATACAATTACGGTCCCAACAGTATCTCCATCTTTTCTTAATCACTCCACATCCTTACATATTAGTCCCCATCTTTTCTCATCTTACCACAATTTTACTTCATCGATCTCTATCACATCACATCATTCCCACATCAACCCTCTACAAAACACAGACTTTCTGACAAATGAATTGACAAATTTCTCACTCAAACACAATCAGAAATAACTCACACATGCCAAGTTACTCTGTGAATAGAAACTCTATTTCATCCTCAGAAATTCATATTACAGAAGTACATCAAAGAGGAAACACTTGACTGACAAATAACTTGACAAACAAAACTACCAACTGCTTACAAACATCATTCTTCTTCCTCAGCGATTACATGTGTATCAACTTCTACGCCGAAATAACTATATATCCCCAAAAACTTCTACGCCGAAATAACTATATATCAACTTCTACGCCGAAATAACTATATATCCCCAAAAACTACTTCACATGACTTTCTAACTTCCAACTAGATTTTAACGGACACTTCACACTACATCTGATTATGACAATTTAAAAGACTAAGGTTTTAGACAAAAAATATCATCCAATATTTAGCCCTTAAACACTTGGCACAGCTGGGTGGCTTGAGCCGCGCAGAGGCTGACATCGGATCCACAATTCTTTGATTCGTAAACTAGATAAGCAAAGAATCTTGCAAAGATAAAACAAAATCAGCATAAATGCCATCAGAACATCCTCCTCTTTGAAATTTTGCATATCCACTAACTTTCCATTTGAAACATAATGCTCTACTGATTTCTCACTAATCTGCTGCACTACTGACTTTTTGTTGATCTGACTTCCTATCCATTCATTGAAATATTGCTTCCTCCGCATTTTGAAAATCGGACCATACTGCCTTGCCAAGCTGAATGAAAGAAACTTGATTGGCAAATTAGACAACACTTCTGGAACACTTGAAAATTTCACCACATAATTCTGCCTTAAATCCGATCTAATCTTCCACACTTGTTGTGACATAGTCAGATTTGTAAAACTTGCTTCACATCCATCAAATATCTGCACTTGACATCCTCCAAGTTGAATGCTATCAAAACAACCTTTGTCAAATAAATATGAACCCAAATCTGCCAAATAGTCAATTTGATCACCAACTTTCTTCACAACAATGAAAACATATTTAAGATTAGATTGAATCTTTGACAGCAAAATCAGAGATTGAGACACTTCAAAACCAAAACTTTGACCCTCAACAACTTTTGCAACTTCCCATTGATGAATTTGGCATTCCGCTTGAATCCTCCAACCATCAAAATCAGCCTCAATCAACTTGTGTAGGTTTATTTGTCCATCTGCTATGAAAATGTGACACCAATATGCAAGAAACCTGTATTGATACACACAGACCAACTTCGCTCTGAAATCTGACAATTCCACCAAAATCAAGCAAATAATCCGCATATAGAGGATCCGCTGAACCTGTTTAGATGCAGCCTGATCTACAAACCATAGAAATTGATCATTATGCACCCTATAATATAATCCTCTTTGACCAATTTGCAACTCCAAAATCTGCAAGACATGAATATTTGAATTTTGACAATCTGCCATCATCTGTATTTTAGAATTTGTCATCCACATCTGACGATCCATTTTGCACAAATTCACCTCCAATCTGTCATCAACTTGAAAGCACACATCATTCAACAAAAATATATTTGAATTGAGAACAACTTTTCCCACATCCATTTTAGAATGCACATCCATCAAACTTAAGCATAAATTTCATCAGCCCGCATTTCAGGCATCATATGCTGATCCCCCAAATGTGTCAAACCTGCTTTGTACTCTTTAACAACTTGCTCTTGACAATCCTCCTGCTCAATTTGATCCATAAGACCTGTATTTGATTCAGACCAAAAATCAATCCACTTGCTCAAATTCTTTGCAACTGAAACATCTCCTTGCTGAAAATCAACCTGTGACATCAAAATATGTCCTTCAAAACATTCAGAGTCAAAATTTTGATTTCCCTGATCATCCGCAATATCACTTATATTAGTCAAAAAATCCGCTTGAATCCGCCAACTATCAAAATTAGCATCTGGAAACTCCTCAGGTATTCCTGCAACACCTGAAATGTGATAATTATCTGCAACAACCATGCTTTGATGTACAAGAATGGATTTTGCTCTTGTTCTGCCATATTCCTCTGAAATACACCTGCTTGCTGGAAATTCCTCCCACTGGTTTTTTGATTGCAAAATCTGTTTATAGGGTTCAAATATCAATTTTGGCTGCAAATCCTCTTGTGCAGATCTTGCTGGTGGAAATTCTTCTTGAACTGACATATTTGCCAGCAAAAAATCCTCTTCAGCAAATTTGATTTCAGGGAATTCCTCCTGAGTTGATTCTTTATCTGTAATTCCACACACATCATCCATGGAACCTAAAAACAACTGAATCACATCCTCCTCTTCATTCATCTTGGTATCCGTGCCTCTTCAATTGCGCTTTGAATGACATGAACAACATCATTGCTATGTATGATCTACTTCTCCTCACAACATTCCTCATATGCAAGTGACATATGTAACCTAATGTTGAGCAATGAATCTTCCTCTTCCACTCCATGAGCATACTCTAGTGGTAGGTTAGGGGTATCTAGGGGCTCTTCTAGGCTCTCTTGGCCAACCTCCTTTTGCACCTCCTTCTCCTCCATCTTTGGTATCCCCACTTGATGGATTTCAATCTCCATGCCAACCCATCTGTCATCATCATCACTCGATTCCCCAAACTCATCCTCATGTGCATCCCTCAACTTCTCACATGCTCTTTGTAACTTCCCAATGCTTTTCCTACTTGAACATGACCTTCACTTGTCTCCTTTGTGATCAGCTGACCATCCATATGCATTCTCTAAGTCATCCTCAAAATCCGCCAACCTTTCAAATGCAGTCTCCATTTCCTCCCAAGATTCAGATGCTTTATGCACTTTATGGATGATTTTATGAAGCTTTGTGCATAGATCAACCATACACCGTTTCCTACATGCATCTTTATTCAAGCACTCATCAATTGCACATGGACAATCATCCACCTCATGCTTCCTACTCATGCAAATCTCGCACTTCTTCTTCTTCTTTTTACCCCCCATTATGATCACGTCATTAAAATACAACAATCATATTCAGCCATCAAGAAAGATGCACCACACCAATCTGAGACCCATTAAATTTGCTAAACGGAGAGCCACGGATGCTGTACCGAGATCTGCAAAGTTCATTTAATTGGCTACTTAAACTGATTGAAATATTTTAAGTTGATGATACTTTAATCATTCTTAAGATTTGCCATAAAAAGTTACCCCCTTCAACTTTGTGCATGTTGAATAATAGTCATAATCTGGACTTCTTGTTGCTGCTATGGTGACTTCTGCTCTGTCAATTTCTCCAAATCAGGTTGCTGCTGACAATTCTCTGCTGTTTGCCAATCAATTTCTCCACAAATCAGATTGTCTACAAATCAAATTTTGTCCGCAACTCAGATTCCATCTATAACTCAGATTTGTCTGCAAATCAGAAAAACTGTCAAATTGTGTTGTCAATCTACACAGTCAAAATCTGCTATACTGCCAAAATCCTCCATGATCCTCCTTGCTATGAACCTTGCCGCCTTATTACTGATCTTACAAAATAAGAATATGAAGGCTATTGCGAATTCTCCAAAATGTATTACCATTCAGCATCTGACTTCCAAGAAATCGTAACTATCAGTGTAACTGCCATCGTAACTGCTGCTCGTTTTCTTGGCATTCATCCCCCTTACAGAAGAAAGCAAACTCGACCTTGACATTGCATCACAACACCGTGAACACTCACAAATTTGTCTGCTCTACTGAGATTTGCATTGACAAATTAGAATCCATCTTCAAATCAAAATCTGCCTTCAAATCAAAATGTTTTTAGCACTTGCCATCAAAAGAAGAAAATGAATTCAACCATGACGACTTGCCACAATCACCGTGATCGCCAGTGTTTCTTGTAAAAACTACATTTCCTTCAACCCTCTACCAAACACAGAATTTCAGACAAATGAACTAGACAAATGAACTAATAAATTTCTCACTCAAACACAATCAAAAATAACTCACACATGCCAAGTTACTTTGTGAATAGAAACTCCATTTCATCCTCAGAAATTCATATTACAGAAGTACATCAAAGAGGAAACACTTGACTGACAAATAACTTGACAAACAAAACTGCCAAAAAACTACCAACTGCTTACAAACATCATTCTTCTTCCTCAGCTACATGTGTATCAACTTCTACGCCAAAATAACTATATATCCCCAAAAACTACTTCACACGACTTTCTAACTTCCAACCAGATTTTAAAGGACACTTCACACTACATCCGATTATGACAATTTAAAAGACTAAGGTTTTAGACAAAAAATATCATCCAATATTCAACCCTTAAACACATACATTCATCCACATCAAACCACATCATCCATACATTCATCCACATCAACCCACATTGTTCATACCTTCATCTACATCAATCCACATGTCAATCCACATTATTCATACATTCATCTACATCAATCCACGTTCATTTCATAAGCATTCCCCATTTTTATCTAATCATATTTTTTTCTATTTCATCACTTATTTCTTCATTTATCCTCATCAGATCTCATCCACTTGCATCTACCCATACATCTCATCACTTCTCATACATTAACATATATTCAGTTTACATTGCATCTTATCACATCCACTTCACATCACATTTCATTCATTCACATCTCGATTCACATGCTAACACATTCATTCACGTTCCTTATCGTTCATTCGCATCTCGATTCACATCACATCACATCCATTCACATCCCTTATCGTTCATTCACATCCCGATTCATGTGTTATCATATTCATTCATATCTTATATCATTCATTCACATCCCTTATCATTCATATCTATCCAATTTACATCACATCTCATCGCCTCTATTCTCGTTCGTATCGATCACATTCACATCCACATATATTCTTCCACATACATCCACATCCATACTTATCACATACACATACATCTTTCCTTTCACATACATCCTTCATATACATCCACATCCATCCTTCACATGCATACATCTACATCCATTCTTTCACATAGATATATCTACATCCATTCTTTCACCTACATACATCTCCATCCATTCTTTGTTCATTTTTCATCTATCTCATTCATTTCACATAATCATATCTATTTATAGAATACAAGAGAATTCTTATTTTTGATATAAATTTCTTTACGCATCTATTTATGCATAAATTCCATTTTAAGGAGAATAACACTTTAGAAATACAATTCAATCTTTTATGCATCTTCCTATGTATAAATTCATTTTAAATGAGAATAACACTTTTGAATTAAAAATCAATCTTTTATGCATCCTCCTATGCATAAAATCAAAATTGATGAAAATTACTCTTCTGAACTAAAAATAGATTTCTTTATGCATCATTCTATGCATAAAATCAAAATTGATGAAAATAACTCTTTTGAAAGAAAAATAGATTTCTTTATGCATCTTTCTATGCATAAAATCAAAATAGATGAGAATAACACTTTTTGGATTAAATTAAATTCTTTATGCATCTTTCCATGCATAAATCCAATTTAGTAGGAATTACACTTTTAGAATAAAAGAATTTCTCTTATGCATCTAATTTTTGCATAAAATCCATTTATGATGAAAATTACACTTTTAGTATAAAAAAATCTTTTATGCATATGTTTATGCATACAAATCATTTATGATGAAAAACACTCTTTTAATATAAAAGAATTTCTTTTATGCATCCATTTATGCATAAAAATCATTCATGAGAGAATCACACTTTTAATATAAAAAATATCTTTTATGCATATGTTTATACATACAAATCATTTATGATGAAAATCACTCTTTAAATATAAAAGAATTTCTTTTATGCATCCATTTATGCATAAAAATAATTTATAATAAAAATCACACTTTTAATATAAAAATATCTTTTATGCATACAAATCATTTATGATGAAAATCACTCTTTTAATATAAAAGAATTTCTTTTATGCATCCATTTATGCATAAAAATCATTTATGATGAAAATAACACTTTTAATATATAAAAATTATCTTTTATGCATATGTTTATACATACAAATCATTTGATGAAAATCACTCTTTTAATATAAAAGAATTTCTTTTATGCATCCATTTATGCGTAAAAATCATTTATGATGAAAATAACACTTTTAATATAAAAGTATCTTTTATGCATACAAATCATTTATGATGAAAATCACTCTTTTAATATAAAAGAATTTCTTTTATGCATCCATTTATGCATAAAAATCATTTATGATGAAAAAAATACTTTTAATATATAAAAATTATCTTTTATGCATACAAATCATTTATGATGAAAATCACTCTTTTAATATAAAAGAATTTCTTTTATGCATCCATTTATGCATAAAAATGATTTATGATGAAAAGAACACTTTTAATATATAAAAATTATCTTTTATGCATATGTTTATGCATACAAATCATTTATGATCAAAATCACTATAAAAAATTTTCTTTTATGCATAAAAATCATTTATGATAAAAATATCACTTTTATAATCAAAATAACAATTTCAATATGCTTCCTTCTATGCATAGAATTTAATTCTAAAAGAAAGTAACACTTTTTTAATAAAATATTTTTAGTATGCATTTTTCTATACCTAGAATGAAAAATAACACTTTAGGAATACATATACGATGGAAATTACTCTTTTTGAATTTAAAAAAAGTAAAACTTATTTTACACAATTTAGAAAATTTTGCCATAACCTCCTTTGTATGGCTGACCATTTTTCAAATTTTAACACTTAAAAATTAATTATAATTTCACCAAGAGTATTTAAATCATTCTAATGTAAATATTTTCTACTTATTTAAGATAAATATTATGAAAAACTTGATTTTATCCATTAATCATTCATCTATGATAAAGAATGTTTGGATTTACTAAAGAAGAGAGGGGAATGCCTTTTTTCAATGAGGCATAACATCATATTCATTTTAGAGAAGATAAAAATCATAAAAACCATAAAATGAAATAGAAAAGAGAAGAATCTCCAACTTACAAGGAGAATTTGAGAGCTTTCCTTTGGCTTGATGGTTTGAGGGATCTACTCTTGTTTGAAACAAGAGTGGCCACCAATCTTTAGAAGAGGGAAGGTCAAAAACCTAATGAATTATGAGTAAATTCACAGTTTTTGGCTCTTGGGAGAAGCAGGGTATGTGCGAAAACACTATTAAGCTTCAACAAAGGTAGAGGCTTCTATTTATAGGAAAAAGTAAGCCTCTAACCAAGCAAACTGATTCTAGAATTTTTCAGATCAATTTGGTCAATTTTTAACCATTTTTAGGTCAGTTTAGCTTACTTTTTGGAACTAGGCTTGAATTTGGAGAGAGGAGAGATGAAATATCTCAATTTTTGATAATTTTAAACTCCACCACACATGTGAAGTAGGCACCTCCTTCATGAGGGGGAATCCCCATCTTGAGGTGTCAAAAATTCATCATTTCACTAAATATCTCTTCTTTTTTAACTAATATCCTTGTCCTTAGTCAACTCTTCATCTTATGTGAGTATTTACTCATTTTTGGGGGGATTTTCTTTATTTCTTCCATTTATCTCCTCCACACATTTGGATGAATCTGATTGGCTCCTCAAAACCTTAATTTAAAATTTTCAGAAAATCTGGACCCCCAGGATAAGGCCTTTTGAACAGATTATAATTTATTTCGAATGCACCTTCTGAAAATCTTTTTGAACTTTTGTTTCGGGGGAACTTATTTAAATATGAAGAGATATTTTTCCATCCAAAAATATCCAAAATCTGAATAACCTCTCCATTTATGCATAAAAATCATTTATGATGAAAATCACACTTTTAATATAAAAATATCTTTTATGCATATGTTTATGCATACAAATCATTTATGATGAAAATCACTCTTTTAATATAAAAGAATTTCTTTTATGCATCCATTTATGGATAAAAATCATTTATGATGAAAATCACACTTTTAGTATAAAAATATCTTTTATGCATATGATGAAAATCACTCTTTTAATATAAAAGAATTTCTTTTATGCATCCATTTATGCATAAAAATCATTTATGATGAAAATAACACTTTTAATATAAAAAATATCTTTTATGCATATATTTATGCATACAATCAATTATAATGAAAATCACTGTTTTAATATATAAAAGAATTTCTTTTATGCATCCATTTATGCATAGAAATCATTTATGATAAAAATAACACTTTTAATATCACTCTTTTAATATAAAAGAATGTCTTTTATGTATCCATTTATGCATAAAAATCATTTATGATGAAAATAACACTTTTATAATCAAAATAACAATTTCAATATGCTTCCTTCTATGCATAGAATTTAATTCTAAAAAAAGTAACACTTTTTTAATAAAATATTTTTAGTTTGCATTTTTCTATACCTAGGATGAAAAATAACACTTTAAGAGTACATATACGATGGGAATTACTCTTTTTGAATAATAAAAAAAGTAAGACTTATTTTACACAATTTTAGAAAATTTTGCCATAACCTCCTTTGTATGGCTGACCATTTTTCAATTTTTAACTCTCTAAAAATAATTAGAATTTCACCAAGAGTATTTAAATCATTCTAATGTAAACATTTTCTACTTATTTAAGAGAAATATTATGAAAAACTTGATTTTATCCATTAATCATTCATCTAGGATAAAGAATGTTTGGATTTACTAAAGAAGAGAGGGGAATGCCTTTTTTCAATGAGGCATAACATCGTATTCATTTTAGAGAAGACAAAAACCATAAAAACCATAAAATGAAATAGAAAAGAGAAGAATCTCCAACTTACAAGGAGAATTTGAGAGCTTTCCTTTGGCTTGATGGTTTGACGGATCTACTCTTGTTTGAAACAAGAGTGGCCACCAATCTTTAGAAGAGGGAAGGTCAAAAAACTAATGAATTATGAGTAAATTCACAGTTTTTGGCTCTTGGGAGAAGCAGGGTAACAGTGCAAAAACACTATTAAGCTTCAACAAAGGGAGAGGCTTCTATTTATAGAAAAAATGAGCCTCTTACCTAGCAAACTGATTCTAGAATTTTCCAGATCAGTTTGGTCAATTTTTGACCATTTTTAGGTCAGTTTAGCTTACTTTTTGGAACTAGACTTGAATTTGGAGAGAGGAGAGATGAAATATCTCAATTTTTGATAATTTTAAACTCCACCACACATGTGAAGTAGGCACCTCCTTCATGAGGGGGAATTCCCATCTTGAGGTGTCAAAAATTCATCATTTCACTAAATATCTCTTCTTTTTTAACTAATATCCTTGTCCTTAGTTTACTCTTCATCTTATGTGAGTATTTACTCATTTCTGGGGGGATTTTCTTTATTACTTCCATTTATCTCCTTAACACATTTGAATGAATCTGATTGGTCCCTCAAAATCTTAATTTAAAATTTTTAGAAAATCTGGACCCCCAGGATAAGGCCTTTTAAATAGATTATAATTTATTTCGAATGCACCTTCTGAAAATCTTTTTGAACTTTTGTTTTTCGGGGAAACTTTTTTAAATATGAAGAGATATTTTTTCATCTAAAAATATCCAAAATCTGAATAATCTCTCTCTAGCATATTTTCTCTCTCTAGGCCAAAACAGGTAGAAACAAGATCTTTTATATTTATGAAGAGGGATTTGACTACAGGGGAAGGTACTAGACATCCTGAGAGGCTGGGGAGGAATCTTACATCTGTGCTCATTTACAACAAGGAATGACTTAACATTTTGTTTGATTTCCTTGTTTTATAGGTTCCAAGGTCTCCTTCGTGCTGAAGTTGGACGAGTGCTAGATTGTAAAGGAAAGAAGGTTAGAGAGAATGAGTGTCACACTCATGAACCATGCTATGGCGGGCAACCTTTAAGTCTCCATCTTCTACCACTGTTGCAGAAGGGCTCGATGATGAGGGAGAGAGCACAATAATTGATTTTCAAGAGCAAGGGAATGATAAATATTTCACACTAAACCATCATTTAGTGTTCAATAAGAGAAAGATATATGGTGGTTAGGAGCATTTAAGGTTCCCAAGGAGACACACGAGGTGCTATCATGGGTCTTTGAGAGGTTGCCTAAGGTTAGTGATGTGATAAAGTCACAAATAGGGGGTGAGAAGCTAGATGTTGATGGTTTAGGGAGCTTTGACATTGATTGGCATCTTGTTGGGGATCTAAAGACAATAAAGTGTATGCTGGGTTACACTCAAGGTGCAAATACAACTCACCCATGCCCTTGGTGCATGCATGGATTGAAACAAAAAACCAAGAAGAAACACAGGGATTTTAAATGACATTGGTTGCCATGGGGGCAACATACGAGTTAACCCCAGAAGACCTTTGGAGTTTCACATATGGTTGCTCAAAAGGTTTCAATGAGTGGAGGCAAGGCGAAAAGGTTTCTCCAGAAGCCTTTCAACAAATGGGATAAGGTTCAGAGAAATGCAGACATGTAACATGTTGAGGAAGGTGAAAATGTTCCTGCAAAGAGATGGGAGCTGTGGAAAGACCTTTGTGCTTGTACTGCTTCGGACTGCTTGGATGCAAACATTATTGTTTTGCGTGAGCAAGTGTGGGCAAATTTCAATAAGGTAGTGCGGTTGATGAATCAAAGCAGCACAACAGACAAAAATCGCAAACAATTTCAAGCAGAGTTGTTGAGCAGAGTTGTTGAAAGCTTCATTGAAGTTGTGATCTGCACATGGGGTGAATTGAATATTGTGCATTACATGGTAATATAATGCTTTTAGAGGTTTTGCAAAATAGATTTCTTCTTCTAATGCACTTTTCCTAAATGGTGGTTTTGTTTGGTATCTAGAGCACATCTTGTATACTCATGGTGCATATTTCATGAACGCCTATGGCTTGCTTTATGGCTTGCTTGACATGTGGAGCACCCAAGGAATTGAGAAAAGTAATTACCATGAAAGGGGAGTTTATTTCAAGAACACATGACATGGAGGTGGTAGGACTCCATCAAACTCTCAAAGAAATGTTTAATTGCTTCTTCCATTATACCTTTGGAAGAGCCTTTCAAGGGAGAGGGCTCGAATGTCCAAATTGGCCCAAATTTCCAAAATTAAAAGTAAGGGTCAAATAATAGCAAGGTGGAGAAAGGGATAGGACCTGCATGTCATGCGGCATGGAGGGTTACACGTAAGAGAGTTGGTAAAGTATGGGTCCCTATAGACTTGAATGAGTTGGTAAAGGATGGGTCCCTATAGACTTGAATGAGGCCTAGGGTTGATGTGTAGCTAATCTATGGGGATATTATCTATTGAATGTAATCAAGTGTTATAATTGAGAATGCAAATGGTTATTTTTTGCCTAATATGCAACCATGTTATCTTTTGTGTTTAAAAACCCATTTTTATGGTGCGTGAAATTTCTCTAAAAACTAGGGTTTGTATAATGATTACGTTGGCCACTATAAATGAGTACCCTCCCTCTTTTTGTCCATTTTGTACAAGAACTTTGAGAGAACAAAAGAAATCAACTCCTCATGGGCACAATCATTGCTTTCAAACTCGCACGGTACTTATTCTCTATCGAGGTCCCCATCCAACCTAATGAGGTTTCTCTCTTAGCCTAGGAGCTAGAAGTCAGGGATTTGCACAACCTTGATGCCCATTTTGTTTTTGCATGTAGCATCTATAGGGCTTAGTTTTCCATGCTGACAAGCAAGAGGCCACGTAATGACCCCTCCATACCACAAGCGGACCGCACAAGGGCATTGCAGTTTGCTAGGAACATTGCAGAGCACCAGCAGTCTATGGTGCAAATTATGTTGTAGTTTTTGGAGTCCCCCTTGGTTTCGAGGATGGTGAAGTCATGCATCATTACCAATTTTGTTAGATTGATGTATTCCCTTGCTAGGTTTGATTAGTAGCAAGGAGGCTTTGTAATATCTTCAAATATAGTTTTTTTGATAACTTGAATTGTATCCCAAAGATTTATGTTTCTTTGTAATACTTGTTGAAGAAGTCTCAAGATGTTGATTTTTGAAATATGACATGCTTTCTATTCCACATATTCGTGTGTTTTGATGCTTTGTGGGTAAGTGTCCAGAAGGGTGCAAAAATTCATTGTGGAATTTGTTTGGAAAGGCTAGTTTTGTACCCTTCCGAACAAATAAAATATTTCCTCGATTTTATCAATAGTCTCTAGTGAACGCTTATTCAAATGATGCCCCATTTATTTAGCATGCGTACGATTTGTTTGCACACGTGAGTGACCTCTTAAAATTAGGGTTTCTTTAGGGTTATTGCAATGATGGAATTTTCTTGTATAAATAAAGGTTGACCTCTATTTTGCCCACTCTTTACTAGAGTGAGAGCATTCCCATCCTTACCCTCAGCTCTCCTCACCATGGGGCGGACAAAGTAACAGTGAAGAAGATGAGCGAATAACAACATGCCGCCCGATTGAGGGACAATGCAAACAAGCATTTGGAGCATTACAACTGAAAACTCAAGAAAAAATTGACAGAGAAAGCCAACTCATCCCGGCCAAGCAAACAGGTAAAGTTGGTGGATTACGGCATGGAAGATAGCAGCGCAACAGAAACCGGCATCGACACCGACTGTGGGTAGCCTACATGGGCACACATGGAGATTCCCAGCCACCTAACCGTAGGGGGAAAGACCTTGCAATGTGTTAACACGCAACATTAAGAGTAGCAAGGGGATAAAGAGGAGCAGCAAGAACAAGAGCAAGAGCAATAGCAACATCAATAGCAACAACAAGAGCATCAAAGGGAGCAAGAGGAAGAAGCACCATCCCCAACAAGAAACAGAAGGAAGTCGACCTATTACAGGCCTCGCCCCCTACAATCACGTCCCACCACCGATCATCTTCCTCGTGGCCCCGCCCACAGGAGACGCTCAAGGTACAGGGCTTTCCACAAGATATACGGCACTACGAGAAGTCCGTAGAGCTTCTCATCTAGAGGGAACCTTTCTCACAAACGTGCAAAGAAATTTTATGGGAATACAAGATAGAATGTCGGTTGCCCTTGAGGCCTTATAGGAAGCCATTGAAGTATATCTTGTTAATCTATTTGAGGACACCAACTTGTGCTCCATCCATGCAAAGCGGGTAACCATAATGGTAAAGGATATGCAATTGGCCTGTCGTATTCAAAGAGAAAAGGGAAATGAAAAATGATATATCTCAATTTTGGATCTATCTAAACTTTTAATACTAATGAATTTTCAATGTGTATTATATCTTCCTTTTGTATATTTTCTTTTCTATTTGATTTAATCATGTCATATATCTTCCATCACGTTTCAATAAAGGGCTAGAAGGGTGCAAAAAGGCCCCTTTTGGCCCACATGGTTTTTAATTTGTAAGATGTATCAATCCAGGATAAACTATCATCGCGAAGGGCATGGGGTGGGAAAATGTTGTGTACGGGGGCCTCGTACAGGCCATTTTTGCACCCCTTTGGCCCTCCTAAAACTTTTTGTAGTTTTTTCCCTAAAATTTGAAGGTTTTTATCAATATTAAAACTCAAATCCCTTGAAATGGGATGTAGATCAAAATTGCCATTAGGATGGAAATAGCATGGAATTAAGATAGTCTATAGGCAACCCAATACATCATGAAATTTGTCTCCTTAAATGGTCTTTTCCCAAAGTGAAGAATGCAAGGGAAGGAAGATGATGTAAATACAAGACATGATTGATTTTAAACCTTCAAAATGAAAATGCATGTAATTTTTTATTTACACTGTAAAATTAAGGTAAATTAGAGATTAAAAGGGATGGCCTTGCTCTTGTAGATTGTAGTACATCTTCATGTGGTTCTCAATATCTTTTTTCATGTTCACTGATTACCAAACCAAAGGTGGCCTTGGCCACTTTTTCCAAAATAAAGAAAATATATATTATTCAATGTATTTTTTAAAAAATTTCCACCATTTTTTATGATTAATTAGGGACTAAATAAGCTATTCTCATTCTAGTGGAGGGTGTAAAGCTATCAAAATCGTGATGGATAGAGGGGTGCAAAAATGCTATCTACAAGGGCCTCGTAGAGGCCATTTTTGCACCCCTCTAGCTCTTCTAAAATTTTTGTAGTTTTTTTCCTAAAATTTGAAGACACACCATTTTATTTGATTAATTAGGGAATAAAGAAGTTATTATCATTCTAGTGGAGGGCATAAAGCTATCAAAATCGTGATGGCTAGAGGGGTGCGAAAAAGCTATGTACGGGGGCCTCGTGTTGTAGGCCATTTTCACACCCCTCTAACCCTTCAAAAAAGTTTTGTAGTTTTTTCCCTAAAATTTGAAACTTTATTTCTAGCCATGTCGTCAAGGGAAAACACATTTATTTCACTTGAAAACCAACTAAAATTAAATGGCAAATATTTTCACATTATAAATGAAACACATGTACTTAAAAGCATGTTTCTACATTGTATTGATATACAAAGTTACATATGGGATTTGGGAATAATTTTTACAAGTGAGTTTCATTGCTTCTTAGCTACAAGGAGCTTGCTGTGGTTAGAATAGCAGTGTCAATTTCTCTGGTGAGTCATGGCCAAGTGACTTAGCAATTCCTAATTGGGCAAGCACCTTGCCTTGATATCCGCTCCCAAAAGTGGTCATGTGATTAACGACTTTTTTAACTAGGATTACAAAAGTGACCAACCGGCCAATAGTGTCCACACAGAGTTGCTTTGAGAAGTTCTTCAATGCAAAAAGGGGGAAGCTAGCATCCGATGTGAATTCTTTGTGAATAATCACAATGTCATTGGGTAGGAGGTGTCCAATGTAGTGGGTAAGATCTAGATATGATCGCGTTCTCTCGCCCCGCATAACAAAATTGTCCATCTCTAGCACCCTCTCAATGTTGGACTTGGATTTGTCGATATTATGTGTTGGAGTTGGTTTCCATGGCACAATTACGCAGGATACACTTTGTTGCATCACTTGGAACTCCTCCTCGATGATGTTTGCCTGCTATGCATTCCTTGGTGCCTCCATAACAATCACCAATGTCTCCTCCATAGTCTGTGAGTGGGAGGAGGTTCTCCTCCATGTTACATGTGTTGGAGTCATGGAATGGGAACACCGCCTTCACCTCTGCATGGATGAGTGCTTGAGCATGCTCAAGCACTCATCCATGCAGAGGCCACATGACTTTTCAATGTCATGTAAAAAAATGAAAAGCTCCCCCCCACAACCGGACATAGAGAGTTAATCTCTATCTCAGGAAGGGGGGCATAGTCATCTTCATCTTCAATTGTAGTGCCACTTCCACCACTAGCCTCAAAGCGGTGCGGATTTTCTACGAGCGCCAACACACCTCCTAGAAATTGTTTTATGACAATCAGTGTAAGATTCCTCCTCAGTCTGAAGATTGATCCCTTGTAATCATTCTATGTTTCTGAATGCAAGAAAATATTATTTTTCCTTGTTTGGCCTAGTGAGATAAAAATTTCTAGAGAGTGGTAAATCAATATTGGGATATATTTGGATAAATAAATTCTACAAATATCAAAAAAATGTTTCCCTGAAATAGAAAATCAAAATGGATTTTCCAAGGTGCAATTGCAATTAATTAAAAATGATTTAGAAGACCTTATCCTAAGGGTCAAGATTTTCTAAAAATTTTGGATTAAGGTTCCTATGGACCAATAAAATTAATCCAAGTGTTGGGACAAGATAAATCCAAAGAATAAAAGAAAATACCCAAAAATGAGTAAATGCCCACATAAGATGAAGAGTTGACTAAGTACTAGGTTTATTAGTTAAAAATTATGAAGTATTAATAAAAAAATTGAGATATTTTGGAGTAATCATTCATTTTTGACACATGGATAAGGAAAAGGGGGCCCTTCAAGGAGGTGCCTATTTCACATGTGTGGATGAGTTTTAAACTCAAAAATAATAGGATATTTTTATCTCTTCTCTCTCCTAAATCAAACCAAATAAAAAAGGGAGCCAAACTGGTCCAAAAATTCTAGAACTCAGTTGGACTCAGTCAGTGGCCTCCCTCACCTATAAATAGACCCTCATTCCTTTGTATTCTCATCTGTGAACTAAACTATGCCGGTATTACTCTAAGTTAAGCTTATTTTCTATTATCCTCTACAAATTGAAGAGATTGCAGCTTCTCTCTCTCTTCAATCTTCCTTGGAGGTATTACTCTAAGTTAAGCTTATTTTCTATTATCCTCTATAAATTGAAGAGATTGCAGCTTCTCTCTCTCTTCAATCTTCCTTGGTATGTTGTTGGAGACTCCAACAACATACCAAACCAATTGATTGGTTGGGGGCCTCTACTGTGATCAAAGAATCAAGTAATTTAGGAGGTAAAGTGTGGATTATTTTCTTCTTTTTCTTAAATCTCTAAATGTTTCTCTTCTCAACTCCTCTCAAGCTTGAGAAGCATTAATTTGAATGGATTTTGAATACTATTGAAGTTCTTTAATGTATTGTAATGAAGAAACACATAAATTTCCATTTATGCTTAACTCTCCCCCCCCCCCCAAAGAATGGTCATTCCTATGACCTATTCTCAATTCAAATGAAGCTTTTCATGAAGCATTTCTCTAATTTAAAAGTAATTTCTATGCTGGTCTAATTGGAGGCCAAAATAATGGCTTTTTAATACTTTTATGCTATTAAATTTATGGTAAAGTTAAGAATAAATCCATAATTGGATAATGGTCCAATTAGTGGTTATTCTAATCACATGAATAATACTAAACTTTATTCTTTCAAATTTATTGAGAATTACTAGTAATAGCAGCGGAGCTATGGCAAAAGTTTTGTAAAATTAACACATAAATCATTTTCATTTATATTATGAAAAGAGGACTTCCTACCATATTCTAGGATTAATCATCCTAGATTAATTGAATGATTCTCATTATAATCATGGAAAATTTGATTTTTATGTTTATGCATAAATAGTTAATTAGATGAAAGAGGAATTTCTAGTAATCTATTTTTATGTTAAAAGAGTAATCCCCATGACAATGGAAATCCATGTGCTCCAATGAAGTAAGAGGGAAATTGTGATGCTAAAATAATGCATATTTTAATTAAAAATTAAAGAAGAATTTTAGTTAAATTTATCTTTTTGCATAAATAAATTTTAAATGATGAAAGAGAAATTCCCACTATATTGGAATCCAAATATTTAAATGAGGAAAGTGTAATTCCTAGTGTAAAGTAATTAATGAAGATTTTTATTTAAATTTTTAAGAGAAAATTTAGTTAAATTTATCTTTTTGCATAGATAAATTTTAAATGATGAAAGAGGAATTCCCACTATATTGGAATCCAAATATTTAAATGAGGAAAGTGTAATTTCTAGTGTAAAGGAATTAATGAAGATTTTTATTTAAATTTTTAAGAGAAAATTTAGTTTTCTTTCACTGTCTTTGGTTCAGGCCACTGCTTGGACTTTTGTGGAATCTGGAGAAATTCCATCTTTGGATACCAGAAAGCCCAAGTATTCAACGTGGTCGGCAGAGAAAGTGCATTTGCTCTTTTTGGCAAAGAGTTGGTGCTTCCTTAGAATCTCAAGAACCTTTCGGACATGAGTCTCATGGTCAGCTACATTCTTTGAGTAAATCAGAATATTATCAAAGAAAACTAGAACAAAATCATCCAAGTATTCTCTGAGGATGTCCTACATTAGGCAATTGAATGTAGCTGGGACTTTAGTTAATCCGAACGGCATGACAGTAAATTCATAATGCCCATAGCGAGTATTGATGGTTGTTTTCGGTATATCTTGATCATTGATCCTGATCTGGTAATACCCGGATTTGAGATCTATCTTTGCGAATATCTGGGATCCATTTAGCCTGTCCAAAAGCTCATCAATTCTTGGGATAGGATACTTATTCAGCTGATTTAGACCTCTGTAGTCCACACAGAGTCTAAGCGTTCCATCTTTCTTTTTCTAAAAGTGAACTGGTGCTTTGGTGCACCCCAAGGTGAAACACTAGGTCTTACAAACCCTTGTTCTAACAGCTGTCTAAGCTGTTCCTTGAGTTTGATGGCTTTAGGAACAGGCATTTTGTGCGTGCGCAGGGCTACTGGCTAAGCTCTAGGGGTCAATTCAATCACATGATCTACTTCCCGAATTGGAGGCATTTCAGTTAGCTTTGCTGGGAATAGATCATCAAATTCATTTAACCATTCTGGTTCTTTGAGTCTACTGGGTTCATTTTGACAACATAAATTTGCTGCTTCTTTCTAAGTCCTTAAGCTTTGAGTCTACTGGGTTCATTTTGACAACATAAATTTGCTGCTTCTTTCTAAGTCCTTTCAGTAACCTAGAAGCTTTTACTAACTGAAGGTCTGGGGATCTGGAAACTCCAATTCCTTGAACTTTGTTCCCGTGGAGGTTATGGAAGGAAATGGTTCCATATTTTTGTGGAGCCAATCCATTCCAAGGATCCCGTCAAAAACTCCCAGAGGTAAGACTTTGAACTGACAGTCGGTTACATTACCATCTAGATTGAACCGGATAAGATCTGTCTCATGGTGAGTGAAAAGAGTCTTCCCACTAGCCAATTCAACTTGCATAGGTTTCCCTGATTTCTGTTCTAAGACTAGCTTACGCAAGCATCCATGGGAAATGAATAAATGAGAACTGCCTAAATCAATCAAAAGCTTAAAAGATTATTCTGATATTCTGCTGGAGTATGGATGACTGAGAACTGACGGTTAGGTCCTTGGTTTTCAATTGCAGCAAAGATCTGCCCTCTTTCCTCTTCTACTACATCTGAAATTGTGACTGCTCTGGCTGCTCTTTGGTTGCCCCAGTTCTGGGAAGGAGTTTTGAGGTTACTCTAAACAGAGGCAGATGGTTGAGCTGGAGTTCTTCTGGGGTTTCCTTGGCCTGGGCGAGATGGACCCTGATTAGACTAGTATGAAGGGGTTGGTCTCTGAACTCTCGAGGTCCTTGACTTCCCTGTCCCCTTGACATGGCAGGAGTCGGATAGTCTTTCAGTTGGTGACCAAAACCTTGGCATCCAAAACATCGGTTTTCACTTCTGAGTTCATCCTTCTGATTTCTTGAAAGAGGGGGGCTCCTGAGAAAGTATTCTGGGGGAAGGGTCTTCCTTCACTTCGGAATCTTCTTGCATCCTGATTCTGATTTGGGCCTTGCTGCCTCTTCGGGGGTGGAAAGTTTGAAGTACTTTCCTGGGCTTGGAATCTTTTAAAGCTAGAGGGTGCAGGCTTTGGCAGGACCTTTACTACAAAGGCTTTGGCAAAATCTTTTGCCATTCTTACTGCTTCAGCCATGGACACTGTCTTGGCATTTTTGACCAGAGTGTCCAAGGGTTCGTTCATTCCTCGAATGAACCTGGCCATGAGTTGTTCTTCATCTAGAGGTGGTGAATATTTGAGTAGAAGAGCAAAGGCCTGGTGATATTCCTCGATGGTTTTGCTCTCCTGCTTTAGCTCTAAGAATTTGTTCATTTTGATTTTCAAAAATCCAAGGGGACAAAATCTCTTTCTTAGATAGGTTTTTAGGTCGTTCCAGGAATGAGTATTTCTATCCAGATGGTTGGTGTCACAATGGTTCCTCCATGCTACCCTAGCTGTTTCTACTATTTTCAGCCGGGCAAGAGCCATTTTGCTCCGCTCATTGTAGCCTGTGATGTCAAAATATTCTTCCATGGCTTCCACCCATTTCTCCACAGCCTCGCCTAGGTTCTCCCCTTCTCCTTTGAAGGGTCCTAGCTGAGTCCTATATGAAGACCCTTGCGAACATCAGGGTAAAGCTCGTCATCTTCAGAAAGAGGGTCTGGCTGACGGCCACGGTTTCCTCGCCTCATGATTCTTCCAAAAATTTATATATTATTAAATTTTTATTTTGATATCATCCACGAGATCCTAAGACTTAAGAGGTTTGGAAAAATAATTTCTTAAACAAGACAATGATCTTATTGGAGATCTATGACATATGTCCGATAACAGATTTTTGTTTATCAAATCGTCCGTAAAGCAATCACTTATACAACAGGGAATTTTTTTCTCCAGAAAACATTTCTATATTTATATAAAAGTTGCAATATGTACATAGAGCAGCTCGGCTCCAGAATCACCGCCTCAGTCGTAATCGCATAAAGAAACAAAACTGTGAAGAAGACATACCATGGTACACACGATTCATTACACAAAGAGGTGCTCTAATTCTATTTCTCGGGATAAAGCGGCTAAGAAGTCTAAAAAATCGGCATGAAGTTCTGAAGTTCTTGGGTGAATGATCACAGAGTAGAACGTACTGAACAAGCCCTAGTTTTATCAGAGTCATGGCCAAGGAGATGCTAACTGGTACTGATGTTAATACACCATCCTCCATAGAACCACATATACCGATGTCGCTCAAGAGGATCAGGAAAGTAAAGACTCTCAAAATGGCGAACGAGTCTCACTCTGCTCATTCGGATCGTAGCAGCGTTGACGAGGTGATCAAATGCAAAAGCTATCATATCCTGACTCTCAGAGAGTCCAGGAATTTCAGATAGGTTCGGGGTGCCCATCTATAAATTTCCAATTCAATTTATAAGTTTTCAATTTTTGAAGTTCATTCATATAGTATTAACAAGTGAAAAACATTTCTTTCCCAGATTTCTATTAAAAATTTAGGCAATTTCTGCCCTGATACCAACTGTGAGATCCCTCTGCCCCCTCCGTGCACCGGCGGACTCCCGGTAGCTGAGAGCGGAAGTAGCCCCCTCATGCGCGGGGTAGGGTTTCTGTGACTCAGGGCCTCGCCCACGAATGTCTGGGCACGAGACTAGGCTGGTGATCACTCCGAAAACCGAAACCGAGAAAATTTTCCATGCCCGAAAAGCGGGGACGATTCCACCTTTTTGAATTTTCTTAACGAATTTTTTTTTCTAACGAGATCAATTTTAAACTATACTTCACCTGAATAAAACCAGATGGAAGGAAATTATCGCTGATATAATTTGATCATTTGAGTAATTTCAACGCTTTTTTCCTAATCAAGATCAGGCAGCACAGCCGTTTTTGATCCACTCAATTGAGAATTTGATCAGGGAATTAATTAGCTACTCAAATCCTAGCGCAATCCTAAGATTTTTCAGTTTAATTATTAAAACTCCAGTGATTCCAACCTAGCCCCATCTGGCCCATGGGTTAGCCACCACCCCACTGGAATCGGTAGAACCAAACAAGTACTCACCCACCCATAATTGAAATGCCTTTCTTAACTTTAGCTTTAGAAAACAGGTACGCACACACTCCTCTTTAAAATTTCAATATAAAAATAATCTATTGACAAAATAGATATGATCACAGATTTCATAATTCAAAATTTCTATTCAATCCCTTGTTTCACAAAAATAGTACCACTCTGGACTCTCCGTTTTGGGACCAACTGGTCAGCAACGAGATCCAGTAATAGATTACAATAACCACTTCGTCAACATACATATATATATCTTCCTTGACATACCTATGGGTGTCCTAAGCACCGTGAGCCCATGCATACTTTTATGCATAGAAATCAATAATGATAAAAGTAACACTTTTATAATAAAAAATATATTCTTTTATGCATACTTTTATGCATAAAAATCAATATGATGAAAGTAACTCTTTTGTAATAAAAAATATATTCTTTTATGCATACTTTTATGCATAAAAATTAATATGATGAAAGTAACTCTTTTGTAATAAAAAAATATACTTATATGCATTATTTTATGCATAAAAATCTATAATGAAGAAAGAAGCACTTTCATAATAGAAAATTATCAATAAGTATCTTTCATAGAATTTAATTCTATTGAAAATCATTCTTTTATAAAAATTAATCAATATGTATCTTTCTATGCATGAATGAAAATGACACTTTTAGAATACTCTAACGATGGGGATTACTCTATTTGATTAATAAAAGATGAAATTTATTTCACAAATTTTCAAAAAATTTTGCCATAACCTCCTTTGTATGGCTGACCATTTTTCAATTTTTAACTCACTAAAATTAATTAGAAGTTCACCAAGAGTATTTAAATCATTCTAGTGTAAACATTTTCTACTTATTTAAGAGAACATTATGAAAAACTTGATTTTATCCAATAATCAATCATCTAGGATAAAGAATGGTTGGATTTACTAAAGAAGAGAGGGGAATGCCTTTTTTCAATGAGGCATAACATCATTTCATTTTGGAGACGACAAAAATCATTAAAAACCATAAAAGAAATAGAAAAGAGAAGAATCTCCAACTTACATGGATAATTTGAGAGCTTTCCTTTGGCTTGATGGTTTGAGGGTTCTACTCTTATTTGAAACAAGAGTGGCCACCAATCTTTTAGAAGAGGGAAGGTCAAAAACTAATGAATTATGAGTAAAATTCACTGTTTTTGGCACTTGGGAGAGGCAGGGTAACAGTGCAAAACACTATTGAGTTTCAACAAAGGGGAAGGCTTCTATTTATAGGAAAAGTGAGCTTCTAACCAAGCCAACTGATTATAGAATTTTCCAGATCAGTTTGGTCAATTTTTGACCATTTTTGGGTCAGTTTAATCCACTTTTTGGATCTAGTTGAAATAGGAGAGAGGAGAGATAAAAATATCTCATTATTTGGGAGTTTAAAACTCATTCAAGCATGTGAAATAGGCACCTCCTTCATGAGGGGAATTCCCCCATACTGAGGTGTCAAAAATGCATCATTTCACCTAAATATCTTTTTTTTAACTATTACCTTGTCCTTAGTCAACTCTTCATCTTATGTGAGTATTTACTCATTTTTAGGAGATTTTTCTTTTATTCTTCTATTTATCTCCTCCCTACATTTGGATGAATCTTATTGGTCCATAGGAACCTTAATTTAAAATTTCGAAAAAATCTTGACCCCCAGGATAATGCCTCTTGAATTGATTATACTTAATTTCTAATGCACCTTCTGAAAATCTTTTTGAACTTCTGTTTTAGGGGAACTTATTTTAATAAGATGAGGTATTTTTCTATCCAAAAATATTTAAAATCTAAATATTCTCTCTCTAGAACATTTTCTCTCTCTAGGCCAAAACTGGTAAAAACAAGATCTTTTATATTTCTGAAGAGGGATTTGATTACAGGGGAAGATGCTGGACATCTTGAGAGGCTGGGGAGGAATCTTACAACAATCAGGCTTTCATTGACACCTGTGTGCGCTACACTCTGAGGCTCTTCCTTGTCGTGGATGAATCTGCAAGGTGCAGTGTGGCATTTCAACCTCCTCTTCCTCCTCTCCTTTTGAAAGGAAGAAAACAAAGCAAGCCAGCCATGATGATAGGAAGCGATGGCCAATGGCACCTCTATTGAGCTTGCATACTTGCTTCTTGTCAAGCTCTAGGAAGTGTCCAGATTTCATAACCATTGCTTTAAATCTTCTGAGCCGTTTTTGGAAGGGCCTTTCATTTGTGATTGATGTACTCTAGGAGGTTCAGTGGCCAAAGAGAAAGAGTGCATCTTGATGTGGGTGTCCATGTCAGATATGTCCACAAATAATTCTTCATGGAGGTGGAGTGTGGAGATCCAATCGATCTCACACGAGTGAACATTATGTGCAAGTGTGTGGACTCTAGAAACTCGATCTCATGGAGGAAGTCCATCGTAGGAAGCCATGTGCTTTGAAGCTCAAGAGTGGTTGAGGTGGCTTTTGCTGTTGAGAATGAGTGAAAAATGACACATAAGGCCTTCAAAGTACTATTTATACAAGATAGTGGCCATTTCACACTGGACCCAAAAAAAAATTTATTGATTTTTTAAAAGACAAAACCACCTCTTCAAGAAACTAAACATATTTTAAATACCTAAGTATCTCAAAAAATATTTATTTATACAAAACTCTGGTGGAGGGATATTACAAAATTGTTCTAGTGGATGCTCATAGCTTGGATTCTTTGAACTAAGGTGACATAATTGGGCCCCCAATCCGAGGACACCTTGGTGTTTGCTTCCATCCTCCTTCCAACCTATCTAGACACCCAACACAGTAAGTGACTTCAAAAAGGGGTAAGAAAATACATACGTTTAAATGTCAAACAATCCTTACCTTCCTACCCTGCACATTGAAGCAAACATTATTGATTCCCTGAAATCCCAAAATGTGTAGGTGATCACGGATGTTCAAAAGGCTCCAATGCTTACTTGCTTTGGACAATCTCTACCCCCAAATCAGGTGGGCCTATAGAGAAATATATAGGCTCTACAACCTCCTCTTGAGCTTGTAAGGGTATCCATGCACCCTTCTTCCTCATCCACTGCTTGTAAACAGAAACGAGTACACAAAGTGGCACGAGCTTGCAAGAATCAAAACGAAATAGTGGAATGCACTACATTGTACCTCAAATTCACTCCTTTTTGCTCCCCCTCCACAATGTCTCACCCTTGGCTAATAAAATTGGTAATCTCTTCATAGCCTACCACCTTGCACATGTACATTGTTGGCATTCATGTGCAAGTAATGGCCCGAAACATGTGGGCAAACACATGCACAGGGCATGCCCAACTAAGACCAACCGATCTTGACGCCTTTGTGTACTTCAAAGAAGAGTGTATATCATTGGTCAACATTGATTTAAGAGCAACAATAGTCCAAACATCAGGCATTGGCCATTTAACACTAGAGAGGGAAGGAGAGGAGACCTGTTCAAGCTTACCAAACCCATTGACGTGTGTCAGGACTACATATTTGTGGGTGTAGAAGAAAATCTTTTAACTAGCAAGGCTAGAAGAGACACTGTCAGAGAATACACCATCCCCAATGTGTGCGTGTACGGCATAGAATGTTCCTGTTAGGATCCTTATGAGTTGCAACTTTCAATGATATTGGAAGGGAAAATATCTGGAAATGAGGAAATTGTCAAATAAAGTTGAAAAGAACAGTTCAAATTCCATGTATACTAACATACCAAAGTGAAAGAATACAATTGCAAGGGAAACAAGGACTATGATGATGTGGACTCAAATAAATTTTCGATGTTGAGTACACATGTTACACTAGAGCCACCAACCCATCATGCCTTGTTTCCTTAAATCCTAGTAGAAGCCCCTTCCAATGGTGCTCAACCACATCTTGACACACCAAACTCGATGCAGTCCACTCGCACTGGGCTGCAAATACACCCAATCTCCCTTTTGAAATTGTTTTTCAACCCAAGCACCATGTTCATCCCTAGTATTATGCATGAGCAGAGCCCCAACCTCATCCCTTGGCCTTCTTCTCGACAAAGATGCACTACCCTCCATAGTGTGTTCTACTAGAAATGTTTTAGGGGGGGTAGAGAAAGAAATAAGGTTGCACAGTACATATTAGAGATTGTTAGGGAGAGGGAGGTAGATGTGGGTGTGAGGAGATTTGAACGTGTGCACGCGCACGTGATAGAGATAGAGAACACTGCAAATCTAAGCATAGTAGAGAGAGAGAGAGAGAGAGAGAGAGAGAGAGGGTTGCACAGTAGAGAGATAGGTTGAAGATCAACTTACAATATATATATATATATGTATATATATATATATATATATATATATATATATAGAGAGAGAGAGAGAGAGAGAGAAACAAGGTTGCAAAGTAGAGAGAGAATGAGCTATGGAGGTTTGGGGTTTGGGGTGAAGAGGATGATGTTGGAGAGAAGAATAATGTGTAGGGAGAGAAATCTGAGGTGAAAAAATAAGTTTTTTGATATAATATGGTTTGGGTTGGGTTTTCAGAGGGAAAAATGCACTTTTGATTTTTTTTTTAAATCCTATTTTTAAGGGTTTTTTGACCCATGAGAATGATGGGGCTGAAATTGGCAAAGCCCTCTACTTTTTAGAAGCTACCCCCTTTCTTTATGGCTCCCTCCTACTTTTTGTACTTCACCTCCCTAATTTTTGAATGCCACTCCCTACTTTTTGAACCCCACAAATGTAGAAATGAGGGAGACAAGCCTATTTGCCCTCTACTTTTGGAGGAGACCAAATGTGCACACTCCTCTCTTCCTATTGGTCCATTTCTAATGAAGGTCATTAGCAAAGGGCCCAAAATATATCCAAAGGTATCTTAATGCCAACATTGAAGGTAATAGAAGATGTAGATGTAAGAAGTGTTGATGTTGCACCACATGTAGAGCATCAAATCCACAGGTGCTTAGTGGACTTGGAGAGTCCTCTAGAGCAGTAGATCCAATGTTAGCCTATGGTCAGGCGGCAGGTTGAGGACAGATGTAGGTACACATGTATCACACAAAGGGAAGGAAAAGGTAGATCAACCTTTTGTCGAGATCTTTTAGAAGGTCACTCATATGTGGATGGTAACTCTAGGAGCTCTGTTGATGAGGAGCTTGGCATTCCATCTATGGTTACTCCTGGTGTAAGGAAAATGAGGGCTATTTTGAGGACACCTAGCAGTGTGCAAGTCTACGAGGGTTAGGTACCCTGTTGAGACAAGCTCAAATATGATGGATATACAGCCCATTATTATGCTAACATGGTTAAAGAAATACATGAAATAGAGCCCACTTATTGTGAGCAAGCAGTTGGAAATAAGAAATGGGAAGATGCCATGAATGAGGAGATGGTAGCGTTCGATACAAATGCAACATGGGAGTTATGCCTGCCTAAGGAAAAGAAGGCAATTGGATGTAAGTGGGTGTATAAAGTCAAACACAATGCTAATGGTTTAGTGAGCAGGTATACAAGGCAAGATTGGTTGCCGAGGGATATGTGCAGACTTATGGCATAGACTATGAGGAGACATTCAACCCGGTTTCAAGAATGGAAACCGTGAGAGCTATCAATGCTATGGCTACAGTGAAGGGTTAGTCTTTACATCACATGGATGGAAAGAATGCCTTCTTCCATGGTGATTTGTAAGAATAAGTTTACAGGGGGCCTCGCCCACGCAATGAATTCGAGGGTGCTAGTAGCGGAAGTAGCACTTCTTGCATGGGGACAGGGTCCCTCACTCGGGGCCTCGCCCACGTATATCTGGAGAAGAGACTAATCCCTCGGTTTTTCCAAAACCAAACCCAAAAAAACTTCCCTCGCTCGAAAAACACGTGCGATTCCTCCAGGATATTTTTACTCTAACGTAGTCAAGAGCCTTAACTAACTGAACTGATCTGACCAAACCCGTAAGTCCCATAGTTAGATCAAGGAAAAGATTGCACTTGGATCATAGAGACCAATGCTTTTTTTCCTCATTGAGAGGCACAGCCTTGATTCTTTTCCATAGAACAATTTTTATCTGGGATTTACTTCATCTATCGTACCATAACAGAATTGAGTCTCATTTTAGGAATCCATCAGTCTAGCCTAACCCTATCTAGTCCCGTGGGTTAGCCAACTGCCCAACCACTGTAGTGATGGGATCCATTTAAGAATTTGGTGAGGTTTTGTCTCGGGTACCAGGGAAAAGAGTTCCCAGGCCCCCTAACCAGATATTAATGCAAACCTAAAACTAGTCACACCACTTATACACCCAATATGAAATTGCCTTTTTCACAGATTTAGCGGTCTTTAAAACAATCATTTAATGAAACTATAGTATTACTGATCATAATCCTCATCCGGTTGAATCCTAATTTCCAATCATTCCTTCATCGGTGTACCTATGGCATCATTGGCAACCAGAACGCTCACCACCTGTCCACTCAAGGGCCTTTTCGATAGTTCCTAGCTCATAGTACCTGGCAATATATTCACTTATAAAAATCAAAATGGAATCTCCATTTAAGATCAGCAAGATCAACCAACAGATCCATATAAAAGAGCCATGGACTCATCCGTTGAGGACCAGCAAGGTCAATCAACCAGATCCATGCCCAAATTCAAAAAACAACTCTTACTCCTTGATCCAAATATCTTCCCTGATGCACGTGTGGGTATCTTCGGCAACCCAAAGCCCGAGCACCATATGGTCAGCACCCTTTACGATCCTTCGCAGGTCACCTAGCGCTTCACCCATAGGCCGCTTCCTTGGTCCCTCATCCACCGTACCAGAAGCTCACCATTTAAATCGAACCGAGGCTAGTCAAAACCTTGGCTGACCTTGCTACGTGAGACGTCGTTGACTCTCCGTCATCTGTTGCAACTTTATCAGTTAGGTCTCCACGAACTCATTCACAAGACGGTCAAAATGCTTCCCCAGCATTCTTGACATAAAACAGTCATTTAAAAACAAGTCACAAATACAGTTTCTATAACGAACTCTCGTCTTTCCACATTGTTCCACATCAATCCACATTATTTAATCCACATCCATTTCATACGTATTCCCATTCCTCATCCAATCACATCATTTTCATCTCATCATCACATCTTTCCTCATTTATCCTCATCACATTTCATCCACTCGCATCTACCCATATCCACATTAGAAGATCAGAAGGAAAAATTCTTACACTTGCACACCTCAAAAGCTGGAGGGAGGAATCTTACATCCTACCCCACTTAAAAAATGCGAGATGTCCTCATCTCGCAAAAACTAGAGGAGGACAACTCTTTCCCTTAATATCTAACTGATTTTGGGGTTCCTTATAGTCTAATGAACCCAACAGAATCGTGGGATAAAGATCCCTTATATAGAACTCATCATCAGATAATAATTCATTCAGATCATATCATTCATATCCTTAACACAATAATGGTCCATTAGACCGAAATTTCCATCTAAACATTCCTCCATGGGAATTTCAATTATACAGGTTTTAATTTGTCATCCCTTAACTTGATCCACTGGGTCAAGTGTTAATAGTATCAAGCTGTCAGCACAATCCACTATAGTGATTTGCTGAAGTCATTATCATCATTCTAGTTACGAACATCATCACACAGACTTGTCCCATTCATTCTCATTGTGGTTTTGCTCAGCTTCACGCTTTTCAACAAAAATTCAAGAATCATCATTTTTCAATCAGAATCCAAATCAACTCATTAGTTCTCAACGAGAGTTTTAAAAATCATATCAACCACATTCGAATTCATCATTTGGATAGCATTTTTGCTTATAATTTCAAGGTCTTACATTTACTCGTATATACTGCCAGTAAAGAGCTGCAGTTATATCCTCGGTATACGGGTAGTCACGGTCCTTGGAAACTTGAGAACGGTTGGGATGTAAAGAAGAGAAGGGGGTGGCCTTTTTATCAAAGGCATAGCATTTGAATTTAATTCGCAAAACATAAAATTTAAGAAAACCATAGTTTTTTCATTAAACAAGTAAGAAAATTATCTTACATGGAACTTGTAAGCTCTCCTTTGGCTTGTGAGGGATTGAGGGTTCTACTCTTGTTTGGAGCAAGAGTGGCCACCAATTCACTTTGGAGAGAATTAGGCCAAAAATAATTGAATTATTAAAAATTCAATGTAGATGGCTCAGGGCAGTAGAGTAACAATGCATAATCACCATTAAGCTTTTACAAAGGAGGTGGATTCTATTTATAGGAAAAAGTGAGCCTCTAACCAAGCAAACTGATTTTAAAATTTTCCAGATCAGTTTGGTCAATTTTTGACCATTTTTGGGTCAGTTCAGCTTACTTTTTGGATCTAGTTTTAAAATAGGAGAGAGGAGAGATGAAAATATCTCATTTTATTGATTAAGAATTGGGGGTAATGATGAGAAAAAGGTGCCTACTTCATGAGGGGAGATCCCCACACTGAGGTGTCAAAAATTCAGTTTTTTAATTCTTTTCTTTGGTCCTTAGTCTACTCTTACTCTTTATGTGAGCATTTACTCATTTTTTGGGGTTTTTATTTTATTCTTCAATTTATCTCCTACCTACATTTGGATTAATCTTATTGGTCCATAGGAACTTTAATTGGACCATAATCTAAAAGTTTTTGAAAATCTAGACCCTTAGGCTAAGATCCTTTATACCTATTTTCAATTAATTCCTGTAACATACCCATTGTAAATAACAATGTACTTGCTTCAGAGTTGAAAAATATAACTTAGTTTGTCATTTTTACGATCAAAAAACTTCTATTTTTGCAAAATGAGCCATTTTTGCTTAGAAATTTATAATTTTGAATCCAAATTTGGAATCTACGCGTAATTTTACGCTTAAAATAGTTTTTTCTGAAGTAAAAACGGGTACCCGGAATGGATTTAATTAAGCTTTGAAGCCTTTAATCTGCGAACTTCCGACCTAAAATAGTAACTATCCAGGCGTCTAATCAACGAACGGAACACGCCCCCATGGTCACGGGATAAGGCCGGACATTTCCGTCAAAAAAAAAAATTTGACCCCTCGGGACGACGGCAGGCGGCCGGCGTGGGCCCCACCACCACGGGCGCCGCCCGTGAAAAAACCGACAATCCACCCGGGACACCCAAGCGTGTACATGACCTAGACGCACCCTCCATCACACCCCTACACGTACCCCCTCCTCCCCCAGAACCCTCTATCCATAGGTGTCGCGCTCTCTCTCTCTTGGGGACACCTCCACCCCCATGTGTCACACTTTCTCTCTCCTCGAGACACCTCCACCCCCAGGTGTCTCACGCCCACACTCTCTCCCGGACACCTACACCACCCAAGTGTCACCTTCCCGCACCCGGACGTCCACCCTCCAGCACCTATAAAAGGACCCTCCAAGCCCCCTTCTCCAGACGCCCCCAGCAAGCCCCTACGCGCAAGCCCTCTCTCAAGCTCTAGGACATGTCCTACACTCTTCTCCCCCCCCCCCCCCCCCCCCCCCGCCCGTGTGAATAGACTTAAAGTGTGCTTCTCCTCTAACCCTTGCCTTACTCTTCCCTAGGCCTCCCTAGACGTACACTCTTCTCAAGAGCTCTCCAAGTTAAGGACACCCTCTCAATTCCCCCCCCCCATATGCGGCGACTTAAACTTAGGCTAAGAGGGCGTTCCTACCCATAAGCCCAACAAGCTTTTCCTACCCCAAACGGACTCCGTTTTCGAATCCGTTTGAACCAGTAGAATTCTCTCTTTTCTCTCCACGCTCCCAACCACTTATATTCACCTCGTTTTCTCTCTATCCTCTTAAAACTCTAGTGCTCCTATGGCACCGAAACGCCGCCGAATTGAAGAACCACGTGCTGCCCAAGGAGGGAATGAAGCGAATCGCATCCCTGCAATCGACTTCGCCCCTCTTGAAGGGAATAGGCACGAAAACGATAACCAGGCTGGTCATTTAACAAGTTTAAGTAAAATTCTCTCTTATGAAGCTTAATGCAAAGATTCGAAATAATAGGAAAGGAACCAAGGTTAAACCCCTAGTGTAGATGGCCTAAAGTACCTTATGGTTACTCTTAAGTAAAGTTATAGGAAAATAATCTTGCTTTTGAATCATTGTCTTTCCGAAACGATGGTTTTTGTTAATGCGTGAATCCATTGAATAAAGGCTATGTCTCTTTTTATTGGATATACTGCTGGTTTATTGCTAACATGCAGGTACAGCTTCTCCCCCCCTTAGCTAACTCCGTGCGCTTGCCTGTGTAGCCGGGCGGAGGATATAGCGAGGCCGGGAGTCGGCCCAGGGCAATCCCCTCCTATGCCACTGGGAATTGGTTTTCACCACCAGGGTGATGTATATATGCTGCCTAGTTCTGTGGGTCCAGGCTAGTGCGGTGACTTAACCCCCACCTCATGAGGAGACGTCCCCTCCCAAGAGAGAGAGGGTTTGGTACAAGCGTCAGTACCTGAGGGGGTGACAGGACAGCTTGGCCCTCATCGGCTGGCTGACGACGAGGGGAGACGGTCCGTGAGGTTTACCCAGCTGGTTGAGGCTGGAAGATCGAATTCTAGATCATCGGTGTGGTTGTGGTTGTGGTTGTGGTTGTGATTGGATTGTGGTTATGGTTATGGTTATGGTTTGGACATGGAAGTTTGGATTAGAATATCGGCCCGGTTCCAGGGTCTTTGTAAATATTTTTCACTGTAAGTATGTTTGTTGATTTCAATGTTGTGCTAAGGAAGATTTCTTTTAAAAGGAATCAAGTGTAATTAATTAACAAAGGAATTTGTTTTTAAGTGTTTCAAAGTGTGGTAGGACTTAATTAGAAAATAATTGAATGGGTGAGTGTGTGGAAAGTGGGAGAATGGATGCCCTGACGATACCATTCTGAGGATGGGTGGACCCGATTAGTCGGGTAGATTTCTACTAGTTGTAACTTACGATACTTAGGGAATAGTAGAGTCACGAACAAGACTTGTTTTAGGGGACCGAGCCAGCGGCCGTGCCTCATGAAATACGGGGGAAAAAGGTGTTGGCTTCCTTGAACCAAGTGTGGGTCTTGTTCCATCTCCACGCACATTCCGTGTTGGGGATTAGAATTTCCTTTAGGATGACTTTGCTTCCCCTGCAAGATAGAGTTAGACCCGTCCGTTTGCTCGTAACCTCGTATTTCTACGAGATCGAGGTGTCGTCAATCGAAAAATAACACGAGACTTAACCGCCTATCAAAAGGATTCCCCCGCCCTACGGGTCGGGGTCCTTACACGTGGTATCAGAGCCAGGTTTAGACTTGGGAGATTTTATATTGTATCCTCTTGTTGCTCTAGGAATTCTTGTTAAACTAATCTAGTTACGGCTGGACGTAGGAGGACGAGATGGATCCCTATTCTCGCTTCCTGGTATTCCAATGTATGTTCATGACTGCTTGTCGCTCTTCCGAATTTGAGTTCCGTGACACTATGATGCACATTGTAGATAAGCTAACCCTTCCTCTTTACACTCGCATCGAAAGGGGATGGAACACAGCTAAGTATTGGCATCATCGATCTACCTATTTCATCGTTCGAGCTGAGCACGTCGGCAATCTCACCAACGACTTGGATCCGATATGCCGAGATGTTGCGGATGGTTCGCCTAATCTGGTTTATTGGCACTCCTCGTAACACCTATGTCACTATCGATGGGAATCGCATGTTGCAGAATCGATGGGTTTATGATAGGGTGACTCAAGTTGTATCCCCTGATAGAGTAGCCGTTACCTGTCTTTCTAGACGAGGTTTACCTCCCCTACCAGAGACTTATCGAGTTCTTGAAACCATGGGAGAACCCCCCTACTTTTTCAATGCTACCACCGCAGATCTTTATTAGGTTCCCTAGAGGACTACCATGTAAATAAATAAGATTGGATTTAGTCCAATCCTTGTAAATGGCTTGGTTCACTTGTAAATATTAAAGCTTGGAATAAAAGGTTTTGATTTTCACACTCATTGTCTTATGTGTATTAAACCGCCTAAGTGACATGATTCTAAATTTAGCTTCATATTGATAACCAGGATCGTCAACTTCTTGCTCCCAATGCATTATATACAGATACACAGGAGAAGAAGCTTCTCCTCAAACAAATGCAACCTCCCTCATTTAATGGGGCAGGTTCAAAGATTGAAAGGGATGCAGAAGTTTGGATAGAAGCCATGGACGATTACTTTTTGGCTGCTGGTACAGGAATTGGGAATCAATCCATGCTTGCCAGATTCCGTCTTACCGGGGATGCCAAACTTTAGTGGAAGCAATGGTGCCGAGATAAGGGCGTCACTGAAGATACCCAAACCTGGAGTGACATTAAGCAAGCTGTGAAGGGCCGTTATCTTCCCCCATCTCATGAATCTATTAAGATGAACGAGTTCTTCAGCCTCAAGCAGCTTAGCTTAACCTTGGAGGAATACTACTCAAAATTTGTCACACTTGGCAAATATGCTCCACCTATGTCGATCACTCAACAAGTGGCCCGATTTTGCCAAGGGCTGAATGAACCTTTGGATTCTCGCCTTGAAGCAATGAGGCCAACCACCTTGCAAGATGCTCTTACTCGAGCCAAACCTCTGGCTAAAGAAGTAAAGAGTGGTCAAGCAAAGAAGAGAGTCTATCCTGAGTCTAACCCAAGGGGGCGCCTTTAGAGGAATTACCAATCGAATTTCCGCCACAACATTATTGGTCAGTACCCCAATAATTTTATCCCCCGCAGTTATGCTAATTCCACTTCAGAATCCTATGGGGACCAAAGGTGCTTTTATTGCAATGAAGTTGGCCACTTCCGGAATGAATGCCCCAAACTTGCAAGACCCTCTCAATCCTAGTGTCACTGCTGCTCCACAAGGCGGCCGGGTAGTTCAAGGTCGTGGGATTCCTAATAACCGCCAGGTTGGACGAGGTGGTGGTGGACGTGGTAGAGGTTGTGGAGTGACTGCCCGTGTCTGCTCTATGATTGGTGAACCGACTTTAGAGATGGAAGAAGAAGAGCAAGCCACCATTCATGCAGCTATAGAACATCAAGGACCTAATCAGCAGTTTTCTGTTATCCAAGCTCCGGCTACTTATCAAGGTAGATCTTTCCAGCTCTTGATTGATTGTGGTAGTACGCATTCATTTCTTTCTCCAAAATGCTTGCGTAAGTTACAGTTAGATCAAAAACCAGCCCAAGCAATGATTGTTGAGTTAGCTAGTGGAAAAGAAGAAGTATCCCGACATTGTGTGGGAGATCTTGAATTTGAATTGGGTGGTGAATCAACCCACGGGTATTTCAGAAGCTTACCATTAGGGATTTATGATGGAATCCTTGGTTAATTGCAAACAATGCTGACATTCACTGTGCTGAAGGAAGCATCACCTTTAAGAATAGTCAAGGACAGGTAGTATCAGCCCAGGGAAAAATAGGTAAACCCAAATTTCATTTGGTCAAAGCTAATCGCCTTCTTAAGGGAGTGCGCAAGGGCCAACAGATCTTCCTTGTCAAACTCAACAAGGTAGAAGAAAGCAACCCAGATTTAGAACCCTCTTGGCTCCAGGAGTTTTCAGATATCTTTCCAGAGGAACTTACAAAACTACCCCCATCTCGAGAAGTAGATCATGGGATTGAGTTAATCCCTGGGGCTGAATCAGTTTCAAGTAGACCTTACAAAATGTCTCTTCCTGAAGCCATAGAGCTCAAGAAACAACTTAGGCAGCTCATTGAGCAAGGATTCATTCGCCCTAGTAATTCCCCATGGGGAGCGCCTGTTCTTTTCCAGAGAAAGAAGGATGGCACGCTTCGTCTTTGTATTGACTACCGAGGCCTAAACAAGGTCACTTTCAAAAACAAATACCCCATTCCTCGCATCAACGAACTTCTTGACAGACTTTATGGATCCAAAGTTTTCTCCAAGATGGATTTAAGGTCTGGCTACTATCAAATTAGGATCAAGGAATCAGATATCTCCAAAACCGCTTTCAATACCCGCTATGGCCACTATGAATTTACAGTTATGCCATTCGGATTAACCAATGCTCCCGCCACCTTCAACCGCCTGATGCAGGATATCTTCCGACCCTACTTGGATGAATTTGTCCTTATCTTCTTTGATGACATCTTGGTCTATTCTCAGTCAAAAGAGGAACATGAGGAGCATGTACGCGAAGTATTGCAAATACTACGCGAACATAAGCTCTATGCCAAGAAAAGCAAATGTACCTTCTTCACTTCCCAAATTGAATATCTAGGGTTCATTGTCTCCTCAAAGGGCATCTCAGTAGACCCTGCCAAAGTCAAGGATATATTGGAATGGCCACCCCCTAGGATAGTCAAAGAAATCCGTGGGTTTCTAGGCATCACAGGATGGTATAGGATCTTCATCAAGGATTATGCCAAGATAGCCGCACCCTTAACTGATCTCCTCAAGAAGGAATGTAAGATAGTATGGTTACCAATCCACCAAATCAGTTTTAGCGAACTTAAGACTATCCTTACCTCAACACCAGTTCTGAAGCTCCCTGACTTCACCAAAGAGTTTGAGGTTGTCACTGATGCTAGTGGCCTTGCAATTCAAGAAGGAAGGCCTGTGGCTTACACTTCTCGTAAGCTTAAATCCTATGAAGTCAATTATGCCACCCATGATTTGGAACTCCTTGCAGTTGTTCATTGTTTCAAGTTATGGAGACACTATCTCCTAGGCCGTAAGTTTCTGCTTGTAACTGACCACCAGAGTTTAAAGTGGATCTTCACCCAGCCCAATCTCAACATGAGGCAAAGGAGGTGGATTGAGATTCTGCAAGAGTTTGATTTTGATATCAAATTTCATCCTGGAAAGGATAATGTTATAGCAGATGCCCTTAGTCGCAAGTCCTTCCTAAGTGCAATCTCTATGCCAAATAACCCCATCCTAGAGAAGGTAAAGCAGGTTTCACTTCATGACCCTGATTACCAAAAGCTAGTAAGCCCAGTTCACAAGGAGGCACCCACAGAAAAGGAAAATATATTGATCAAGGGGTACACCCTCGATGATGAATGCCTCTACTTCATGCATAGGTTATGTATTCCCAAAGATCTTGCACTGAAGAAGATGATCTTGTATGAGGTTACTTTTGGCCTGGAATGAAGAGAGATATCCTTCAATACATCAGACAATGCCTTTCATGTCAAAGGATTAAAGCTGAAAGAATCAAAATGCCCGGGAAACTCCAACCTCTGGACATTCCTCAGATGAAGTGGGAATGTATCAGTATGGATTTTGTCACAAGTCTTCCCACAACACAAGGAGGGTATGATTCTATTTTAGTGGTTGTGGATATGCTTACCAAAGTGACCCATATTATCCCAGTAAAGAAGACATTTAAATCTTCTGATATTGCCCGCCTTTTCATCAAGGAAATATTTAGGCTTCATGGATTGTAAAAAAGAATAGTCAGTGATCGGGACTCTGACTTCACTTCAAAGTTCTGGACATCATTATTCCAGGCTATTGGAACACAACTTTGTTTCAGTATAGCTTACCACCCAGAAACAGATGGTCAAACTGAGAGAGTTAATCAGGTTATAGAAGACATCCTGAGAGCCTATTGTGGGCGTGAACCAAAGAAGTGGATTCAGTATCTCCCTCTAGTGGAATTCTCTTACAATACATCCTATCACCAAAGCATAGGGATGTCACCATTCAAAGCTCTTTATGGTCAGGAATGTTTGTCTCCCTTAAATTTCTCTGACCCCACACTAAAGGTTGAAGCCTCCAGGATAATGCTTGAAGAAATGGAAGAACAAACCAAAGCTATTCGTAAGGATATTAAAGCCGCCCAGGATCGACAGAAGCATTATGCTGATACCAAAAGATCTGAAAGAATTTTTCAGCAAGGAGACAAAGTTTTTCTTCGAGTGCGGCCAAAGAGAAGTTCTTTATCTCTTGGAAAATTTAGGAAGCTGAGTCCAAGGTATTGTGGGCCTTATGAAGTCATCAAATGTTTGGGAAAACATGCCTACAAACTTCGCCTCCCAACCCACCTCAAAATCCATGATGTATTCCATGTAAGCTTACTAAAGCCATATGTGCCTCATCTTGATCATGTTCTTGATGATGAACAAGTTGTAATGCCAACTCAGGGAGTCCTTGAAATGAGACCGAATAGAATCATCGACTCTAGAGAAAGAGTGCTTCGCAATAGAATCCTTAGGGAACATTTAGTGGAATGGAAAGATTACCCTGAGGAGGATGCCACTTGGGAGGAAGAGTCAACCCTCCAAAAGAATTACCCAGAATTCGTGTCGAGATGAGGACATCTCGAGTTCTTTTAGTAGGGAAGGATGTAACATACCCATTGTAAATAACAATGTACTTGCTTTAGAGTTGAAAAATATAACTTAGTTTGTCATTTTTACGATCAAAAAACTTCTATTTTTGGAAAATGAGCCATTTTTGCTTAGAAATTTATAATTTTGAATCCAAATTTGGAATCTACGCGTAATTTTACGCTTAAAATAGTTTTTTTTGAAGTAAAAACGGGTACCCGGAATGGGTTTAATTAAGCTTTTAAGCCTTTAATCTGCGAACTTTCGACCTAAAATAGTAACTATCCAGGCGTCTAATCAATGAACGGAACACGCCCCCATGGTCACGGGATAAGGCCGGACATTTCCGTCAAAAAAAAATTTTGACCCCTCGGGACGACGGCGGCGGGCGCGGCCAGCGTGGGCGCCGCCCGTGAAAAAAACCGACAATCCACCCGGGACACCCAAGCGTGTACACGACCTAGACGCACCCTCCAGCACACCCCTACACGTACCCCCTCCTCCCAGAACCCTCTATCCACAGGTGTCGCGCTCTCTCTCTCTTGGGGACACCTCCACCCCCATGTGTCACACTTTCTCTCTCCTCGAGACACCTCCACCCCCAGGTGTCTCACGCCCACACTCTCTCCCAGACACCTACACCACCCAGGTGTCACCTTCCCGCACCTGGACGTCCACCCTCCAGCACCTATAAAAGGACCCTCCCAGCCCCCTTCTCCAGACGCCCCCAGCAAGCCCCTACGCGCAAGCCCTCTCTCAAGCTCTAGGACATGTCCTACACTCTTCTCCCCCCCCGCCCGTGTGAATAGACTTAAAGTGTGCTTCTCCTCTAACCCTTGCCTTACTCTTCCCTAGGCCTCCCTAGACGTACACTCTTCTCAAAGAGCTCTCCAAGTTAAGGACACCCTCTCAATTCCCCCCCCATATGCGGCGACTTAAACTTAGGCTAAGAGGGCGTTCCTACCCATAAGCCCAACAAGCTTTTCCTACCCCAAACGGACTCCGTTTTCGAATCCATTTGAACCAGTAGAATTCTCTCTTTTCTCTCCACGCTCCCAACCTCTTATATTCACCTCGTTTTCTCTCTATCCTCTTAAAACTCTAGTGCTCCTATGGCGCCGAAATGCCGCCGAATTGAAGAACCACGCGCTGCCCAAGGAGGGAATGAAGCGAATCGCGTCCCTGCAATCGACTTCACCCCTCTTGAAGGGAATAGGCACGAAAACGATAACCAGGTTGGTCATTTAACAAGTTTAAGTAAAATTCTCTCTTATGAAGCTTAATGCAAAGATTCAAAATAATAGGAAAGGAACCAAGGTTAAACCCCTAGTATAGATGGCCTAAAGTACCTTATGGTTACTCTTAAGTAAAGTTATAGGAAAATAATCTTGCTTTTGAATCATTGTCTTTTCGAAACGATGGTTTTTGTTAATGCGTGAATCCATTGAATAAAGGCTATGTCTCTTTTTATTGGATATACTGCTGGTTTATTGCTAACATGCAGGTACAGCTTCTCCCCCCCCCTAGCTAACTCCGTGCGCTTGCCTGTGTAGCCGGGCGGAGGATATAGCGAGGCCGGGAGTCGGCCCAGGGCAATCCCCTCCTATGCCACTGGGAATTGGTTTTCACCACCAGGGTGATGTATATATGCTGCCTAGTTCTGTGGGTCCAGGCTAGTGCGGTGACTTAACCCCCACCTCATGAGGAGACGTCCCCTCCCAAGAGCGAGAGGGTTTGGTACAAGCGTCAGTACCTGAGGGGGTGACAGGACGGCTTGGCCCTCATCGGCTGGCTGACAACGAGGGGAGACGGTCCGTGAGGTTTACCCAGCTGGTTGAGGCTGGAAGATCAAATTCTAGATCATCGGTGTGGTTGTGGTTGTGGTTGTGGTTGTGATTGGATTGTGGTTATGGTTTGGACATGGAAGTTTGGATTAGAATATCGGCCCGGTTCCAGGGTCTTTGTAAATATTTTTCACTGTAAGTATGTTTGTTGATTTCAATGTTGTGCTAAGGAAGATTTCTTTTAAAAGGAATCAAGTGTAATTAATTAACAAAGGAATTTGTTTTTAAGTGTTTCAAAGTGTGGTAGGACTTAATTAGAAAATAATTGAACGGGTGAGTGTGTGGAAAGTGGGAGAATGGATGCCCTGACGGTACCATTCTAAGGATGGGTGGACCCGATTAGTCGGGTAGATTTCTACTAGTCGTAACTTACGATACTTAGGGAATAGTAGAGTCACGAACAAGACTTGTTTTAGGGGACCGAGCCAGCGGCCGTGCCTCATGAAATACGGGGGAAAAAGGCGTTGGCTTCCTTGAACCAAGTGTGGGTCTTGTTCCATCTCCACGCACATTCCGTGTTGGGGATTAGAATTTCCTTTAGGATGACTTTGCTTCCCCTGCGAGATAGAGTTAGGCCTGTCCGTTTGCTCGTAACCTCGTATTTCTACGAGATCGAGGTGTCGTCAATCGGAAAATAACATGAGACTTAACCGCCTATCAAAAGGATTCCCCCGCCCTACGGGTCGGGGTCCTTACAATTCCAATTGCACATTGGAAAGTTCTTTTTGAATTTCTATTTTAAGGGAAACCATTTTAGACACTAGGAAGATTTTTATCCAAAAATATCTCAATTTTGAATTACCTCCCTCTAGACATTTTCTCTCTCCAGGCCAAAATAGGGTAAAACAAGATCTTTCTTTTATTTCAGAGAGGGGAATAATTATAAGATCAGAAGGGAAGGTTTTTACACCTGCACACCTCAAAAGCTGGAGGGAGGAATCTTACATCCTACCCCTGTTAACCCATGGCGGACATGGCGACGTACTATATTTTACGTCATTAATTTAAATATTCTGAGTCATGGGCCGGGCTTGTCGGCACCATATGTTAAGGATGAAGGGATTGGGTGATCGCCGATGAGAGGCGCACCTTGGATATCAGTAGGATAAGGGTTAGGGTCGGGCAGGTTGCAGATATCTTTACCAAAGCACTTGGTAAGGATAAGTTCGAGTATTTCCATACTAGATTGGGAGTCCTAGAGATGGACATGTCGAGCTTGAGGGGGAGTGTTGAAATGTCAAGCTCGTATACAGCTGGAGGATAGCACATGGGTGCTGATGACAGAGTGACAGTATGGTAGATAGATATCGTGTGGTGTGTTTATGACCGCGTCCAGCTGGTCATGTGTGGAGTGGACATTACATTAGGTTTACTTTGTAGTGTGGACATAACACTATGTTGTGTTCCCCTTTTGTGTGAGTGAGAGAGATGGTGACTATGGCTTCTCTCCTTCTTTATGATTGATGGATATGGATTAGGGTTTGCTTCTCTTGTGTGTGCTGTCTCCTGCTTCTGTTTTTTATCAGAGAAGTAGAGAGATTTTTCACCTAACCTACTCCTACTATATATTACTGAATGAATGAGTAATTACAATGATTGTCATAGATCCAATGTAGATCTAGACTATGAATGCTCTGAATGAACTTATGCTTACTATCCTCTGCTATGTGTTAATGAAAAACGCTGATTTGGAGATGTACTTGGCTGATCCAAACTATTAGGCTGCATGTCCTTGGTCTTGGCTTTGCAATCTCTATCTTTGAGTGATTATGACCCACGACCTACCTTTATATAGTGAAGTGATAGAAAGTCGTAATCAGGTCAGTTTTCACTTTTTAGGCCATAAGAAGTCATCAAAAATGTCATAAAATGTGTTCATATTGTGCCCATATTATGTCCCAACCATTGGTGCATATCCTGGGCACCTCTAAGCACCTATAGGGCCACCAAATTGGCTCCAACTTGCTCATATATGACCTCTAACTTTGCCCTTAAGGGGGTTGTAAGGAATAATCATGCCTATAAGGTGGCACCGGATTAATGTGTGCGTGTGACATTCCCTCCTACTAAACTTGGAGTTGGAATGCACATGATGTGGCTTTGCTCTATGTTGTCAATTCAACTGTAGGCTTGATCTCCCATAGGGTATTTCCACCATTATCTCCTCAGGAACTCTGGGCAATGGAAGTTGCCCCTTTGCCTTTGGAAGCTCTATTGGCATGGTAGACTCTATGAACACCTCAGAAACTAAAGTACTTATCTAGCTCTGATACCAATGTAGAATGACTACTATGCAAAAGCGTGCTTAATGATGATTAATGCAAATCAATAAAAATTAGTGCTAATCACATGCTCATGACATAGAGAAGTAGAGAGCAGAAGAAGAGAGAGACTCTTTACCTAACCTACCCTCACTATATATTACCGAATGAATGAGTAATTACAATGATTGTCATAGATCCAATGTAGATCTAGACTATGAATGCTATGAATGAACTTATGATTACTATCCTCTACTCTGCGTTAATTGAAAACGCTGATTTGGAGATGTACTTGGTTGATCTAAACTGTTAGATTGCATGTCCTTGGTCTTGGGTTTGCAATCTCTTTCTTTGGTGAATGATTATGAATGACCCACGACCTACCTTTATATAGTAAAGTGATAGCAAGTCGTAATTAGGTCGGTTTTCACTTTTCAAGCCATAAAAAGTCATAAAAAATGTGTTCATTTTGCTCCCAACTTTTCCCTTTGCTCCTTAGCATTTCTTGCTTGAGCTCTTGTCACTACTTTGAATGAGACAACTTCTATCTCCTCTTTAGTTTCAGATGTTTGGGGTGATGGAATCACATTGACATAGTTTAGTGTGGTTTTCTTAGCCTTTCCATCCCATATTTTCACTGGACAATCTTTGTACAAGTGGGTTACCCCACAATCCTAACATTGCCTTGCATCAGGCAAAAATAAGCCATTTCCCTCTCTCATTGGTTTGGTAGGTTGATCCCTCACCCAATTGTCTCTATTACACTCATAACAAGGACCCAGTGTTTGCACACGATATCGTCTCTACTGCTTTGGATTAACACGGTAATTTTGGTTGGCCATATACATTACTGGATTGACTGCTTGATTGGCATAAGTAGGAGGACTAGGTGGTAAGTTAGTTCTCTCTGACTGAAGATCAATCAAAGGTGGATCTTTCTCACCGTAGTAAGGATGGGCACACACTAACTCCATCTCTGTCTCATAGTCATGTGTTCCAATGTATCTCAAAGTTGTTCTAGGTGCAAGAGGCTGGGATCCCAAAACTGGTCTAGCTTGCTCTTGTGACCCCACTTGAGTCAATATTAGAGCTCTCTCCACATTTCCACCTTGTGGTCTTTGTTGTTGCACTGGTTCTACAGAAGTTTTCTCCCATATGGCATCCTTGCCAAACGATTGCAATCTTTCGTCACATGCATGTAGTTCCATCTACACGCATCACACCACAATCTTGGATGAAGGTTCCTCACCAAAGGTTGAAATGTTCGACATTTCTCTATTTTATGACTTCCTCCACATCCATCGTAGACATATGTTTCTTGAGGTTCTTGTGCATATAGCTTTGTGGGGCCAATAAGGTGGACGATACAGTTGTCCCATTCTTTTCAGCACAAGATTAGCTATCTCATCTGGATTGGCATTCTTCGTTGATGATATATCAGATTCAAAAGTCTTACTTCTGGCCTTTCTATCTTCACGTTGACTTCCATGACTCTTCACACTTGACATGTCAAAATTATCATCGTAGTCCATGGCGTCCAAGCAACACTAGTTGAAACTCATGTGCTTCTTTGCATACAAATGAGCATGCAGAGTTTGGTTCCACAAGCCCACTAGGAAGATTGATATCAATCTTGCCTAGCTAGGTTTTTCATCATTTGGACATCTTGTGATGTATTGATTTAATCTATTCGTGCAATCTTTCACTGTTTCATGCTCTTTCTACTTGAAAGCATAGATTTGAGCAACTACATTATGCGTTATTCCCATCTTTGAGAAGGCTGCAATAAAATCCTTCATAAGCATCATGAAATCTCTCAGATTATCAAGCTCTTGGTTCTAAAACCATGATAATGATTTTCCCTCAATCTAGAGTCCAAATCCTTCCACTTGCATATGCTGGTCAATTACTTGTTCAGCACAAACCACTTGCCTAAATGAGGTGACATGGTCATATGGATCTCCTGACCCTTTTTGACCCACTTCGGAAGTGTGGATGGTTTCACCCCACGAGAGTACTCGTCATCATGTCTTCTTCCCGTATCTCTTACTCTTACTCTGTGAGTTTCTTTACACCCGAGGTGGCTCTAGCATATAGCCGTATGGCCCTCTATTCTCATATCTCTCAAAGATATGTGAGGAGCATGAACTGTTTCCGTTTGAAGGGGTACTAGGGGTGGTCCTCTAGTCGTCATTCTGAAGGAGGGTGCTGGCACTCCCTTCTAGTAGTATTGATGGTTCTAGGATATATGATCTCTCTGAAGAAAGCCGCATCATTAGGCCTAGAATAGCAGTGGCATTAGGCGTAACATCCACTAGCATAGGTCTACCATTCCATGTCAAACCCTTAATTTTCTCCTAGTCCAAAAATCTAGTCATTCGCCCAATTGTCTGAATAATGGTTTCCCATGCCCATTTGTCGTTCAACACTAATAAAGTGATTGTATAGCAATTCAATCCTGAATGCTTTTGTAGCCGCATAGTAAATGTTATTAATATCTTGAAATAACATCATTAATTAATGGGTTATCTTTAGGCACATCAATTTCTTTTACTTTTCCCCAATTTTCTTTGTTTATTTTCTCGTTCCTACCACTATTTCTTCCTTCTACTCCAAGATAAAACCCATATAAAATATTCAACTTGTCTTGTAGATGTTCCTTGCATGTTTCTTCTTGCACTGAACACAAGTTCATTCTTAGCTTGTCCCATTGGAACTTGGATCCCCATTGAGTCAACATGCTCTGGATCCAAGGTCAAAGTATAGCACGCTCCATCCATACCCACGTACATATCCCCTTGGTAGTTGACCCAAGGTTTTGGGTGCACAAAGGCATTTGATGGTTGACTAATTTCACAAAGTACCTACCCATAGGATGTTGAAAAATTTCTACATTGTAGGCATTAGTACTAGCAAAACTTAACTTCATGTCATAGTAGTCAATGCCTATTGCTGGTGTGTTAATGAGCCTTTTAATGTGATCTACATTTGATGTTCGAGCATGCATATCTTGAGACTGAGTTTGTCCCAATTCATGTTGCTGCGAGACATCATCCATTGACATCTTGCTTCAGGTCAATGACACTATTTCCAAGGAAGATTTAGAGGACAAGTCCTCTTGAATGCTTTCTAGGTTGCCTACTGGTTGAGTTCCGCTGCCTCGAGAGTAGGTATTCATCGCGGGAGGCCATGTTAGATCCTTGGGAGGTACCCAATGCCTGTCCGGATCTTAAATTCATAAAGATTATGATTTATTTCTTAAGTGCAATGCAATGGTTGCTTTTTTTTCTTGTTCTTTTTAATGATTTTTTTGCAGGACAAAAACGGTTGTAGGTTTGTTTTATTTTGGGAAATGCGATGTTTGCATGATTAATTTAAGTCCAAATCAAATGTGCACATGGTCAATGGATGTTCTAGGTGTAAGGAAGGGTCAGCCAATTGCAGTTTTGCACAATAGCCCTCTTTGTTTGTGAAATCATTTTTCACATACAAGGTCCAATTGAGATGCACTTTGGTATGAGAGGTCCCTGGTTTGAATATCACTCTGCAAAAATACTACCAAAATGTGAACTCATTTGTTGCATGAAATATTTTTTCATTCTAGTAGTGCATCTGTAATTTTCTCTTACTAAGGTTGTGGGATAGCTCCTAAAAGGATCACACCTATGGAGTACTCTAACGGTTAGAAGTTTAGTAGATGTTTATCTGAAGAAAATCCTTGTTAGAACTAAACTGAATGATTTTGGTTACACCACGACTATGAGAGGGATGGTCAGTAAACTACTTGTCCATCTCTCGATCTGAATTAAGCAAAAACTTCGTGTGACCAATTCCAGTTCTTAATACAAAAAAATAGACTACTGTTGAATTAACCTAGTTTTCCCTTGACCAAAATCACCAAGAATCTAGTTGGGCAATCACTCAAATGATGGGTAGATTACCCTGATGAGAGATCAATGATTCTCATTATGAAAATATGGATTAAGGAAAAAGGGTTTTGTGGAACCAATCTCAAACTGAGAATTTTACTTGCATAGAACCTCTGTTTTCTTTTAAAGGACTGTTTTACGCCAGAATGCTGGAGGAAGCATTTGGTATGTGTTTAAACTAAGAAGAGGCTCGTTTGCACAACAGCTGGTAGGGAGTCGTCGAGGGACGTCGCTCGGCAAAGCCTACTAAGGTCTTGTCACCAACCTTAGTACGGTTAAAATGGTGCGCTTCCAGTACGATGGGTGAGGACCGATGAAGCGATCCCTGATAGGACATCTAAGTAGGATCCTAGAGGGTTCTGACTAGGTGGTGCACGGACTCGAGGTTGCTAGGACACCCATGCTTGCATCGAGGAAGATTCAGATGGACTAAAAAGAATGACTTTTGTGAATCAAATTTTGATATTGGATCTCGTTGGTTGGCCAGCTGGTCTTCAATATACAACGGAGAGTCCAGATGACATATTTTGTAATACAATAATGGACTCAATATTTTGGAGGATTATGATCAGTAATACTATGATTTTCATTGAAGAATTGTTTTAAAGAGCCGAATTTGTTATAATGGCAATTTCATATTGGGTGTGTACGTGGTATGCCTACCTTAATTTTTGTATGAAATGCCAGCTAGGGGGCCTAGGAACTCTTTTCCTCGGTACCCAAGCAAAACATAACCAAATTTTTATAAAGGAATCCCACCAATACAGTGGTCAGGCGGTTGGCGGAGGGGGCAGGGGTCTCACACAATATCTCTACTTACCCTCAACTCACGTGTAGTAGGGTTGTAGCATCTCTATCTCTTTTGCTCAAGGTAATATCTAATAAACACACATTTTCTTGCCTTTGGATCTAGCTTTGTATTATGCAACTCATCTGACACATGCACATAGGCAATGTATCCAAAAACTTTCAAGTGAGATAAATCAGGCTTCTTACCACCACTAAATTTCTCCTCTAGCATTACATCATGTATGGTTGCAATTTCTTCTCTAGCGTTACCTCATGTATGGTTGCAATAGGGGTATTGTTCATGATACAAATTGCTATTGAAATAGATTTAGCCCAATAGCTATGTGGCATATTCTTATCTGTCTCAATGCTTGTGCTATCTCTGCAATGTGCCTATTTTTCTGCTCAACAACTCCATTTTTCTACAGACTGTATTTATATGTAAACTGTCTTTGAATTCCATTCTTTAGACAAGAAATCAGAGAACTCATTGGAGAAGTACTCTCCCCCTCCATTTGACCTTAGGCACTTCACATACTTTCATGTCTACCTTTCATCACTTTGAAATTATGAAAATGAGTGAAAACATCACTGTTCTCATTCATGAAATACACCCACACTTTCCTCATGTGGTCATCAATGAATGTTACATAATACCTGCAACCACCCATAGACGTAGTTTTTGCATGACCCCATATATCTGAATGCACCACATATAGTACATTCCTACTCACATTTCTGTCATGTAGAAATGCATACTTTGTCTACTTTCCAAATTGACATGCTTCACATACTTTCTGCATTCCATCAACCGTAAACTTAGGCAACCATGTCACAATTTCTTTAGTCTGCATAGACTTCATTCTTTGTACATTTCTGTCATGTAGAAATGCATACTTTGTCTACTTTCCAAATTGACATACTTCACATACTTTCTGCATACCATCAACCTTAAACTTAGGCAACCATGTCACAATTTCTTTAGTCTGCATAGACTTCATTCTTTGTACATTTACATGCCCGATTCTCTTATGCCAAATGTTGTATCTGTAACAACTCATGAACCTTGTGCAAACATTGCAGCTTTCACTTTAGGCATATTTCTAGCCATAGAAACCAGATTTTTTGTAATATCTGGAACGTGAAGCACATCTACAAGATACTTCACCTTACCATTCTACATAGAAAATGGCACATTTCCAACATGGGCAATTGAATGAGTAGTATCATCCCCTGTTTCAATAAAATCTTACTTTTCAAGATTTTTCGTATCCTTGAACCACTCTCCATGACTGGTCATGTGTATATGTTGTCCAAAGGGTAGTATAATTGCCCTACAACTCCACTCCTGCAAAGACAACTCCTTAATTAGAGTTCGTTTGCCGGTGCCTCCCGAAGTTCTCATGACGACAAGGGTGTAGTAGCCAACACAAAGGGGGAAGAGTAGGTGAAGCTCTTACTCTCGTACCACTTCATGTGCTTCTCTTGCTTGCTACTCAGCTTCTTAGCATGAACAAGGCTCTAATACCATGAAAAGATGCAAGGAAAAAGAGAGTTTAAGCTCCTTCTCAACAAAAGGTTTCTAGTAAAAGATAAGGAAAATACAACATAAGTACTAGGTACATGTAGTACATAATGTGAACATGCTAAGTGAGTGTGTTGGCAAGATAAGTATGCTATAACTCAATGGTGGACTAGTAGCTGGTGTAGTCAGCTGTAGAATCACTGGCAAAGATCTATCATGTCAGTATCTTACCAAACATGCCAGTGATGTAAGTAACATAAATGATCACCCAGGCATATCATAAGTGTCAGTGCGTGTTGATCTTGACATCTCAACAAGGAATTCACACCTTCTTCCACAGATGAAAGACTCTGAGAATGGGATGCACACCCTTCCTACCATGGACATACTTCCAAAATGCATGAGGAAAATATTTTCCATGGTTGACGTATAAGAGATCACATCCCTCTACATGCTCAGCATTGCATGTATGCCCAATGCTACGAGCCATGAGCCTAGAGCCTCAAAAGGAAATACTATTTACAAGAAAAAAAACACCTGCAAGACCCATAAAACAAACGACTTCACAGGAAGGGAAGCTTACATCTTCCCATTAGAATTTGAAGAACATTGGCTGAGATATGTGGAGGTTGTTAACACACATTTAGACTTCTACTAGGTCTAGCAAAAGACACTCGACGAGTTTCCCATTCTATTTAACACCGTGACCATAAAAAAAAAAAGAATCAATCAATTCCCAATTTGAACCCTAAAATCTTTGCCTCTTTGTGTGTCGCGAACATGAAACAAAAAGTTGGCACAAGCTGAGTGGAAGCCCAAAAAGAATGGATGAGGAAAGAGATTAAGCTGAGGAGACCAAAAAAATCCTCAAACACTTCAGAGCCTACAAGGTAGGAGAGTGTTTTGTATAGTACAAAAAGGCCGAAGACTTTCTATGGTGGGAAACACAACAAATCGTCTTGCGTGATGATTGACTCAAGGGAAATTCACAACTTAATCTCATACAAAACATGTGTGAAGCTGAAGAAGCTAGAGTTAGGGGTAACAAAATAGCCAAAGTCAAAAGTGTGCATGCCGGAATAGTAGGGGCCTTGGGAAGTCTAAAAGTTAATATTTCCTCCAGAAGAGAAGTAACCCTTGGTCATGTAAGGTTTTTGTAATGCGTGCAAGAGTGTGTTGGAAGAGGAAATGCTACTTTGATGAAGTTAGATCTTATCTATGGGTTGCATAGTGGATTAGGAGAAAAAGGATGGCACACTTATCATTCAAGGGATCCAGATATGTATTGCCATTGTTGAGTTCCCTAGATTCAAGCAGCAATCTAAATTCTAAACAACCAAAGCCACCAAGGATGTTATTATGTCTTCCCACCCAAAAAGCTTCATAAGTACCCCCCAAAGAAAGTAGGCCAGTGTGTCAAGAAAAAGCAAGAGTTCCACCTCATAGCGAACCCTTTAGATCTAGATTCTCATGTTCACATCAATGTTGGGTTCCTCCTAAATTAGTGCTAAGGGAACATGGATACTATGAAGGAAACAAAAAGTTATAGATACCCAAACAAAAAAGAAATGAAGTAAAAACCTTACCATCAACCATCAATCACCAAAACTACCACATCCAAAAGGTAGCTAGGAAGGTTTGGAAAGGAAAAGGAAGGCAAGAAGAATCCCTATTAGAAAATCCACCCTCGCAAGCCAAGTAACAAGGAAGATGTGGATGCCCAAAAAGAAACCAAGTCGAAAACCTAACCTGACTAAATCTAACCACAAGTTCAAGCACTAAATATGTGACTAGGAAGCCCACAAGAACCTAAAGATAATCCATAAGAACCTTCCCAACTCAACGTCACACAAGATGCCAATCAAACTGGGGTAAAATAGGTGAAATGCACCATTCCTTGTCCGAACAAGGGAAAAGTTGTCATAGCACACACACAAGAACACACGTCCAAACAAGACATGTTCACATAAGAACCTGCTATAGATTCTATGGATTGGCTAATTCAATGGATGTAACAAGAGTTTTTGTGTTCCAAAAAAGAACTACAAGAGTTATATCAACACACCCCTTCTACATATCAAGAGATTCATCTAGATATACTTGGGCCTAATCAATGAAGGATCATGCCACTAAATTAGAACCCGAATCAAATTCTCCACAAGAATCATGGTTGATTTCTGATTCCCAAAATCATGTCACACAAAATTTTCCCAAATTTACCTTGGAAGCCATAAATGACTCCTACAATGCAACTTGATCCACTCTGGACCCTAGCATGCCCATAAACTCACAATCTTGTCTCATTGCCATGATTTTAAATGAATCACGCAAACATGATTCTGAAGTTTGCAAAATCATGCCTTCAGAAAATAAGGCAAACCTGAACTACAATGAGCCCTCAAGATATGACTGGTGTTGCTTGAATTACATTATTTTGATGTTTCTCACCTCTGACGTGATTGGCATTGTGGTTCGTCGATGTGATCAATGCCTATTATTGAAGTAATCATCATAGAAATCGTAGGTGTGACCACAACCCACATTTAAAAACTAGTAAGATGGTGCCATGTGTGTCACTTGCATGGTTGGTCATTGGTCATATTGCTCTGTTTCTCACCTTCTTCCCATCTCTTGGTTGGATGTATAATTAAATGATTAGCATATATATCAACACTCTTTCCATCCCTCAAAGCTCAAAATCTTTTGTGCCCCCAACCGTGATTATGTAGTTTACACAATCATGGTTCCCCCTCAATAGTTGTGATTGCATAATCACGACACTTGAAATCTTACCAACACAGAAATTGCCTTTGTTATAGTGTCATTTGAGATGTCAAACCCTCTGGAAATCACTTCACTTACAACCCGATAAGATTCTCCACCAAAATCACGACGGGCTGATGTTTGATCCCCTAAATCATGCCACACAACATTTTCCCAAATTCACCTTAGAAGCCGCCACCATAAATGACTCCTACAATGCATCATGAGCACTCTAGACTCCTACAATGCATTATGAGCACTCTAGACCCTAACATTTCCATAAACTTGGAGTCCTATCACCATCATGATTCTGAATGAATCACAACTATGATTCTAAAGTCTGCAAAATCATGCCACAGAAAATGAGCCAAAATTGAACTGTAATGAGCCCTTAGGAATTCTGGTGATTGTTGTGGTGACTGCTTAAATTGCATTATTTTGATGCTTTTGACCTCTAACATGATTGGCATTGGGATTCATCAACGTGATCACATCCATTGTTGATCATAGCAACAATAGGTGTGACCATAGCCCACATTCAAAAACCAATGAGATGGTGCCATGTGTCACCTACATTAAACTCCCAGCATCGTGATCCCACTAGCTCTATAAATAGATGTTTTCTTCTTCTTTTTTCTTTATCTTTCTTATTTTTGAGTTTTTTGGCATTCATCTCCATTCGTTTTTGTGCCTGCACCTACTTCTACTCACATATTCAGCATATCCATGACCACAACCATCACTAGGTAGGACATCATGCTTTCCCTTTGCAAACTAACTTTTTCAATGTTCTTCTTAAATATATAAACATATATGCATCATTGCCAGGTAAATCGAATATATGTGGGTCATACTTATGTTTTTCTCACCTTCTTGCCTTCCCATCCCTCTTGGTTGGTTGCACAATTAAATGATTAACATATCTGTCAATACTCTTTCCATCTCGCAAATCTTAAAATCTCTTATAGCCAACCGTGATTATGCAGTCCATCACCACAATCCCTCAATAGTCATGATTGCATAATCATGACACTCGAAATCTTACCAACAAAAAATTACCCCTTCTATATAGTGTCATTCAAGGTGCCAAACCCAATCACATTCTCCACTAGAATCACGGGCCAATTTTTTATCTCCAAAATCACGTCACACAACTTTTTCTTGAATTCACCTTGGAAGCCATAAATGACTCCTACAATGCATCATGATCCACTCTGGACACCCTAATATGCCCATAAACTCATTTTCTTGTCACCACCATGATTTTGAATGAATCACGGTCATGATTCTGAATGATTCATGGTTGTGATTCTGAAGTTTACAAAGTCACAACACAGAAAAGGAGCCAAAACTGAACTATAATGAGCTCTCAAGATATCTGGCTACTTGAATTACATTATTTTGATGCTTCTCACCTCTAACGTGATTGCCAATATGCTTCATCGATGGGATCATTGTCATTGTTGAAGTGATCATCACAACAATAGTAGGTGTGACCATAGCCCACATTCTAAAACCAATGAGATGGTACCACATGTCACCTGCATTAAACTCCCAGTCATTCTTGTGATCCCACTGGCTAAAAACATGTGTGTTCTTCTTCATTTTTCTTTATCTTTCCTTTTTTTGAGTTTTTTGGCATTCATCTCCATTCGTCTACACCTACACCTGCTTCTACTCACACGTTTAGCATCCTACAACCATAACCATCACCACCAATTTCATTTGACATCATGATTTCACAATCTACAGAATCACGAATATGATTGCTGCATCACCAATCATGCCTCCTTTATCACGTTAGTGGTGACTAACCACATCACCAATCATGCTTGTATAATCACAAAAGTAGTAGCTCTCACACCTCTTCTTTTGAGCATTTGGAAGAAGCTTTTATACTAGAGTTCTGTGAGACTCTCCTTAGCCGGCTAAGTGGTGGTGGAAAACCAAGTTCTTCCTGGTACATTACTTCTTGTTGGGCCTTCTCTCGAGCATGAGTTGGTCAAGTACAATGGTTGATTAAGAACTTCTTGTGGGGCTGACAATGATAGGCATTGCTGGGCCAAGGTGGCCTAGAGAGTGATCATCCAGCCATGATGGAAAGGTGGCCTAGGCATCATTGACCCCACCATTCATATTCGCACCCTACTGGGGAAGTTGATTGGTAGAGGACTTCTTCTAGGTGTGGTGAGCCTTGGAAGAACTTCCTCTTGGCCTAGATTTCAGCCCATACTTTGAGCTTGGGGGGGCCTGGCCATAGAGCACCAGATGGATCTTCACAGAGGTATGGGCCCATGGCTTTAGCCCAGCTTTTGAGGACAAGTTTTCAGTCAACCTACCCCGATATTGGGATCACCTCAATTTTTGACCATTTTTGGGTTAGTTCAGCTTACTTTTTGAAACTAGACTTGAAATAGGAGATGAGAGATGAAATAGCTCATTTTATTGATTTAAAACGGGGAGTAATGATGAGAAAAAAGGTGCCTCCTTCATGAGGGAGAATCCCCACTCTGAGGTGTCAAAAATTCAGTTTTTTAATGTTTCCTCTGGTCCTTAGTCCACTCTTCATCTTATGTGAGAATTTACTCATTTTTGGGGGGGTTTTCTTTATTTCTTCAATTTATCTCCTCCCTACATTTGGATTAATCTGATTGGTCCCTCAGAACCTTAATCCAAAATTTTCAAAAAATCTGGACCCTTAGGCTAAGGTCTTTTGAGCAGATTATAATTTATTTCTAATGCACCTTAGGAATTTCTTTTTAAACTTCTGTTTTGGGGGAATTTATTTTAATAAGAAAGGATATTTTTCCATCCAAAGATATCTAAAAATTGAATTATCTCTCTCTATAACATTTTCTCTCTCTAGGCTAAAACAGGTAGAAACAAGATCTTTTACAAGATCTTTTATTATTCTTAAAAGGGGATTGATCACAGGGGAAGAACTGGACATCTTGAGAGGTTGGGGAGGAATCTTACATTCTGATTGATGGATACGTAAAATGAGACTCAATTCTGTTGTAATACGATAGATGAAGTAAATCCCGGATAGTAATTGTTCTATGGATAAGAATCAATGGCTGTGCCTCTCGATGGGGAAAAAAGCATTGATCTCTATGATCCAAGTGCAAGTTTCTTCCTTGATCTAACCAAGTGTCTTTATAGGTTCGCTCGGATTAGTTTGGTTAGTAATGGCCTTGACTACGTTAGAGTAAAAATATTTTGGAGGAATCGCCCGTGCTTCCTGGGCGGCAAGGGAAGTTTTTTTCGGGTTCGGTTTTGGAGGAACCGAGGGATTAGTCTCCTGTCCGGATATCCGTGGGTGAGGCCCCAACAAGTGAGAGGACCCTGCACCACGCAAGGAGTGCTACTTCCGCTGCTAGCACCCCCGAATCTGCTGCTAGCACCCCTGAATCTATTGCGCGGAGGGGGCAGGGATCTTTCAGTGGATGACAAGCAACTTTCCTTAGTTGTCACAAAATCATAAATAATCATCATGGGCTAGTATCCCTATAAGATGCAATCAAGGATGGATAGGCGATGAGAAGGCATGATTAGGTAGCCATTGAGAATCTTTGATGGGGTATCCTTTATACTTGATCAAATATTGATGATAAACATTACCTTTCCTTGTTGTTGTCTAAATGAAAAAATGAAAAAGGTTAACACTAAAAAAACATATTTAACAAACGAATGTCAAATTATTAGAAATTAATTTAATGCTAGAGTGATATGTGAATAGAAAGTTGGAGTAAAAAGTTATCATTTTGTATTGGTTATGAGTGACAAATAAGAGCCTGATTCTACAATCCAATCCTCTAAAGATATGTGTTTCCATCATGATGACAAATATCTTTTTAGGAGGTAGGAGGGATTGAAGGTAGCATAAGTGAGAGAGAAAGTGTTCACCACATACGGTGGTGTCATCTTTGATTCTACATCAACGAATAATTCCGTGTTCTTCCATAAGTTGACCAAGTTGAATATTACTAGGGAATATGCCAATGTTACCTATGGGGATAATGAAAAAACATGATTCATGGTCGTTCTTCCACCAAGTCTTTGACCATTCGTCCTCTTTTTTATCATGAAGATGTGGAGTAATGCCTGAAATACACGTGCGCATGCAAATATAAATGGGAGATGCAAACATTTGGCCATGAGATGTAGGAGATCAGATGATTGTCGTTGATTTTGAGGAGTTGGATTAGTCATTGCAAAAGGGACTAATTATTCTAGCAAAAAAAAAGTCAAAAAATTTTTAGCATAAAAGAAATATGAAATAACATTACCTTAATTTTAATAAGCACAAGTAATAACCATAAGCACTAAGCACTATACATATACCATACATATATGCATAACCATAAGTGCTACACATATGTATAAGCACTATACATAGACCATATGCATACGCATAACTATAAGCGCTACACATATGCATAACCATACACATACCCATAACCATAAGCGCTACACATATGCATACCCATAACCATAATTACATAGACCATACACATACCCATATGCATATGCATAAGTGCTATGCATACACATATCCATAATTACATAGACCATACACATACCCATATGCATATGCATAAGTGCTATGCATACACAAATCCATAAGCACTAAGCGATATGCAGACACATATCCATAAGCATTAAGCACTATGCATACACATACACATAAGCACTACACATACACATATGCATACACATAATTATAAGTGCTACACATAGGCTATTCATACCCACCATAAACTATGCATATGCATAGGCTACACATGTACGCATATGCTATGCATACGTATATACATATGCATACACATAAATGCTACACATACACATATGCGCATAAGTGCTACACATAACCACATGCATAAGCATTGGATCACATACACATGCATATACATACACATAGCCACATGCATAAGAGCTTCACATAACCATAAGTGCCAACCACATGCATGGATCCAAAGATAAATCTTTTTTTTATTCATTGCATGTTCATGTTAGTAATTATTCATGGATTCTAATAATCAAAGGCTAGGCTATGCTTCCCTTCATACACCTGGATATACCCCACAAGGAATGAGCCCTCAACAATTCTTCAAGTTCTTTTCCAATGCCACACTGTAAGAGGAAGGCTTAATACTTGACAATATACGTGTAGAAATAACAAAGGAACACAAGAGAGAGAAAAATGCTCCGCGCGGCTACTATTGTGTTTGTTAGCGCAATTTTGGATCTACTGGTATTTTTGTGTGTATGTTTGTAATTATACTCATGTGTATAGCCATGGATATACTCGCGATTATAGACACAAATATACACGTGAACATACATGTGAGTATACCCGCTACCTCTTTGAAAAAACTTTTGGGACCTCCTTGCATGGTGCAAAAGTTTGCACCATGCAAGGAGGTCCCTTTCTCCTTCTAGTCCCAAGCTTCTCTTCTTGCAAGCCTATGCCGGAGCACTCCATTACCCTTATCTAAAACTCCATGCTAGGTTCACTGAAATTGCTTATCTCATCACAATGATCTAAGAAAGTTTTTTTGAATGCTTAAGCTCTGCATGTGGCTTGAAGCATGTGAAATCCACATTAAGGTATGTAGAGCATGGACACAACATGAAATGCAGCATCACAATGAAAAAAGATCACACTTGATTATGCCAGGATGCTGAACAAATTGAACTCAAAATTGCACCATAGATGCCCAAAGTCCTACCTTGACAGTGCACCCAGATCCACGCTAAATGCCACTAGCAGTGCAAGAATTGTGAAGACATAGAAGCCATGGCTCATGAAATAATGATACCCTAGATTTATATACTTAAAATTCACAGACTGTAAGAAGTCATGGAGCCATCTAGAATTATCTCCGTGGTGGTGGAGAGAAGCACGTTCTCCTTCACCACCACGACCGCTGTGCTCTGCAAGCTTCAAACCGGGCAGCTATGGCACAAGCAGCAGCGCGACAGAAGAAGATCCAACTTGTGCTAAGCTACACTTCAAGAGGTGGTTAGGTCAGCTTAAAAGAGAAGCTTGGGTCTGGATATGGCATGCTTCCAAATGAGTTACTTGTTGGCAGGTTCAGAACTATAGCTACTTTTGTGAGGTGGGCAAGAAAGCTAGCTAAAATGGGTCTTGGTTAAGGAGAAAATCTTGAGTGCCCTGGCCATGGCGTGTTTCCAAGAGTAGAGAGAGTGAGAGACTAGAGAGTGAGTTCCTTGGCCACGGTGTATGGGGGGCATCTAATATCTATGAACATTGGAGCCTAGGAGGCTTTGGCTATGCTAAATATATCTATTTTATTCTAGTCATTAGTAGACTATGTTATGATAGGGCCATAAATATATTGCACTTTCCATATATGAGATACACATTATATGTGCATTGCTGTAATGTACATTGCTGTGTACCCATTATATGTGCATCAATGTGATGATAAGGCCTTAAATATATTACACTTTCCATATGATGCCCCTTTTATGTGCATTTCTATGCACCCAATATATGTGCATTGTTGTTTATGATTTGAGCGACATAATATGATTCTTATAGCATGATACATGGCATGGAACAAAAATGGCATGGAACAAACACCACTTATATATGCCCATGCAAGTAAGCTAAGCAACCCAACCCACACGGAGCCCTTAGTCTTGTAGTAATATATTATAATATATTACATACTACAAGTCCCCTAGGCCTGTGAGGTGGGAATACTATCCCCAAAGCCCTTGGTGCCTTGGGGGTATGCTAGCCCACGCCAAGGAATATGCATCTTTATGGTGGGGATGAGGTGCAATGGAGCGACGTAGCACGGACCCATGTTAGGCACATGTAGAAGCACTCACGCACTAGGTAGGCCGAGTGCCTCCGGGGGATGCCCTCCTCGCCTTGATGGGTGAGATTGTCACAGAACATGGAAACGGGACCAAAACGGTGGAAACAACGGACCGACGTGAGATGTGCTATATGCTGACGGGCTGAGACACGACTGTACTGGCAGATCATGGATGGAAGGCAAGTCCCGAGTCTACGCCGTGGAGCCGGGTTGGGCATGAAGGCAAGTGAATGGTGAAACCCGTAAGGAAAATGCACAAGACGCGGTGGAGCCGAGTCATGAAGCATGGTTGGTGGAAGGCCACCTCACGGCTAGATTTTTGGGTGCCGCTCAGGTGGGAATAATATCCAAGGCCCTTGGTGCCTTGGGGGTATGCTAGCCCATGCCAAGGAATATGTATCTTTATGGGGATGAGGTGCAATGGAGTGGCGTAGGACATACCCATGTTAGGCACACACGATGAACAAAGCTAACAAGGAAGGTGAGTAGAAATAATTTGTTGGCACTCGACAAACCATAGGTTATCATTCCTCGATAGGAGCAATGAAAGACCCTCAAGTCCCCTGCGTTATAATATGAGGAAAGTAAAAACCCAAGTCGACCATAGAGTTTTTCAACTCCTATCGATCCAAAGAACTTTAACCTAGATTAATGCATGGAGGCTATCCCAAAATGGGATAATGTGCTACTCAAATCTACTAACCATTTCTCAACCTACACACTTAACATGCACACACACATAGGATTCCACAAAGGAAGCAACTCTCAAACAATGCATACACGCAAGAAAGTATTTCTCTCTCTCAATCCCTAGTCCACACAATCAACCTTATGCTAATCATGCACCAGATTCACATCCATGCTTCCATCTTCTTAAGTTTTTTTTCTACATAATCACTCAAGCCAAGCAACTAAAGCAAAGAGAAATCCAACACGCTACAACTACTTTAAAGCTAGCAAGGATTCATTCACACAATAAACTTCAATGCAAGCAAGCCAAATCAATGTAATGGGTAAGCAAATCCACTAACCCCTACTCTAGTTAAAACTAATTACTTAAACCCAAACATGATTCAAAGCTCAAGAAAGCATAAGGATAAGAAAACATAGGGTTTCATTGATTCAAGCATGCACATAAGCCACACATACACACATAAACCAAGACGCTTAAGCTAATTCAAAAATGCTTAGATTGACATAGAGATTTAAGACAAGAGAGAGTAAGAGACTTCTTCATTTCAAGTGTAGCATTAAGCATAGGGAAGCTTGAGCTCATAGGCATACAATGATAGAGATGGAGTGGCAAGAAGATAGCTTGGAGCTCTAGAGTGATCTCTTGTAGGAAAATGCTTGCACAAGCTTAAGCTTGGATCTCTAAAGTTCTCTTGCTAGGCTAACTCAATAGAATTCTCACACAAGGTAACCTAATCTCTTATCATTCTTGAGTTATATAGACACTTCACTCTAGGGTTCACATTCTAGTGTTCAACCAAAAAGACTAAAAACTTACGGACTCGTAAAAACTTACGGACTCGCGCTACATAAAACTTGGAACTCTAGTGAGCCCATCAAAAATGAAGGAAAAATCCAAAAGATAGATAAAATGCACCTTGGGAATCCTAAGAAAAATAACTTAATAACTATTTCCCGTTCCCACGGAACTAACACTACATCTGGAGATTTCTCATACTTTTCACTGGAATGTCTATGGCAGGAGGTTAGGTACTTAAAATGGAGATGCTAACATAAGCTTTGCAAAAATGAGCCCATGATGACCAATCCAATATGACTCCATTTGAGGCTGAAAATAGTATATAGCCCCATTTTTTGTTGTTATGGCACCTGTTTCGACATTCTCGAAACATCATTCATCCCTAATATACTAAACTTCTAACTTAATTTTTAGGAATCTAGTGCAACCAGATGCAAAGAGCACAAACCCAAGTTTAATTGGACTACAATACTCTTCATTTATTTCTCCGGGAGAAGTCAATCATGGATGTTGACAAGTTACACAAATATATCATGTAATAAATTTAAAGTTAAAAGGGAAAGATATAGGTAATATAAATTTAAGATATTTTTAGAAAATTTATCCCTTTTATTTAAGATGAATTCCCCTAAAATAGAAGTTTAAAAAGAGTTTTCTAATATGCATTAGAATTTAATTGAATATGTGCATTAGACACCTTAGCCTAAGGATACCCATTTTCAGAAAATTATGGATTAAGGTCCAAAGAGTGTTCTAAAGGGCCAATGGGGCTAACCAAGTGTTGAATAAGAAAAATTCAAGAATAAAAATGAATAAATTCTCACATAAGATGAAGAGTTGACTAGTACAGGCACTTAATAGTAAAAAAATGAGGATTTATTAGTAAAAAATTAGAATTTTGACACCTCAAGAGCTCATGAAGGAGGTGCCTAGAATCTCATCATTACCCCGAATTCTTAATTCAAGAAAGAGATATTTTATCTCTCCTCTCTCCTCTTTCAAACTAGATCATGGTCAAACTGGGCCAAAACTTATCCAAATTGGATCAAACTGAAGCTAGAAGCCTCTAGATCCCAGTTGGACTTGGTTGGTGGCCTCTCTGTCCTATAAATAGAACCCCATTCCTTTGTATTTTCATCTCAATGTATTTACATGCTAGTGTAATTTTCAATTTAGTGTATTTCCATTATCCCTCTACCTTACCTCTCCATTGTGAAGCTTTGGAGCTTCACTAATCCTCTTCTTCTCTTGGAGATTACCCTCTTCTTCTTGGTGGCCAAGCTTCTTCTTGAGGGCTTCACATCTCCCTAAAGAATCAAGCCAAAAACCAAGGGTAAGTCTAAAACAATGGTGTTTTTCTCTCTTTTCGAATGATAATCTTCTTCCCAACCTCTCTAATGCTTGGGAAGCATTTCAATACATGGTTTCTTCTTAAAACCATGTTTTTATTGATTTATGTTGTTTAAATGCATTAATATTAATCTCTTATGCTTAAATGTAATATTTTTGAATTGTAAATCTCTCTTTTTGTAAGAATACTCACCTTTATGGTTGAATCCTTCTTGGAAGGATAGATCTTAGTTTTAATCTCATTTTCTTGATCAAAACTCTAGGCCTAACAAGCTAGAGATGAAGAATAAGTATTTTCATGATTTTTAATCTAATTAATTTAAAATGAGGATTAATTAATTTAAGCTTGCTTTATGTTAAGAAACTTCATATTTATTCATTTTAAGTTGAAAGAGAGTTTATGCTAACTTTTTGTAATTATTTTCATATGGAAAATGATAATTGGATATTTTAAAAATAAACAAGAGGCTTAAATGTAACTATGCTTATAATTGTGCTTAGGTTTATGCATAGGAATTTTTATACTAAAAGAGAAAGTCTCACCATATTTTTATGTAATTATGTTTAAATTTTTAAGTAGAATTTTGAGCATTCACAAAAAATGTGGGGAAGCTATGGTAAAATTTTTACTATTAGAAAATGAATTAAACTCTATGCAACGCAAAAGAGGAATTTTCATCATAAACATTTTAATACTAAAAGAAATATTTTTGTTATATTTGTTTTAGTGTGTGCATGCACAAAAATCTAGATGCAAAAAGAGAAATTTTCATAATATTCTATGCACAAACATTTTAAATAATAAAATCAAAATTTTTGTCATATTTGAAAATAGGTATATTCTTGGTATGTATATACATGGATATTTTTATTTATCAAAAAGAGGAATTTTCATCGTACCTTTAATTAGGAAAATGCATAAATTAATTTTGGTATCAAAATAGAAAGTTTCATCATATTTCTACGTAGATGAATTATGGCATGTTGATGCCTAGGTCCAAACGGAGAAAAGAATATTTTAGTAAATTTTATGTGAATATTTTAAATAAATGATGTATGCATATTCATAAAAAGGATCATTGAAAAAAGAAATATCCTTGTTAAATTCCATTATTCATGAATAGAATTATTTATAGTTCTATTATGTACAAGGAAGAATGAATTTTCATAATTTTGGATATTTTTCCTAATGATTAGAAATCACAGTTATTTTATCAGATAAATGGAGAATTATCTTTAAGAATAAATTCGAGTAATTTGGTGCTAGACCATGACCACATGAGAAAGGTGGGTCACTAAGATGCCTGCCCATCTCTTGAATCAGAAATTAAGCCAAGTCTTGTGATCATTCCCATTTCTTCATTACACAAAGAATGGATAACCGGCTAGTTTAGACAAGTTTTCCCTAAGACCTAAAATCGTCGGCGGGAAATAAGTTAGAAATTTGTTGTAATTGATGGATGGATTATCGAGAAATGAGACTCGTGATTTTCAAAGTCTGGGTTTTGAAAAAAAAAGGGGTCTTGTGAAATCAAACTCAACGGGAAATTCTTACTTGAATAGAAACTCTGTTTTTTGTAAAGGACTGTCTTACGCCAGAATGCTGGAGGAAGCATTTGGCTTATGGTTTAATCTAAGGAGAGTTATGTTGCAACAGCTGGCACAAGGAGTCATCGAAGGACGTCTCTCCTCTCGCATCAAAGCCTGCCAAGGTCTTGACCAGCTCGGTATGGTTAAAAATGGTGTGCTTCCGGTACAATGGACGAGGGCCGACCAAGCGGTGACCCCTGAGTGAAGTGCTAGGACACCTAAGGAGGATCCTAGAGGGTTATGACCATGCAATGCACTAGGACACCCATGCTTATGTCGAGGAAGATATTCATGGATTGGCGAGAAATTATCTAAGTGAACTAGAAACTATGAAACTGGATCTCGTTGGTTGACTAGCTGGTCTTCAACAAAGAGTCAAGATGACATTTGATTGTAAATAATGAAACTGGAATACTGAGGATTATGATGGAAACACTGTGGTTTTATTATAGTTCAGTCTTGAGAATAGTTGAATCTGAGGAAAGACAATTTCATATTGTGTGCGTAAGTGGTGTGTCTATTTAATAATTTTGCATGAGTGCTAGCTAGGGGTTTTTGTGCACTCTTTTCCATGGTACCCAGGACAAAACATAACCAATTTTTTATAAAAAGGGATCCCACCAATACAGTGGTTGGTTAACCCATGGGCCGGTTGGTTGCATCGATGGATTCCTACAACCAAGTTCAGATAAGTTTAAGTTACGATAGTTAAAGTAAGTCCCAAGGAGATTCTTGTTCTATGGGAAAGAATCAATGGGCCGGTTGGTTGCATCGATGGATTCCTACAACCAAGTTCAGATAAGTTTAAGTTACGATAGTTAAAGTAAGTCCCAAGGAGATTCTTGTTCTATGGGAAAGAATCAATGGTTGTGCCTCGCTTGAGGGGAAAAAAGCGATGATCTCTATGAACCAAGTGTAAGTCCTTTCCTTGATTCGGCCATGTGACCTACAGGTTCGGTCGGAATAGAAAGGATAGTTAAGGCCCTTGACCCGTTAGATAAAATTTTCGTTAGAAGATTATCCTGGTGGAATCGCCTGTGCTTTTTGGGCAAGGAAAGTTTTTCTGGTCTCGGTTTTGGAGAAACTGCTGGACTAGTCCCTTTCCTGGACATTCGTGGGTGAGGCCCGAGTGGGAAGCTCTGCCCTGCATAGAGGTTGCTACTTCCGCTACTAACACCCTAGATTTCGATGCGCGGAGAGGGCAGGGGTCTCACAGCTGGTATCAGAGCTTTGTTTTGAAAGCTCAAGAATTGAAGATGAATTTTGTCTGAAATTTATAATAAAATCTTAGAAATAAAATCTTAGAAAGGTGCATTCATATGTTGTATTTTCATTCAAATTAAGCTTCATTGATGAAGACTTTTAATTAATGAATTGGATTTTATAGATGGATGCCCTGTATTCATCTGGTATTCCCGACCTTATCCAAAGTCAGGATATGACTGCCTTTGCTTTTGAGCATATCCTCTCCTCCGCTAGGACTCGAACGAGTAAGGCAAGTCTTGCTAATCATTTCCAAGAGTTATATTTTTCAAACCCAGTGGAGAGACGACAGCATATGTGGTATTCATGGGGATATGTCCATGCCTATTGGCAACCCCAGTGCCAGAGCTGAGGCAGAACGTCTCCTTAGCCATGGTTTTGATGAGACTAAGGGTGGTTTGTGGTGTTATACTTTATCACCCCACACCTCAAGATTTTAGAATCACTTGTCATATTTTTAGGCTTCTCAGCCATTTTATTCTGAGGAGTAAGATTGTAGCACCAAATTATGGCAATAAGGGCACAATTGCACCACGGCATGTACACAGCGCAGTATCTCCACTACATGGGTATGCAATTGAGGCGTTGACTTTTTGGAGCCATGTTGCTCTATGTATATATTACAAACCTTATGTAAATAAAGAATGTTTTGTAAAAATTCCAGTTGTCTAAGTGATTGTGAGCACCAGATTATTGAGTTTGAAGGAATAAGTTATGTCTTCTCGGATGTATGTCGTGGATCTCTAGTAGAACGATTACCTTATTTGAATGAATTATTTTTTTAACTTCTTAAGTCTTAGAATCTCAAAACGAATACGAATAGAAAATTTAATGATGTATCATTTTGGTAGAATCATGAGACGTGCTAATTGTGGTAGACAGTCAAATCCTCACATGGATGATGATGAGCTTGACCCCGATGTTTGTAAAGCTCTTCACGGATCTCAGCTAGGTCCCTTCAAGGGTGAAGGGGAACACTTAGGCGAGGCTGTGGAAAAGTGGATTGAATCCATGGAAGAGTACTTTAATGTCACTGGATACAACGAAAAAAGTAAGGTGGCTCTTGCCAGGCTGAAGATCGTAGAAACAGCCAGAGTAGCGTGGAGGAACCACTGTGAGACAAACCGCTTGGATCGGAACACCCACACATGGGATGATCTCAAAGCATACCTCTCAGAAAAAGATTATGTCCTCTAGTGTTCTTGGAAACAAAGATGAACGATTTCCTAGAGCTAACCCCCCCCCCCCCAGAGGAGCGAAACTACTGAAGAATATCACCAGGCGTTCGCTCTCCTCCTCAAATACTCGATCGTCACCATTGGATGAAGAACAGCTCTGATGGCCAGGTTCATTCAAGGAATGAACGAACCTTTGGATACCCTGGTAAAGAATGCTAAGCCAGTTTCCATGGCCGAAGTAGTGCGGATGGCGAAGGATTTTGCCAAGGCCTTTGTTGTCAAAGGTCCCACCGAAGCCAGCTCCCTCGTCCTTTGAAAGATTCCAAACTCCAGGAAGCACTTCCAACTTTCCACCTCCTAAAAGACACCAAGGTCCTAATCAAAACCACGAGACGGGAAGTTTTAGAATGGAAGGAAGGCCTTTTTCTTGGAACACATTTTCTAGAACTCTAGCTCTTTCTAGGATGCAGAAGGAAGAGCTTCAAAAAGAAAACAAATGTTTTGGTTGTGAAGGTTTTGGGCACCAGCTTAAGGATTTCCCAACTCCTTCTATGTTAATGGGCCAGGGAAGCCAAGGTCCTAGAATGCAGAGATCAACTCCTTCGTATATTAATCTAATCAAGGTCCCTCTTGCCAAAATCAAGGCAACCTCAGAAGAGTGCTAGCTCAGCCCTGCAACCTCAATGCAAAGTAGTCTCCTCCCAGAATCGAGGAAGCCAAAGAGAGAGAGTTCCACCCCAGACAGCAGAGCAGCCAAAGCCACCACTATAGCAGATGTAGTGGAGGAAGAAAGAGGATAGATTTATGCCGCCATTGAACATCAAGGACATAATTGTTAGTTCTCAGTCCTTCAGACTCTAGCAGAGTATAAGGGTAAGCACTTTAAGCTTTTGATCGATTCAGGCAGCAGTACATATTCTTTTATTTCACCAGGATGCTTGCGTAAGTTAGTCCGAAAACAAGGAAACCTATGCAAGTAGAATTGGCCAGTGGGAAGATTCTTTTCACACACCATTAGACAGACCGTATTCAGTTTAATCTAGATGGGAATGTAACAGACTGCCAGTTCAGAGTCTTACCCTTGGGAATCTATGACGGAATCCTTGGAATGGACTGGCTCCATAAGAATCAAGCTGACATTCATTGTCACGAGGGAACCATCTCTTTCCTCAATCTTCACGGGAATAAAGTTCAAGGAACTGGAATTTTTGGATCCCCAGCTCTGCAGTTAGTAAAAGCTTCTAAATTACTGAAGGGACTCAGAAAGAAGTAAGCTGTCTATGTCATTAAAATGAATCCACCAGTAGACAAAAAATGCAAGGCTAAGGAGCCAGAGTGGCTAAGTGAGTATGCTGATGTATTTCCAAAAGAGCTGACTGAGATGCCTGTGACTCGTGAAGTAGATCGTGAGAGAGAACTAACCCCTGGAGCTCAGCCAATAGCTCAGCGTGCAAACAAAATGCAAGTCCCAGAAGCCATAGAACTTAAAGGAGTAGTTAAGACAACTGCTAGAGCAAGGATTCATAAGACCCAGTGTTTCATTGTGGGGTGCACCCGTTCTCTTTCAGAAAAAGAAAGATGGAACGTTAAGACTCTGTATTGATTACAGAGAGAAGCCCATGATAGCCTGATAGCTGGACATCCAGGGTTCATAAAGACCTACATGTCTGTAAAGAAGAGCTTCTTCTAGCCAAGACTAAAAAAGGATGTACTTGATTATGTGCATCAGTGTTTAACATGTCAAAGAGTCAAGGCAGAAAGAGTTAAGATTCCAGGAAAGCTGCATCCCTTAGGCATTCCATAGGTGAAGTGGTAATGTATCAATATGGATTTTGTTACTAGATTACCGTCAGTGCAATCAAGTTACAACTCCATTTTTGTGGTAGTTGACAGACTAACCAAGGTTTCCCATCTGATTCTAGTAAAAGAAACCTACACTGTAGTGGATGTTGCCAGAGTCTTCCTCAAGGAGATTTTCAGGTTACATGGCTTACCCAGGAGGATAGTAAGCGACAGAGATCCTAAGTTCACGTCAAGGTTCTGGACTACATTCTTCGAAGCAGTGGGAACTTCCTTAGATCTTAGTACAGCTTATCATCCCAAGACAGATGGCCAGATTGAAAGAGTGAACCAAGTAATTGAAGATATTCTTTGGTCATGCTGTGGTGGCACAGAACCCAAGAAGCGGCTAAGCTACTTACATCTAGTTAAGTTTGCTTAGAATACCTCTTATCACCGAAGTATCGGGATGAGCCCATTCAAAGCTCTGTACGGACAAGATTGCCTCATGCCATTAACTTGGTCCGACCCATTGATCAAGGTCGAGATGTCCAGACAAATGCTTGATGATATGGAGGAGCAACAAATGCAGGCAATCCGCAAAGATATTAAGGCTGCCGCACCACTAGGATAGACAAAAGCAGTATGCTGATAAGATGAGAATGGAGGGAGTGTTTGAAGAATCAGATATGGTCTTCATTCGTGTACGACCCAAGAGAAGTTCTTTATCTCTAAGGGAAGTACAAAAAGCTGACTCCAAGATACTGTGGGCCGTACGCGGTTACTAAGAAAGTAGCAGATCTAGCTTATGAACTTCTTCTACCTCCCCATCTCAAGGTACATAATGTGTTCCATGTCAGTTACTTAAAAAGTATGTACCCACCAGCCAGAGTCATGTGCTAGATGATGAACAGTTGACTTCTTCAACTCAAGGCCAGATGGAACTCCAACCCGAAGAAATCCTAGATGTTCAAGAGAAGGCTCTCAGGAACAGAGTCCTTAGAGAGTTTTTGGTCAAGTGGAAGTTCTACCCTTTTGAGGACGCCACTTGGGAAAAAGAAGATCAACTCATAAAGGACTACCCTCACTTTGCGAGATGAGGACATCTCGTGTTTTTCAAGTGGGAGAGGATGTAAGGTTCCTCCTCAGTCCCTAAAAGATGTATAAGTTCTCCTCTTAGTCCCCTGTAAACATCCCCTATTTCCAAATGCAAGAAAACCTTGTTTTCTTTGTTTTTGGCCTCCTACTACAGAGAGAAAATATTCTAGAGAGAGATAATAAAGTTTTGAGATATTTTTGGATAAAAAGTTATCCCTTTTATTTAAGATGAATTCCCTTGAAACAGAAGTTTAAAAAGATTTTTCTAATATGCATTAGAATTTAATTGAATATGTGCATTAGACACCTTAGCCTAAGAGTACCCATTTTCAAAAAATTATGGATTAAGGTCCAAAGTGTGTTCTAAAGGGCCAATGCGTTTAATCCAAGTGTTAGAATAAGAAAAATGCAAGAATAAAATGAAATCCACCAAAAATGATTAAATTCTCACATAAGATGAAGAGTTGACTAGTACAGGCACTTAATAGTAAAAAAATGAGGATTTATTAGTAAAAATTTAGAATTTTGACACCTCAGGAGCTCATGAAGGAGGGGCCTAGAATCTCATCATTACCCCCAATTTTTAATTCAAAAATGAGATATTTCATCTCTCCTCTCTTCTCTTTCAAACTAGATCAAAAAACTTGGTCAAACTTGGCCAAAACTTGTCCAAATTGGATCAAATTGAAGCTAGAAGCCTCTAGATCCCAGTTGGACTTGGTTGGTGGCCTCCCTCTCCTATAAATAGAACCCCATTCCTTTGTATTTTCATCTCAATGTATTTACATGCTAGTGTAATTTTCAATTTAGTGTATTTCCATTATCCCTCTACCTTGCCTATCCATTGTGAAGCTTTGGAGCTTCACTAATCCTCTTCTTCTCTTGTACATTACCCTCTTCTTCTTGGTGGCCAAGCTTCTTCTTGAGGGCTTCACATCTCCCTAAAGAATCAAGCAAAAAACCAAGGGTAAGCCTAAAACAATGGTGTTTTTCTCTCTTTTTGAATGGTGATCTTCTTCCCAACCTCTCTAATGCTTGGGAAGCATTTTAATCCATGGTTTCTTCTAAATACCATGTTTTTATTGATTTATTTTGTTTAAATTCATTAATATTAATCTCTTATGCTTAAATGTAATGTTTTTGAATTGTAAATCTCTCTTTTTGTAAGAATACTCACCTTTATGGTTGAATCCTTCTTGGAAGGATAGATCTTAGTTTTAATCCAATTTTCTTAATCAAAACTCTAGGCCTAACAAGCTAGAGATGAAGAATAAGCATTTTTATGATTTTTAATCTTATTAAAATGAGGATTAATTCATTTAAGCTTGTTTTATGTTAAGAAACTTCATATTTATTCATTTTAAGTTGAAAGAGAGTTTATCCTAACTTCTTGTAATTATTTTCATATGGGAAATGATAATTGGATATATTTAAAAATAAACAAGAGGCTTAAATGTAACTATGCTTATAATTGTGCTTAGGTTTATGCATATGAATTTTTATATTAAAAGAGGAAGTCTCACCATATTTTTTATGTAATTATGTTTAAATTTTTAAAGTAGAATTTTGAGCATTCACAAAAAATGTGGGGAAGCTATTAATTTTTACTATTAGAAAATGAATTAAACTCTATGCATAAATTTGTTAATGCAAAAGAGGAATTTTCATCATAAACATTTTAATACCAAAAGAAAGATTTTTGTTATATTTGTTTTAGTATGTGCATGCACAAAAATCTAGATGCAAAAAGAGAAATTTTCATAATATTCTATGCACAAATATTTTAAATATTAAAATCAAATTTTTTGTCATATTCAAAAATAGGTATATTCATGGTATGTATATACATGGATATTTTTATTTATCAAAAAGAGGAATTTTCATCGTACCTTTAATTAGAAAAATGCATAAATTAATTTTGGTATCAAAAGAGAAAGTTTCATCATATTTCTACGTAGATAAATTATGGCATGTTGATGCCTAGGTCCAAACGGAGAAAAGAATATTTTAGTAAATTTTATGTGAATATTTTAAATAAATGATGTATGCATATTCATAAAAAGGATCATTGGAAAAAGAAATATCCTTGTTAAGTTCCATTATTCATGAATAGAATTATTTATAGTTCTATTATGTCCAAGGAAGAATGAATTTTCATAATTTTGGATATTTTCCCTTATGATTAGAAATCATAGTTATTTTATCAGATAAATGGAGAATTATCTTTAAGAATAAATTCGAGTAATTTGGTGCTAGACCATGACCACGTGAGAAAGGTGGGTCAGTAAGATGCCTGCCTATCTCTTGAATCAGAAATTAAGCCAAGTCTTGTGATCATTCCCATTTCTTCAATACACAAAGAATGGATAACCGGCTAATTTAGAGAAGTTTTCCCTAAGACCTAAAATCGTCGGGAAATAAGTTAGAAATTTGTTGTAATTGATGGATGGATCACCGAGAAATGAGACTCGTAATTTTCATTGGTAAAGTCTGGGTTTGAAAAAAAGGGGGTCTTGTGAAATCAAACTCAACGGGAAATTCTTACTTGAATAGAAACTCTGTTTTTTCTAAAGGACTGTCTTACGCCAGAATGCTGGAGGAAGCATTTGGCTTATGGTTTAATCTAAGGGGAGTTATGTTACAACAGCTGACAGGAGTCAGCGAAGGACGTCTTTCCTCTCGCAGCAAAGCTTGGCAAGGTCTTGACCAGCTCGATATGGTTAAAAATGGTGTGCTTCCGGTATGATGGGTGAGGGCCGACCAAGCGGTGACCCTGAGTGAAGTGCTAGAACACCTAAGGAGGATCCTAGAGGGTTCTGACCATGCAATGCACTAGGACACCCATGCTTATGTCGAGGAAGATATTCATGGATTGGCGAGAAATTATCTAAGTGAACTGAAAACTATGAAACTGGATCTCGTTGGTTGACTAGCTGGTCTTCAACAAAGAGTCAAGATGACATTTAATTGTAAATAATGAAACTGGAATACTGAGGATTATGATGGAAACACTGTGGTTTTATTACAGTTATGTCTTGAGAATAGTTGAATCTGAGGAAAGGCAATTTCATATTGTGTGTGTAAGTGGTGTGTCTATTTATGAGTGCTAGCTAGGGGTTTCTGGGGACTCTTTTCCCTGGTACCCAGTACAAAACATAACCAATTTTTTATAAAAAGGGATCCCACCAATACAGTGGTTGGGCGGTTGGCATTTTGCATCTAGATTTTTGTGCATGCACATACTAAAACAAATATAACAAAAATCTTTCTTTTGGTATTAAAATGTTTATGATGAAAATTCCTCTTTTGCGTTAACAAATTTATGCATAGAGTTTAATTCATTTTCTAATAGTAAAAATTTTGCCATAGCTTCCCCACATTTTTTTGTGAATGCTCAAAATTCTACTTTAAAAATTTAAACATAATTACATAAAAAATGCATAAATTAATTTTGGTATCAAAAGAGAAAGTTTCCTCATATTTCTACGTAGATAAATTATGGCATGTTGATGCCTAGGTCCAAATGGAGATAAGAATATTTTAGTATAATTCTATGTGAATATTTTAAATAGATGATGTATGCATATTCATAAAAAGGATCATTGGAAAAAGAAATATCCTTGTTAAATTTCGTTATTCACCGAGTAGAATTATTTATAGTTCTATTATGACCAAGGAAGAATGAATTTTTATAATTTTGGATATTTTCCCTTATGATTCGAAAGCACAGTTATTTTATCAGATAAATGGAGAATTATCTTTAGGAAATATCTTTATGAATAAATTCAAGTAATTTGGTGCTAGACCATGACCACATGAGAAAGGTGGGTCAGTAAGATACCTGCCCATCTCTTGAATCAAAAATTAAGTCAAGTCTTGTGATCATTCCCATTTCTTCAATATGAAGAATGGATAACCGGCTGATTTAGAGAAGTTTTCCCTAAGACCCGAAATCGTCGAGAAATAAGTTAGAAATTCATTGTAATTGATGGATGGATCATTGAGATACAAGATTCATGATTTTCATTGAGAAAGTCTGGGTTTTGCAAAAAAAAGGGTCTTGTGAAATCAAACTCAATGGGAAATTCCTCCTTGCATATAAACTCTGTTTTTTTTCAAGGATTGTCTTACGCTCAAGGATTGTCTTACACCAAAATGCTGGGGAGGAAGCATTTGGCTTATGGTTTAATCTAAGGAGAGTTATGTTGCAACAGCGGCAGGGAGTCATCAAAGGATGTCTCTTAGCAAAGCCTGCCAAGGTCTTGACTAGACCTCGGTATAGTTAAAAATGGTGCACTTTCGGTACGATGGGGTCCTTGAGGGAAGTGCTAGGACACCTAAGGAGGATCCTAGAGGGTTCTGACCAGGCTATGCACGGCTCATGGCTGCTAGGACACCCATGCGTATGTTGAGGTAGATATTTATGGATTGGCTGACGAGAAATTATTCAAGTGAATTGGAAACTATGAAACTGGATCTCGTTGGTTGACTGGCTGGTCTTCAACGAAGAGTCAAAATGACATTTGATTGTAAAATAATGGAACTGGAATATTGAGGATTATGATGGAAACACTGTGGTTTTATTACAGTTCTGTCTTGAGAATAGCTGAATCTGAGAAAAGGCAATTTCATATTGGGTGCGTAAGTGGTGTGTGTGTTTAATAATTTTGAGGATTATGATGGAAACACTGTGGTTTTATTACACTTTTGTCTTGAGAATAGCTGAATCTGAGAAAAGGCAATTTCATATTACAGTTTTGTCTTTAGAATAGTTGAATCTGAGAAAAGGCAATTTCATATTGGGTGCGTAAGTGGTGTGTGTATTAATAATTTTGCATGAGTGCCGGCTAGGGGACCTGGGAACTCTTTTCCTTGGTACCTAAGACAAAACACAACCAATTTTTTATAAAAAGGGATCCCACCAATATAGTTGTTGGGTGGTTGGCTAACCCATGGGCCCGATTGGGGTGCAGCGGTGGATTCCTACAACCAAGTTCAGATAAGTTTAAGTTACGATAGTTAAAGTAAGTCCCAGGGATATTCTTTTTCTATGGGAAAGAATCAACGGCTGTGCCTCGCTTGAGAGGAAAAAAGCTATGATCTCTATGAACCAAGTGCAAGTCCCTTCCTTGATTCGGCCATGTGACCTATGGGTTTGGTCGGAATAGAAAGGATAGTTAAGGCCCTTGACCTGTTAGATAAATTTTTTGTTAGAAGATTATCCTATTGGAATCGCATGTGCTTTCTGGGCGAGGAAAGTTTTTCCGGTCTCGGTTTTTCAGAGAAACCACGAGACTAGTCCCTTGCCCGGACATTCGTGGGCGAGGGCCCGAGTGGGAAGCCTGCATAAGAGGTTGCTACTTTCGATGCCTGCTAACACCCTGGATTGCAATGCGCAGAGAGGGTAGGGGTCTCACACCTTTAATAATTATAATAATATCTTCTATAATTTACCTACTTTACAAAAAAAAATGGTGAAATATTATAAATTCACACCATAAGAGACAAATAGTGTGTTGAAATTGTCATAAAGTTAGATGAGTGCAAGGTGGTGAAGCGGGAAAAAATGGAAAGGGTAACCATTATACTAATGAACCGAGCCTTATCCCCACCACTAAACCAAGGAAGGCAACATAAACAAAAGGAGTGAAAGGTACTTCAGTGTTCAATCTGAAAATAACATTTGGTGGCTTGGATGCTTCGAGGTTTGTGCCTATAACTTTTAGACTTGAGCATAAATTGCTTGGATCCTTTGGTATATTGGTCACTAGCCCTTTTTTGCAGGTTGACAAAGAGGATCATAATATATTATCATGGGTTTTGAACCACATAGATATTCCAGGAACCATACAAAATCAAACAAATTAAGAAAGCCTTCTAGTTGATGGTATTGGAAGTTTCACGGTGGAATGCCACATGGCTAGTGACTTGAAGATTCTAGTGCATGTAATATTACAAAGGGCCCAACTAGTAAGACTCTATGCATTTATTGCATGGATCTTGCCGCAACATTAGATAAATCAAATTAGTGTGTAAGGCACCTAAAATGGGGAGAACTACAAATATGAGCTTAGAACCTATACTTGATATACCATTAAAAGAGTGCATGTATGCACACTTCATGCACTCTATAGGTTTATTAAGAAGTTGATCTCTTTGTACATTGATTTTGCATGGAAGGATAAAGACTTAGATCTACACAAGGAAAAGATTGCAAAACAATAGGAGATACTTTCAACCATAGGGCTTCATGGAGGAAATGTAAAGACTATTGGCTGATCACACAAAAGATCAACTAGCAGCCACCAGGTACCTTCCAAGCCATCAATTGGAGGAGTGAAAGCACGATGCTTTCTATCTTTCAATGGTACAATAGGAAAAATCAACAAGAATCATGGCTCTACAATCCAATATGGTGTTTGGATGCAAATTCATAATGCAATCAAAGATCATGCAGATGAGGGTTGTGCAAGAACTAGAAAAGTAGAAGTGTGGAAAGTGTTGGATAAAATCTTATTCTATTGTGATAAAAAACTTTGGAAACAAGAGTTCAATAATCCTTTGCAGGAGGCACTACTCAACTTTGGAAAAAACATGACAGAGGCATGGATAAGTCAAATTATTACTCATTACATAGTATGTCCTCTCATTAAACAATGTGCTAGCACCGAACAAAAGCATGTAGTGCAAAGCCGTAAAATTTTGTAAAACCCTTCCCTTCAATAGCAGATTTATCACTTCTAGGTAGTGAAGAGGCTACTACTACTGGACACTAAAGCGATCTCCCAAGCTCAGAACTAGTCAATTTCTCTTTATTCTTAAGAGTTGCTAAACCAATCTTGTCTATAGCAAGAATCAAACTTGAACTTTCCTTTTAATGCATCTAAGAATGTAGTCTAAAATTTGGTGAAATTTACTCATTCATTATCGGCATACAACTTAGGGCATGTGCTACAACTTTGTACTTGCCTCACTAATATCATAGTTGAATATCAAATTCCTAGAGTAGTTCAACCTATCGACCTTTCTGCCCCTTCGGCTCTAGTTGTCACAAAATCCATTTAAGACTTTCATGATCTGTCTACTTCAAAGTGGGCACCATAAAAATAGTGATGCCACTTTTTCAATGCATGAACTATGGCAAATAGCTCTTGCTCATACGTTGAATAGTTTTCTAGGTATAATTGAGTTTCTTACTCTCAAGTGCAATAGGGTGTCCCCCTTGCATTCAAACTACCCCAATGGATTTTCCATTGGAATCCGTCTCAAGCACAAAAGGTTGATTAGGATCAACCACTTTCAACATAGGAGACTTACAGCCTTGAGTTTCTCAAAACTTTGGTGTTGAATGTCCAAACAAAGGTTTTACCAATTTTTCAGAGAGACTTATATCTTGGCATAATCCCTCATATACCGATGATAGAATTCTGATAAGCGTATGAAGGTTTGTAACTCTTCTAAGTTGCGAGTATGCCCTTATCAAAGAACTCATACTTGCTCTTTTTGGTAAAGAACAAATTCTCCCTAAGGATTTGGAACAACTTTGTAAGTGGTCTAAATGATCACACTGAGAATAACTATAGATAAATATATCTTCTAGGAAAACCACAATAAAAACTTCTAAAAACAAAATCAATGAGAAATATGGGTGAAGTTGGAGTGTTGGTTAGCCTAGATGGCATAACCAACAACTTTTAGTGACCAAAACATGTATGAAAAGTAGTTCTGGGCACATCCTCCCCCATATTTCATACCTAGTGATATCCGGAACTAGGTCAATCGTAGTGAAGTATTTTTCTCCACCAAGTTGGTCAAAGAGTTTTCCCATTCTATGTAAGTAATACTTATTCTATATTGTGATCTAACTTTGATGAGGACGATAGTTTATACACACACATAAATCCATTATTTTTCCTCCCAAGAAGAATGGGCAATGCCTAAGGGGAATAACTGGGGAAGATAAATTCCTTCTTCAATTATTTAGCCAATTGGATTTCTACCTCTAAAGCCTTGGAATGACTAAGTGATAAGGACCCGCACTCCTGATCATCATCTGTATACCTGCATAAACATGGCATACACAACCACGCTTATGCATACTACTGTAAGGAGTGTAGGCTCAACTCACCTCCCAACCATACAATTATCACATGTCAAAGCATGATCTTGAATCATCAACCCTCAAGCCATAAATTGAGCTCCTAGCACACACATCCAACCAAACCATACCACAAGGATTTACCACTAGAGCCAAGATTTCTATATCAGTCTCTCAGCTGTTTGTGTGGCAAGCGTGCATCCATGCTAGATCAAGGCTCCATGATCACTCCTCTAAACTCTACTCTATAGAAGATAGCTAAAAGATTATCCACATCATATCCTTATATACCAACGGTGGCCATCCAGACTTGGGCATCCATAAGTGGTTGCCCACCCATCAAGTCATCCAAAACTTAGCTTGCCAATCTGCTTGCATCCTACTCCTACACTCCCCTAGCTAATACTAGACTAGTCCCATTTACACCCTATTGTACATGGATGACTTTGGAATGCACATGACACATTTCCCTTCTTCTAATAGCTCACTTCTAAAAAATCTCCAAAGTAAACCAGGAAAATACCTCTAGGGGGTAATTAATGAATCCCATGTAGAATCCTCCTTGATCTAATGAGGATCCGATCATGCCACTTGGTCTCTTATATTTTTTGAGAACCTTGTTTCTAAGTGATCTTTCACAAAAACCAAGGAGCCATTTTGGCTCATGTAGTACAAAAGATAAATCTACCCACTGCTACTAAATCGTGAGGAGAAACCAACTAATCTACGCTACCCAGAACTTATTCAAGCGCGAGTGACATGAAAGACTAAATGGGAAGGCAAATTGAGTTCATATGCAACCTTGCCAATCCAACAAATAACGCAAAAAGGGCCACAATATCTTTCCTAATCCATCCTGTAGACAATGTCTCTGAATTATTTTACTATTTTAATAGTAGTCTCATTCATGTCATGATAGTAATTGTTTAGAAAAGTCTTTTCTTTGTTTTGGTTTAATTTTAATATTTTTCCAAAAAAATATTTTTTTTCCTTTGTTACTTTAGTGTTTTTTCTTTTGATTTGTTTGTTTGATTCTCCTTCTCTTTGTTAGTTGTTATGTTCTCTCGCTTTTTCTCTCTCATCATCTAATTTGTAAGTTCAAAGTTATTCTGACCGTATGAAGCTCTCTATATATAATGTCTCTAAATCTTTGTTTGATTCTCCTTCTCTTTGTTAGTTGTTATGTTCTCTCGCTTTTTCTCTCTCATCATCTAATTTGTAAGTTCAAAGTTATTCTGACCGTATGAAGCTCTCTATATATAATGTCTCGAAACTTGTAAGTAGAGCAATGTTCCTACATAAAACTCTCGAGGAGAACGATGTATGTCTGCATAGAACCTATCTCAATCTAGTTGAATTTGCAGCAATGTGATGGGCTATGGTGGATTAAATGCAAGAATCAACATGATTAGCAAGTAATTAGAAAGTGGTTGAATCAAGATTAGTGTACAATTAATCTAATAGCAACAAGTAATTAGAAAGTGGTTGAATCAAGATTAGTGTACAATTAATCTAATAGCATAATGTAGGAATGGATACTCAAAAACCAACAAATTCTCATTAGGCCAATGCCTCAATTTATAGCTTTTACATCCACAAGGTGCCAAGCATGCACTCCTCACTGATTTCTCCTTGATTTGTGCCATCTCACACTCCTATTTTCACTCATGCTACCCTTGATTCTCTCATCCAGTAGATTCTTCTCACCTTTTCACTGCTACCCACTCAATTACGAACTCCCTTTCACAATCTCTAGCTAAGGGCTTGTTCCCGCACACACCCATTCACTTCTTGCATATTTCAACACCTCCCCTCAAGTGAATACTTCTAGCACACCTGGAGCCTATACCGAATTTCCCTCTTACTTAGTAGCTTGTGACCAATGCCTCAAGTCCCTAACTCATAGTCCTTGGCACTCTCTCTCTATTTATCCAAGGCTACTACAAGTGCCTGTAACTTTGACTAAAGTGCTCACACATACATCTACCACATGGCCTACATCATCGGTGGCTCAGAAGTGGTTTTACTCTATTGGGGTAGGTTACATTGGGTTGTGGGGTTTCTCTCTCAGAAAAGATGTTTTGACTCCTCTACCTTAGGAGTCTCCATGAAGTTTGCCGATGCCAATACTTCTTCATTTGGTTTGTTATAGCAGTCTCTAGCCATGTGTCCTAGCTTCCCACAGTTGTGGCAAGTGAGGGTCCTTCCTCCTCCCCGTCCTCGTCCTCGTGCGAGGCCTCCTAGGGTGTAGAATTCTTTCTCCTCTCTAGTTGTTGGGTCCAATCCTTTCTTCTCTTTGACATTGTTCTCTTGCTCTAGTAGAGCTCCTTCTATGTCATGTAACTTCAAATTCTCTTGCTCTAGTAGAGCTCCTTCTATGTCATGCAACTTCAAATCTGGTACATTCTTGAGGGTTTCCACAATTTTCTCATACTCTCCCTTGTCCACACTCTTTAGAAGCACTGCTAGTGCCTCGTCATCTTCTACTTTCTTCCCAATGGCTGCAAGTTGTTGTTTGATGCTTTTGTATTTGTTCGTGTGTGGCTAGAGGTTCACTTTCCTTCATGTCAAGTTTGTAAAATTGCATTAGTAGATTTATCTTTGAATTCTTTGCTTGAGTGCCAAATAATTTGTTAACCATGTATCTTTAGCTTGTATCCCCGCAATGTGGTGAATGATTTCATCATTTAAGCTAAGTGCAATTAGTCCTAATGCTTTCTCATTTCTTCTCTTCCACTCATCCTTCCCATGCTCCTCTAGACATTCATCTCTTCCCTCAACTAGCCCCCATACATTCTTCCTCATGAGCAAATACTTGGTTTTTGTTTGCCAATGTATCGAATTTCTCCCCATAATTTAGCTACTTCTTGTCCAATGCTCATGATGATGTGAAGGGGGTCTTACCTCTTGATCCAATTCAAGATTCAAGGGCAATGTCTACCCTTTTACAACTCCAATTCGGTGTTTAATGATGATTACAACAAGTTTACAAGCATGAATACACCAAAAGTTGCACAATGCCAATGATAGTTGGTTTTGTACTGGATGGTTGGGACATCAAGCCAACTTCAAATTGTAATATAAAGTGATAACGGTCTATATCAGATACCTAATGGTAAGTTTGAACCATCAATTGCACCAAACTTTAGTGATTAGTGCTAATTAATCTCACTAATTAGTGAGGTTAATCATGTATTTTGTGTACAAAAAATAGAGTGTATGGGGAGGCAAGATCTAGTGCCTTAGAGTTCATATGAGCTCAAATCTTTTTAAGGGAATCAATAGCAGTTAGTCTAGTAGAGGATCAAGCCCAAAAACATAAGATTTGACCAAATAATGAATGCTTAATCTATGTTTTACCAAAGTCACCTACAGATTTGATCCAAAGCTTGATGTAGCTTCTCCTTGATGAATTTCGAAATTATGAGGCCACCAGCATGTTTAGAACACCCAAAAACCCCTTGGGCTAGCTCCAATTCTTCTAATTTAAAGGCGTGATGGCGATTTTATAAATTTTCTCAGAAAAAATGGCGCCAGCAAATCGACGCGCTTATCGGCTACATCCATCTGCGCTTTAAGCTTCTAAGGTGCCACACCTAGGTGCCTGGGTGTTGGCATGAGGGTGTGGGAATTTGGTAGGCAATGGAGCCGTGTGGAAGCTCCACTGAGTGTGGGTGCTGTAGAAAGTGACAAATGGCTTATAAGGCTATTAGTACCTAATTATAGTAATTAAGAAGGTGATTAGGCCTAAAACAATAGTTGAATGCTAAGCTAGGCTCTGATACCAAGTTGAATTTGCAACAATGCGATGGGCTATGGTGGATTAAATGCAAGAATCAACATGATTAGCAAGCAATTAGAAAGTGGTTAAAGTAAGATTAGTGCACAATTAATCTAATATCATGATGTAGGCATAGATACTCAAAAACCAGCAAATTCTCATTAGGCCAATGCCTCAATTTATAGCTTTTACATCCACAAGGTACCAAGCACCCACTCCCCTCTGATTTCTCCTTGATTTGTGCCACCCTCCCTACATTTGGGGGGGCACCTTTCCTAGAATCTTTCCACACCCTTGAATTCACTCATGGTACACTTGATTCTCTCATCCAGTAGATTTTTCTCACCTTTTCACTGCTACCCACTCAATTACGGACTCCCTTTTACAATCTCTAGCTAAGGGTTTGTTCCTGCACACACCCATTCACTTGCATACTTCAAACAGATCTTGTGTGCACCTAATAGTACGGTGAGAAAAATGTAACATTTCCTACATGTCTTGCAAGAAATTTCTTACTACTTCATTAGTGAGTCCCACAAACTCAACCATCATAGGAGATCTAGGTTGAAACCCATACATTTGCATAAAAGGATTGGAACTAGTACTAGAATGCTTAGCACTGTTATAAGCAAACTCTACCATAGGAAGATAATATTCCCATGAAGTCTACTTCTTAGAGACATACACATGAAGCATATCCTCCAAGATCTAATTCACCCTCTCTATCTGGCCATCAGTGTGACAATGATCTAAGGAACTCAAGCTCAGAGTGGTTTCTAGTTTCTGAAAAACCAGCTACCAAAATTCACTCATGAACTTAGAATCCCTATCATCACTGACTATGTCGAGTGACTATGTCGAGTGGAAGACCATATAACCGAAATAATTTCTCACAACAAACTGATGAGCTAACTATGTAGTGGTCATATTTGTCCTAGCAGGTATAAATCTTACCATCTTTATCAAGCACTCAACTACAATCCATATAGTATCATGACCTCAGGAGGTCCTAGGTAATCTCGTAATAAAATCCATGGAAATAATTTCCCATTTATTGGATGGGACACGTAAAGGGTGTAATATACAGGTAATTCAAAGATGCTTTTGGCCTTGTTCACTTGACAAGTTTAGAATTTAACCTTCAACCAGTAAAATGTATGTTTTACTAGTTCCAGAGTCCACTGTACCCCTGGATGTCTATCTGTGTGGGTGGATTGTGACACTCATGAAGGATTCGTAAAATCGAATACCTCATACATGTGGCACACAAATATTTCCATTTTGGAATAATAAACAATTATAAATCTCCCATTGACCTCCATCTGCTTGCATAGTAGGCAGTGCAATCGTTGAGGTTTGATCAATATGAAGTGATCTCCCACCGTATACCATGTGCTAATAAGGACTGAAATGATGATCGGTCCTACATAGCCCCCTGAGTGAATAAAATAAGTTAGTGAATATATCTCTGTGAACACGAGTGTATTCACCTCTAAGATGTGACAAAGTGCATTAGCAATTTTGTTTAATGAAACCTTTCTATAATGTATATCGAGATCAAAATCTTACATCAAATCTATTCATCTAGCTTTCCTACCTTGCAAATCTATTCCATCACACACATACTTAATAGAGAGGTGAACTGTTAATATGAAAAAATGGGCACCAAGTCTTGAATGCATACACAACTGCATACAACTCTTTCTTGAGAGTAGGCCATTTGATTTGAGTAGCATCACATTTCTTACTCTCAAAGGATACTAGCCGATCATCTTGGAATAATGAAGCTCTAATAGTGTATTCATTGGCATTTGTCTTAAGGACATAAGGTCGACTAGGATCTAGAAGAGCTAACACTGGCACTTTTTTAACTTTCAGTTAACTTCTTAAAGACCTTATTAAGACTGAGATTCCAAGAAATTGGTTGGTTGGACTTTCATCCCTTGCCTTTCAACAAGTTGGTTAATGGACTTTTTCAGGAAGAAATAATCTCTCAATGATTTCCTAAGGAGAATAGTGAATCCCATAAAAGATCATAATTGTCTAACTATCTTAGGGAATGGCCAATCTAGAACCTTTTGAATACTATCTAATTCAATGCTAAGTCCATCCCTAGAGATGTGATGTCCTAATGATATCTTTTTTTAAAGAAGTTGCATTTACTAATCTTATCGTATAACTTATTCTGTTTGAGTATACTCAAGACGATGTAGAGGTGCTGAACATGATTCTCCAAGGTCTTGCTTCTCTTTGTGGCCTTAAGCAGGCTTCTAGAGCATGGTATGAGAAGATTCATGCATACTTAGTTGCAAATGATTTTTGTAACAGTCCAACAGAGAGTACCCTCTATGTGAAGAGGAGTAAGGATACATTTTGGTCATCGTTCTATATGTTGATGACATGCTGCTCATGGGAACCGATATAGATCAGATTTCAGCCTTTAAGGCGGATTTGCAGAAGTCATTGTTTGAGATGTCAGATTTGGGGCCCTTGCATTGCTATTTGGGGATTTTGTTTATGTAGTGCAATGATGGCATTATTATGCTGTAGTCTAAATATATACAGAAGCTATTGAAGAGGTTAATCTTGAAGACTCTGAACCTGTGTGACTACACCTATGGAGACAGGTACTTGACTTAGTCTTCAAGATGCAGGAGACTCTTTTAATGCTAGTTTGTATCAGCAGGTTGTTGGATCCCTTATTTATGTGTGCAACACGAGGCTAGATATATAATATGTGGTCTCACAGTTGAATAGATTTATGCATAGCCCAGGTACAAAGCATTGGCAGGTTGTTAAGCGGGCTTTTTGCTATTTACAGGGCACTCAGTATTTTGGATTATTTTATCCAAAGGGGAGTGAGTCCCAACTGCATGATTTCAGTGATTCAGATTGGATTGGATGTTATGACACATGAGTGTCCACTAGTGGGTTTTGCTTTCTCCTTGTTTGGTGATTCATGTATATCATGGCTCAGTAAGAAACAGCCTATAGTGGCCACTTCCAGCTGTGAAGATGAGTACAGGAGGGAAGCTTTTATAGCTATAGTTGAGTGTGTGTGGCTCAAACGTCTTATGGTGGCTGATTTGGGTATTGGATAGTCATCTAGCACTACGATTTTCACTGATAGAGCCACTGCGCATTAGCATTTGCACAAGGAACCCAGTGTTTTATGCTCGCACTAAGCACATTGAGGTGCATTACCACTATGTCAAGGAAAGACTCTTTGCAGTAGAGATCAGCTTAGTCTATGTGCCTACACATGACAACATGGCATATTTATTCATGAAGGCTCTTCTTCATGAAAAGTTTGAAGCTTTTCGTAAAGCTTTGGTCTTACTTCCTTTTCAAGATTGATCGGCCATACCCTGTACATATTCACATCATCACTCCAGGGGGATTGTAGCATTATATGGTAGTCATGTGTGTGAACACACTTAGGACCGCCGGGGCACTTTTTCCCTCACTAGGAGGTTTTTTCCCATGCGCATATGTACACCCTCTTATCTACTCATTTTGGGGTGTGTACTTATCTTTTCTATCTGGCACACATTTGTTCATTCTAATCGAGTGAGTTTGTATGCACTCAATCTTCTCTATCTTGTGTGTGTGCATTGTTGCAACCCTAACACTAATTCCAACATCACCCATGTAAATGTAAAGTAAGCTGCCTAGATCTAGAAAGGCATTCCAATCTAAAATCATCTGGGAGAATTCATAAAAGTGGGAAACATGGGAATATATATTCTATTGAGATTAACTCTAATTTAAAAATAATAGAAAATGTGGGAATATATATTACATGACTTAACTCCTCATAGCATACCTTAAGGGTGACTCTGTAAGATTCCTCCCCCGACCTCCTTTTTTGATCTTATAATTATTCCCCTCTCTGAAATAAAAGAAAGATTCTATTTTACCCTATTTTGACCTAGAGAGAGAAAATGTCTAGAGAGAGATAGTTCGAAATTGAGATATTTTTGGATATAAAAATCCTCCTAGTATCTAAAATGGGTTCCCCTGAAACAGAAATTCAAAAAGAACTTTTCAATGTGCAATTGGAATTAATTGAAAATAGGTATAAAGGACCTTAGCCTAACTAGGGTCTAGATTTTCAAAAATTTTTGGATTATGTTCTAATTAAGGTTCCTATAGGCCAATAGGATCAATCCATGTGTGGGGAGGAGATAAATCCGATACCCAAAAATGAGTGAATGCCCACATAAGATGAAGAGTTGACTATGTACAAGGTTTATTAGTAAAAGACTATGAGTATTACAAAAAAAATGAGATATTTTAGGTATAATGATTCCATTTTGACACATGTGTAAGTAAGGGGAGTCCCTTCAAGGAGGCACCTACTTCACATGCTTGAATGAGTTTTAAACTCAAAAATAATGTGATATTTTTATCTCTCCTCTCTCTTGGATCAAACCAAATCAAAAGGGAACCAAACTAGGTCCAAATCTTGTCCAAATTCAACCAAACTGAACCTAGAAAATTCTAGAAATTAGTTGGACTTGGTTAGAGGCCTCCCTCTCCTATAAATAGATCCTTAGCCCTTTGTAAAAAAATATGAGAACTATACTATGCCAGTATTATGCTAAAATAATGATAATTTTTACTATTCTCTAAAATTCTCTCCAAATTGAAGAAATTGGAACTTCCCTCTTTCTTCAATCTCCATTGGTGGCTCCATCAACATACCAAACCAATTGATTGGTTGGGGGCCTCTACTGTGATCAAAGAATCAAGCAATTTGTAAGGTAAAGGGTGAATTTTGATCTTTTTCTATAATTTCTCAAATGTTTCTCTCTTCTCAACCCTTCTCAAGCTTGAGACTAAGGAAATACATAAATTTCCATTTATGCTTAATTTTGATGGTTTTTATGTAATTTCTCTCTCTCTCTCACTCAAAGAATGGTCATTCCTATGACCTATTCTCAATCCAAATGAAGCTTCTCATGAAGCTTTTTCCTAATCCAAGAATAAATTCCATCCTTGTTTAATTGGAGGCCAAATTAATGGATTTTTTATGCTTTTTCCTAATCTAAGAATAAATTCCTAATCCAAGAATAAATTCCATGCTTGTTTAATTGGAGGCCAAATTAATGGCTTTTTATGCTTTTAAGTTAGTTATTTCATGAAAATTTATGATTCAATCCATAATGGGTTAATGATCAAATTAGGGATCATTCTAATCATATCCATAATGTTAAAGTTCATTCTTTTAGAATAAATTGAGATTTAAAAGTAATAGCAGTGGAGCTATGGAAAAATTTTTGTAAAAATTACACATAAAATATTTTCATTCAAAGTATGAAAAGAGGACTTCCTACCATATTCTAGGAATTATCATCCTAGATAAACGGATTGATTCTCATTGTAATCATAGAAATATTGATTTTTAGGTTTATGCATGAAAAAGAAATTTTTAGATAAATTTCTTTATCTATGAGAAATAATTAAATATTAAAAGAGGAATTTTCATTACATTTGGAATTCCATGATTGGATGGGAAAAGAGAGTTTCCTATCATATTGGAATTATGGGATAATTCATTTAATTTCAAAAATGAATTTTTAGATAAATTTATTTATCTATGAGATATAATTAAATGTTAAAAGAGGAATTCCCATTACATTTGGAATTCCATCATTGGATGGGAAAAAGAGAATTTCCTATCATATTGGAATTATGGGATAATTCATTCAATTTCAAAAATAAATTTTTAGATAAATTTATTTATCTATGAGAAATAATTAAATGTTAAAAGTGGAATTCCCATTACATTTGAAATTCCATCATTGGATGGGAAAAAGAGAATTTCCTATCATATTGGAATTATGGGATAATTCATTTAATTTCAAAAATAAAATTTTAGATAAATTAATTTATCTATGAGAAATAATTAAATGTTAAAAGAGGAATTCCCATTACATTTGGAATTCCATCATTGGATGGGAAAAAGAGAATTTCCTATCATATTGGAATTATGGGATAATTCATTTAATTTCAAAAATAAATTTTTAGATAAATTTATTTATCTATGAGATATAATTAAATGTTAAAAGAGAAATTTCCATTACATTTGGAATTCCATCATTGGATGGGAAAAAGAAAATTTCCTATCAAATTGGAATTATGGAATAATTCATTTAATTTCAAAAATAGATTTTTAGATAAATTTATTTATCCATGAGAAATAATTAAATGTTAAAAGAGGAATTCCCATTACATTTGGAATTACATCATTGGATGGAAAAAAGAGAATTTCCTATCATATTGGAATTATGGGATAATTCATTTAATTTCAAAAATGATTTTTTAGATAAATGCATTTATCCATGAGAAATAATTGAATGTTAAAAGAGGAATTCCCATTACATTTGGAATTCCATCATTGGATGGGAAAAAGAGAATTTTCTATCATATTGGAATTATGGGGTAATTCATTTAAACTCAAAGATGAATTTTTAGATAAATTTATTTATCTATGAGAAATAATTAAATGTTAAAAGAGAAATTTCCATTACATTTGTAATTGCATCATTGGATGGGAAAAAGAGAATTTCCTATCATATTGGAATTATGGGGTAATTCATTTAAACTCAAAGATAAATTTTTAGATAAATTTATTTATCTATGAGAAATAATTAAATGTTAAAAGAGGAATTCCCATTGCATTTGGAATTCCATCATTTAGATGGACAAAGAGAAATTTCTAGCATATTGAAATAATAGATATTTTAAATGAATTTATTTTATAAGAAATATTTGATGGGAAAAGAGGAATTCCCATGGTAATTGGGATCCTATAAATTAAATGGGAAGAAGAGGAATTTTTTTGTATAAATTTGATTTATGATTATTTTACCATAAGAGAAAATATGGGTAGAATTGATTTCTACAAATCCCATGAATTCTTTTATTCAAAAGAAGAATATTGAATATAATTCAATTGAGAAGTTGAGAAGGAAGACGGAACTAGTTGTCAGAAAAAGAATCTTTAATTAGGCCAAGACATTGGCTGAAATTTAGAAAAAGTCCTATTATCGGTATCAATCTAGAAAAAGCTATTAAATGGTAATAGCATGTGACTGGATGTGATAAGAAGAAAATAGGATGTGATAAGATGTGTATGGGTTGTGATAGGATGAGAATAGATGTGTGTATGGGATGCGATAGGATGTGAATGAATGTGATAAGATGAAAATAGAATAAGATGTGATGTAATGGAAATAGATATAAATGTGAATAATGAGATGAGAAAGAGATGTGCAAGGGATATGCATGTGTATGTGGATGTATAAATGTGGATGTGTTTGTAAAAGAATAGATGTGAAGGTGTATGTGGATGTATAGATGTATAGATGTGGATGTGGATGTGGATGTACGAATGTGAATGTGGATGTGGGATGTGAAAATGGATGTATGGATGTGGATGTATGAATGTGGATGTAGATATGGATGTATGAATGTGATTGTGGATGTGGATGTATGAATGTGAATGTGGATGTGGATATATGAATGTGGATGTGAAAATGGATGTATGGATGTGGATACGGATGTGGATGTATGAATGTGAATGTGAAAATGGATGTATGAATGTGGACGTGGAAATGGATGTATGAATGTGGATGTGAAAATGGATGTGTGGATGTGGATGTATGAATGTGGATGTGGATGTATGAGTGTGAATGTGGATGTGGATGTGAATGTATGAGTGAATGTGGATGTGGATGTGGATGTATGGATGTGGAAGTGGATATGATATGGAATGTGGATGTGGATGTATGGATGTGGATGTGGATGTAGATTTGGATGTGGATTTATGGAATGTAGATGTGGATGTATGAATGTAGATTTGGATGTAGATGTATGGATGTAGATATGGAATGTGGATGTGGATGTATGAATGTAGATGTGCATGTGGATGTATGGATGTAGATATGGAATGTGGATGTGGATATAGATGTATGGATGTAGATGTGGATGTGGATGTGAAAATGGATATATGGATGTAGATGTGGATGTGGATGTATGAATGTGGATGTGGATGTGGGTGTATGAATGTGGATGTGGATATGGATGTATGGATGTGGATGTGGATGTGGATGTGGATGTGGAAATGGATGTATGGATGTGGATGTGGATGTGGATGTGGATGTGGATATGGATGTATGGATGTAGATGTGGATATGGATGTATGTATGTGGATGTGAAAATGGATGTGTGGATGTGGATGTGGATGTGGAGTATGAATGTGGATGTGGATATATGGATGTGGAAATGGAAGTGGATGTATGGATGTGGAAATGGAAGTGGATGTATGAATGCGGATGTGGATGTGGATATGGATGTGGATGTACGAATGTGGATATGGATATGGATGTGGATGTGTATGTGGAATAATGAATGCGAATGTGTATGTGAAAAGATGTGACGTGGATATGAGTGAATGGATGAGATGTGATGACATACGAATCAGGACGTGAATGAATGAAATGGGATGTGAATGAATGATATGTGATGTGAATGAATCTGATGTGATGAGATGGAAAATGATGTGATTGGATGAGAATGGGTACACATATGAATTGAATGTGGAATAAGTAATGTGGACTGTGGACTGATGAGGGATAATGTGGAAAGACGAGAGTTCATTATAGAAACTATATTTGTGACCTATTTGTAAATGACTGTTTTATGTCAAGAATGCTGGGGAAGCATTTTGACCGTCTTGTGAATAAGGTCGTGGAGACCTAACTGATAAAGTTGCAACAGCTGACGGAGTCAACGGAGGACGTCTCGCGTAGCAAGGTCGGCCGAGGTCTTGACCAGCCTCAGTTCGATTTAAATGGTGAGCTTCCGGTATGGTGGATGAGGGACCAAGGAAGCGGCCTATGAGTGAAGCGCTAGGTGACCTGCGACGAAGGATCCTAGAGGGTGCTGACCATACGGTGCTCGAGCTCTAGGTCGCCAAAGACACCCACACGTGCGTCGTGGAAGATATTGGAACAAGGAGTAAGAGTTGTTTTCTGAAATCGGGCATGGATCTGGTTGACTGACCTTGCTGGTCCTCAACGGATGAGTCCATGGCTTTTTTTATATGGATCTGGTTGACTGACCTTGCTGGTTCTCAACAGATGAGTCCATGGCTTTTTTTATATGGATTTGTTGGTTGATCTTGCTGATCTTCAACGGAGATTCCATCTTGATTTTTATAAGTGAATATATTGCCGGGTACTATGAGGGAGCTAGGAACTATTGAAAAGGCCCCTGAGTGGACAGGTGGTGAGCGTTTTGGTTTCCAATGATGCCATAGATACTCTGATGAAGGAATGATTGGAAATTAAGATTCAACCGGATATTTTGGAGGATTGTGATCAGTAATACTATGGTTTCATTAAATGATTGTTTTAAAGATGGCTAAATCTGTGAAAAAGGCAATTTCATATTGGGTGTGTAAGTGGCATGATTGGTGTTAAATTTGCTTGAATATCCAGCTAGGGGGCCTGGGAACTCTTTTCCCTGGTACTCGGGACAAAACCTAACCAAATTCTAAATTGGATCCCATCACTACAGTGGTTGGGCAGTTGGCTAACCCATGGGACTAGATGGGGTTAGGCTGGACTGATGGATCCGTAAAATGAGACTCAATTCTGTTGTAATATGATAGATGAAGTAAATCCCCGGATAGTAATTGTTCTATGGATAAGAATCAACTGCTGTGCCTCTCGATGGAGAAAAAAGCATTGATCTCTATGATCCAAGTGCAAGTTTCCTCCTTGATCTGACCGAGTGTCTTTATAGGTTCGGTCGGATCAGTTTGGTTAGTAATGACCTTGACTACGTTAGAGTAAAAATATTTTGGAGGAAACACCCGTGCTTCCCGGGCGAGGGAAGTTTTTTTCGGGTTCGGTTTTAGATGAACTGAGGGATTAGTCTCCTGTCCAGATATCCGTGGGCTGAGGCCCCGAGTGAGAGGACCCTGCACCGCGCAAGGAGTGCTACTTCTGCTGCTAGCACCCCCGAATCCGCTGCTAGCACCCCCGAATTCCGTTGCGCGGAGGGGGCAGGGATCTTTCAGTTGGTATTAGAGCAAATTGGCTAATGAGGATCAACTGAGAAGCCAAAAATGTCAAAAAGTTATGAAGTAATAGTAAAAGGGTGGAATTGTGTGATGAAATTCATACAAACTGGTATTCAGACTGAAATTAGTAAATTGGTAATTGGTTCTTCAGATGGAAGTACCGCAATTGTATGGAATCCGTGACTTGCTTGAGGCCTAGACATGATGGTATTTACCTTATAGTTCCAAGGAACTACCCGTATATACCGAGGGTTATACCGAGGGTATAACTGCAGCTCTTTACTGGCAGTATATACGAGTAAATCTAAGACCTTGAAATTATAAGCTAAAATGCTATCTAGATGATGAATTCGAATGTGGTTGATATGATTTTAAAATTCTGGTTGAGAATTGATGAGTTGATTTGGATTCTGATTGGAAAAAGACGATTCCTAAATTTTGGTTAAAAAGGGCTAAGCTGAGCAAAAACCACAATGAGGATGAATAGGACAAATCCCTGTGATAATGTTCGTAACTGGAATGATGATAATGACTTTAGCAAATCATTATGAGATTAGTGGATTGTGCTGTCAGATTGCTACTGTTAACCCTTGACCTGGTGGATCAAGTTAAGGGATGACAAATTGAGAACTTGCTTGACTGAAATTCCCGTGGAGGAATGTTCAGAAAGAAATTTTTCGGTCTAATGGACTATTATTGTGTTAAAGATATGAATGATATGATCTGAATGAATTGTTATTTAATAATGAGTTCTATATAAGGGATATTTATCCCAAGATTTTGTTGGGTTGACCTGAATATAAGGAACCCCATAATAAGTTGGATCTTAAGGGAAAGAGTTGTCCTTTACTTTACGAGATGAGGACATCTCGCGTTTTTTAAGTGGGGTAGGATGTAAGATTCCTCCCCCCCAGCTTTTGAGGGGTATACAGGAGTAAGAACCTCCCTTTCTGATCTTATAATTATTCCCCTCTCTGAAATAAAAGAAAGATTCTATTTTACCCTATTTTGACCTAGAGAGAGAAAATATCTAGAGAGAGGTAGTTCAAAATTGAGATATTTTTAGATATAAAAATCCTCCTAGTATCTAAAATGGGTTCCCCTGAAATAGAAATTCAAAAAGAACTTTTCAATGTGCAATTGGAATTAATTGGAAATAGGTATAAAGGACCTTAGCCTAAGGGTCTAGATTTTCAGAAATTTTTGGATTATGGTCCAATTAAGGTTCCTATGGGCCAATAGGATCAATCCATGCGTGGGGAGGAGTCCTATCATATTGGAATTATGGGATAATTCATTTAATTTCAAAAATAAATTTTTAGATAAATTTATTTATCTATGAGATATAATTAAATGTTAAAAGAGGAATTCCCATTACATTTGGAACTCCATCATTGGATGGGAAAAAGAGAATTTCCTATCATATTGGAAGTATGGGATAATTCATTTAATTTCAAAAATAAATTTTTAGATAAATTTATTTATCTATGAGAAATAATTAAATGTTAAAAGAGGAATTCCCATTACATTTGGAATTCCATCATTGGATGGAAAAAAGAGAATTTCCTATCATATTGAAATTATGGGATAATTCATTTAAAATAAATTTTTAGATAAATTTATTTATCTATGAGAAATAATTAAATGTTAAAAGAGGAATTCCCATTACATTTGGAATTCCATCATTGGATGGGAAAAAGAGAATTTTCTATCATATTGGAATTATGGGATAATTCATTTAATTTCAAAAATAAATTTTTAGATAAATTTATTTATCTATGAGATATAATTAAATGTTAAAAGAGGAATTTCCATTACATTTGGAATTCCATCATTGGATGGGAAAAAGAGATTTTCCTATCATATTGGAATTATGGGATAATTCATTTAATTTCAAAAATAGATTTTTAGATAAATTTATTTATCCATGAGAAATAATTAAATGTTAAAAGAGGAATTCCCATTAAATTTGGAATTCCATCATTGGATGGGAAAAAGAGAATTTCCTATCATATTGGAATTATGGGATAATTCATTTAATTTTAAAAATAATTTTTTAGATAAATTTATTTATCTATGAGAAATATTTGAATGTTAAAAGAGGAATTCCCATTACATTTGGAATTCCATCATTGGATGGGAAAAAGAGAATTTCCTATCATATTGGAATGATGGGGTAATTCATTTAAACTCAGAGATGAATTTTTAGATAAATTTATTTATCTATGAGAAATAATTAAATGTTAAAAGAGGAATTCCCATTACATTTGTAATTGCATCATTGGATGGGAAAAAGAGAATTTCCTATCATATTGGAATTATGGGGTAATTCATTTAAAATCAAAGATAAATTTTTAGATAAATTTATTTATCTATGAGAAATAATTAAATGTTAAAAGAGGAATTCCCATTGCATTTGGAATTCCATCATTTAGATGGACAAAGAGAAATTTATAGCATATTGAAATAATAGATATTTTAAATGAATTTATTTTAAAAGAAATATTTTATGGGAAAAGAGGAATTCCCATGGTAATTGGGATCCTAGAAATTAAATGGGAAGAAGAGGAATTTTTTTGTATAAATTCGATTTATGATTATTTTACCATAAGAGAAAATATGGGTAGAATTGATTTCTACAAATCCCATGAATTCTTTTATTCAAAAGAAGAATATTGAATATAATTCAATTGAGGAATTGAGAAGGAAGACGGAACTAGTTGTCAGAAAAAGAATCTTTAATTAGTCCAAGACATTGGCTGAAATTTAGAAAAAGTCCTATTATCGGTATCAATCTAGAAAAAGCTATTAAATGGTAATAGCATGTGATTGGGCTGTGATAAGAAGAAAATAGGATGTGATAAGATGTGTATGGGCTGTGATAGGATGAGAATAGATGTGTGTATGGGATGCGATAGGATGTGAATGAATGTGATAAGATGAAAATAGAATCCATTCGACTAATAATTCTCTCAGAATTCAGTTCCTGAGAACCCTTTCTCAAACATCAAGGATTTCTTCAGGTTGGAGTTCCATCAGCCCTTGGGTTGAAGAAGTTAAGAGTTCATCATTAAGCACATGATTCGGGCTCGGTACATACTTCTTAAGTAGTAGGCTGACATGAAATACATTATGTACTTTGAGATGCGGAGGTAGAAGAAGTTCATAGGCTAAATCACCTACTTTCTTTGTAATCAGATATGGCCCACACTATCTGGGGGGATAACTTCTTGTACTTCCCAAGAGATAGAGAACTTCTTTTGGCACGTACTCGAATGAAGACCATATCTGCTTCTTTGAATTTTCTGTCTGACCTCTTCTTATTTGCATACTGCTTCTGTCTATCCTGGGGCAGCTTTTATATCTTTGCGGATTGACTGTATCTACTGCTCCATGTCGTCAAGCATCTGTCTGGACATCTCGACCCTAATCAATGGGTGTCGGACCAAGTTAATGGTCACGTTAGGCAGTCTTGTCCATACAGAGCTTTGAAAGGACTCATCCCGATACTTCGGTGATACGAAGCATTGTAGGCGAACTTGACTAGGTGCAGATAGCTTAGCCACTTCTTGGGTTCCCACCCTTAGGCTAAGGTCTTTTGAGCATATTATAATTTATTTCTAATGCACCTTAGGAATTTCTTTTTAAACTTCTGTTTCGAGCGAATTTATTTTAATAAGAAAGGATATTTTTCCATCCAAAGAAATCTAAAAACTGAATTACCTCTCTCTAGAATATTTTCTCTCTCTAGGTCAAACAGGTAGAAACAAGATCTTTTATTATTCTGAAAAGGGGATTGATCACAAGGGAAGAACTGGACATCTTGAGGGGCTGGGGAGAAATCTTACAAAATGAGGCCCGAAACACACTCAAATTGTGCATGCCAAAATGCACAAAAAATAAGTTAATGTAGTTAACTACACATACTATGGTATTCTTCCTTCACCCACCAAGAGGATGCCTCAATCTGAGATAGTGACTTCCATGTTTGCCTGTAGCTCTCATATCTACTAAAGGTGTTTCTCCAAAATCAAAGAGGGAAAAGATGGAAATACCCTTACCCATGTGCTGGTTCCTTGCTTGCCTTGAACATGGCTATTATCTAAGTTGTTCTTTGGGAATATGGATATTGGAGCAAGAATATCTTGCTCCTCTAAGATGGATGGAAGCTCTCATGTGAAATGTCCAAAATTTTGTTAGATGTCATCAAAGGACTCATGATGTAAGACATAAAGTTTATCAAGGATTTTTGAATAAGAATGAATAAGAACTAGAGGGTGGAAAAGGAAGGAAAAATTGAAAACATGTTTATCAAGGAATTATGAATGAGAATAAGTGTTATGAGGAGTTGATCCGGAATATATATTCCCACATTCCCACTTTTATAAAATTTTCTAGGTGGGTTTAGGTTGGGACATCTTTCTAAATCTAGATAATCATAGGTAACTTTCCGTGTACATAGGTGAATCAATACATGCGTGGCAGTATTTGTTGCATCGTCTCGATGATATGAAGTGTTGTATGGCTGTTTATATTTTTAATTAATTTATTTATTATTTGATTGTGGCTTAGTTGATACAAGTGCAGATCATTGGATTGGATAATGGGGAGGACGAGATGGTCAAGAATATTTTGAGATGACCAATTTTGAAATGTTGACAAATAATATTCCATTTTGTGACAACAAGCACCATTAATTCATTTTTGACGTCATTCATATTTATTAGTATTGTATATATTATTTAGAACATGTGAAATCTCCCTTGTACATATTTGATTTTTCAAGATATGTACACTTTTATAGATATATATGGCTCACATATATTTTTGAAGTAGTTTAGTTTGCACACCCAAGAAAGCTATTTTTAAAGCAAGGTATTCTTTTGAAGAAGTCGACATATTTGTAAAGCACACTATTTTGAGCCCCAAAGGCTATCTTAAGAAATATATTTAAGTACACCAAGAGGAAGCATGGGCTCACTCTGTGTGGAGGCAAACTGGACCCAATCTTGTGTCTTGAGTAATTGTTTATTCTATTTACACTTGATATTTTATATTGTTGCAATCATTAGTTTGGGTTCATGTCAACCTCGCATAAAATAGTGGTATTAGAGCCAAGAGTGATTGCAACTAATTGAAAGTCGTGAAGAGCTAGTGGAAAAAGAGGTGAAAGAGCTTGTCCAAAGGTACGTTTCAAATTGCAAGCATAGAGAGACTATGGTTTCAAAGAAAATAAATCTTTTGTTCATTAGATAATAAAAGCCCATAATTATTTTACCTAAGAGTCTCTACAAGGTGGAAAATAACTTTTCCATTTGCAAAACCATATGCCCAAGGACTCAAAGTAGTTTTTTTAATTTTCAGCCCTCTTCCCAATTGGCCAAAACCACCGAAGATTTTGTCCCACCCACATGAGGCCTCAAAACCACTTTTCCCTTGATACGTGGGCTGAATTTCATCTTCACCTATTAGGTTGATCTTTTTTCCCAAGTTACTTTTTAAAATTGCATGCACGCTGCATAAATACGTCGATTGTTGAAGCTTTCTCTAAGCTTTAGTTACTAAAGCTTTAAAGCTTTAAACTCAAAAGCTTCTTTTTAAGCTTTATATCATTAAAAGCTTATTCTGTAAAAAATCCTCTTTAAAACCTTAAAGCCTCTTCAAATTCTTGAATTTTTTTCTTTAGATCTCTGCTCTCAACTCTTTAGACAAACCTATGTACATTTCTCCCAATTCTAAGAATTTTCCAGAATTTTAAATTTACTTTTATCCTTCCATCTGAGCCCAAAAATTCTCATAAATTCTAGAAAATTACAAAAAATACCCAATCAATTTTTATTTTTTTGGAAGTTTCCACAGGAAATTGGATGCATTCTTAAAACTTATGATTTTGTGACAACTGAGGATAATTACTTATCACCACCAGGGCATGTTTGAGTGTAGCTAAACTAAATGCCAATGAAAAACGCATAGATTTAATTCATTGCCTGGATCAATGGAAAAGCCCATTTTTATACATTTTCATGGTTCCAAGGCCCTTGTTACAATCCCTTGCATTTGGGATAACTCACACAACACTTTACTCTCCTTCCACTTGTTCCATTGGATAGCCTACCCTTCTACAGGTGCCCCGGATGTTAAGAGTTCAGTGTCTTGGTGAATAAGCATAAAAACAAGTACATAGCTTCTTTCATATGCATACCCACCAAACTACCACAGATCCAAGTACAAAAGATAGCCATCATCAATTACATGAGCATGAGAAGGTGGAGTCAAGCTTGAGTAGTCATGTTACCAAACCATCTTGTCCCTACTGCACCAACCCTCTGCCCCCTTGGCTCCTAAGCTAAGGCACCAAGAGTGGGTTACACCATCCTCCCTCTTGGCTCCTGAAAGATCCCTGCCCCCTCCGTGCAATGAATTCCGGGGTGCTAGCAGCGGAAGTAGCACTTCTTACGCAGGGCAGAGCCTCTCACTCGGGGCCTCGCACATGGATATCTGGACAAGAGACTAATCCCTCGATTCTTCTAAAACCAAACTCGAAAAAACTTCCCGCGCCCAGCAGACATGCGATTCCTCCAGGATATTTTTATTCTAATGTAGTCAAGAGCCTTAACTAACAAAACTGATCCAACCGAATGCGTAAGTCACATGGTCAGATCAAGGAAGATACTTGCACTTGGATCATAGAGATCAACGCTTTTTTCCTCATCAAGAGGCACACCTGTTGATTCTCTTTCATAGAACAAAGACTATCCGGAATTCACTTCATCTATCGTAACATAGAATCGAGTCTCATTTTAGTAGGGATCCATCAGTCCAGCCTAACCCCATCCAATCCCATGGGTTAGCCAACCGCCCAACCACTGTAGTGATAGGATCCATTTAGAAATTTGGTTATGTTTTGCCCCGGGTACCAGGGAAAAGAGTTCCCAAGCTCCCTAGCACCGGCGCTTCAAGCAAACTTCAAGATAGTCACACCACTTACACACCCAATATGAAATTGCATGTTTCAGACATTCAGCTGTCTTTAAAACAATCTTTTAATGAAACCATAGTATCACTGATCATAATCCTACAAAATATCTAGCTTGAATTCTAATTTCCAATCATTCCTTCATCGGTGTACCTATGGCATCATTGGCAACCAGAACGCTCACCACCTGTCCACTCAGGGGCCTTTTCAATAGTTCCTAGCTCATAGTACCTGAAAATATATTCACATAAGAAAATCCAGATGGACTCTCCATTGAAGATCAGCAAGATCAACCAACAGATCCGTATAAAAGAGCCATGGACTCATCCGTTGAGGACCATCAAGGACAACCAGATCCATGCCCGAGTTCAAAAAACAACTCTAACACCTTGTTCCATTTTTCTTCCCCGATGCGCGCGTGGGTATCTTCGGCGACCCAGAGCTCGAGCACCGTATGGTCAGCACCCTCTAGGCTCCTTCGCAGGTCACCTAGCACTTTACTCATAGGCCACTTCCTTGGTCCCTCGTCCACCGTACCGGAAGCTCACCATTTAAATCGAATCGAGGCTGGTCAAGACCTCAGCCGACCTTGCTACGCAAGACATCCTCCATTGACTCTCCGCCGTCAGATGTTGCAACTTTATCACTTAGGTCTCCATGATCTCATTCACAAGATGGTCAAAATGCTTCCCCAGCATTCTTGGCATAAAACAATCATTTAAAAACAGGTTTCATAAATATAGTTTCTAATGAACTCTCATCTTTCCACATTGTTCCACATCATTTCTCGTTATTCCACATTCTTCTACATCAATTCACATTGCTTATTCCACATCCAGTCATATTATGTATTCCCATCGTCCTTCATCCATTCTCGTCCAATCACATTATATTACATCTCATCACATCTGTCCTCGTCACATCACATTATATTACATCTCATCACATCACATCATAACATATCCACATCACATCTCATCCATTCATATCACATCGCATCCATCTACATTCATTCAGATCCACATCACATCCATATATCATCACATCACATTCACATATATTTACATCCATTCACATCTACCCAAGTCCACATCACATCACATCTCATATATCCACATCATATCTCATCCATTTATATCTAACAAGATTCACATCACATCACATCCATTCACATCACATTCACATCTCACCACATCCACTCACATCTCATCACATCCATCACACCCCTTCACATCTCACATTCATTCACATGCATATCTATCACATCACATCTCATTCTCATCAATTTACATCACATCACATCCTTTCACATATCATCACATCTCATTCTCATCCATTTACATCACATCAAATCCTTTCACATATCATTACATCTTATTCACATCTCATCACATCCATATCCACATCCATTTACATCTCATCACATCCACATCCACATCCATTTATATCACATCACATCTCATCCACATCTCATCACATCGCATTCACATCTTATCACATCGTATTCACATTTAGTACCATTTTCTACTTTCGATACCGATGGGACGTTTCTAAGTTTCTGCTAATTGCTTGGCCTAGTTAAAGGTACTTTTTCTCGATGGATATTTTCATATTCTTTCTCAAATTTCTCAATTGAAATATATTCAATATTCTTCTTTTTGAGTAATAATGCTCAAAATTTCACTTTTGATAAATACTCATAATTTGAATTATGCCAAAAATTCCTCTTCTACCATTTAATTACTTGGATCTCAAATATCATGGGAATTCCTCTTTTTGCATAAAAATAAATTTACCAAAAATTCCTCTTCTTTTTGCATAAAAATAAATTTACCAAAATTTACTCTTTTCTCATAATCAATTAATTATGCATAATTACAAAAAAAATTATTTCTCATGAATATGATGAAAATCATTCTTTTTGCATAGGATGTCCAATCCTAGAATATGGTAGGAAGTCCTCTTTTAGCATTATGCATAAAAATAAGATATGTATTATTTTCTTTATATTTTGCCATAGCTTCGCTGCTATTACAGATAATTCTCAATTTTTTTCTAAAGAATAAAAGCTTGTAATGAAAATATGATAGTAGTTCCTCTCTTATGCTTAAAATCAAACTATGAATTTAAATCATAATTTTAACCATAATCATAAACTTAATTATGATTATTTCACTAGATTAAGCTAATTCCATTATTTTTCTTTTCCCAAATTGATAGGATAATCTGTTTCTCATTTAGAATCAATCAAAGTAGTTTTTAACTACATCTAAAAGAAATAACCATTATTTTGTTAACACAAAATCATAAAAATACCATTTTCTTAATCTCTAGCTTATCAAGCCTGGAGTTTAGCTTTGAATTAAGAGACTATCATTGAGAAGCATCCTTTTTCAAGGGATATAGCCATAAAGATGGCTATTCTTTTAGAGAGAGAGATTTACTTAAAGAAAGCATTACAAATAGGCATAAAGATTAACTTTCTCTTAATTAAGCATTAAGACTTTAAGGGAAATCTTGATTTGAATTAAAACAATTATTTAGAAAGCTTCTCAAGCTTGATAGGGGTTGAGAAGAAGAAAGTTATTGAGATAAATTGAAAAAAAACCATAAAATTTGATTTTACCTCTAAGTTTAGCTTGATTCTCTATTAACACTGAAGCCCCCAACCAATCAATTGGTCCACCAAGGGGTTAAGAGAAACTCCAAGAGTTGTTGTAGAGAGAGAGAGCTCCAAGCTCCAAAGATAGAGGAAAATTTAAGGAAAAAATATGATTATTTTAATATAATACTGGCATAGTATAGCTCCAATATTTTTTTACAAAAGACTGAGGGTCTATTTATAGGTGAGGGAGGCCACTAACCAAGTCCAACTGGGTTCTAGAATTTTCTAGGTTCAGTTTGACTCAATTGTTGGGGGATAAGATTTGGACTAGTTTGGCTCCCTTTCTTATTTGGTTTGATCCAGGAGACATGAGAGATAAAAATATCACAATTGTTTTTGAATTAAAAACCCTTCCACATGTGTAAAAGACGCCTACCTCAAGAGTCCCCCTCTCCTTACCAAGGTGTCAAAAATGCATCATTACTCCAAAATATCTCATTTTTTAGTAATATCTCATAATTTTTAACTAATAATCCTTGTACTCAGTCAACTCTTCATCTTATGTGAGCATTTACTCATTTTTAGGTATTTTCTTTTATTCTTTTGGATTTATCTCATCCCAACACTTGGATTAATCTAATTGGCCCATTGGAACCTTAATTGGACCATAATCTAATTTTTTTTGAAAATGTAGACCCTTAGGCTAAGGTCCCTTATACACATTTTCAATTAATTCCTAATGCACATTGGAAAGTTCATTTTGAACTTTTGTTTCAAGGGAATCCGTTTTAGACACTAGGAGGATTTTTATATCCAAAGATATCTAAATTTTGGATTCTCTCTCTCTAGGCCAAAACAGGGTAAGACAAGATCTTTCTTTTATTTCAGAGGGGAATAATTTCAAGAATAGAAGGGGAGGTTCTTACACCCTTACATCTCAAAAGATGGAGGGAGGAATCTTACACTACCGGCGAGGACTCGACAATGTAATCTATTGAGTCAATTGTACTATGGCTTTAGTTAACTGCATTCAATTGCAAAATCGGTGGATTGGGGAGAAGGGTTGAGCCTCTGATCCCAAGACCTTCGGTAGATAGCTTAGTTGTTTTCTTATTGAGTCTTGGTTTCTTAAAAAATCTTCAAAAAATCCCATTTGTGGTTGAGACACTCTCGTTGTTAGATTAGCATTTGCAAAGATCTTGTGAGCATACTAATAGTAGCCAATTAGGCTATTATGTAGCTATCCACTTGCTAATTCAAGAATCTCTCCACCTTGATGTCTTGCACCATGAGGAGCTATCCTCTGACCTTCACAACAGCACGGGCTTGTCCCAACCTCCATCCTTTCTACCTTCGTATATAGATTTGATATTAGAGAATGCTACTTTCCAACCTCTTTGTCAACATCTTAGGCCCTTTCCACATTGCCCAAATAACATCTTGCATGGGAAGCAGAAGCCTCTCATGGATGGCCTACAAATGGAAGCTAGATGATGGGGTGAAAAGTGAGCACACGAGTAGTGTGCAACTTGTTCTCTCTATTGATTTTAGGGTATGTCTTTTCTCTGAGCGTCTTGGTCTGAGCACATTTTTCTGAGCATGGCCTATATTGTGATTTCGTAGACAATTTTATCATAACATCACACACCATTTAGTCATAAAACTACCCCAAGAAGATACTATATACATTTCTACCCCACAAAGATGCCGCTAACATCACACACCCTTTACTCATAAAACTACCCTACAAAGAGGCTATATACATTTAATTACATTTCTTTCCAATAGTATTTAGGGCTTATAAGATCCCTTTATTCACAAAACTACTTTTCATGTCTACTTCATTTCAACACCCTCCACCTACATCATCCATCATTCATACTACCATGATAGATAGTGATGATGAAATGATTGCAAGTCACATGGTGAAGAATTTAGGGTGCAAATTTGCATGCATCTATGCCGAAACATTTATTAGTTGCATGGAGATACTTCAAGATTCAATTCACCATGATGATCATTTGTACACAACTCATAGTTTTGACATGCAAACCTTAATTAAGATATGACATGATTATCACATCTCTAGCAAATAGAAAAAGTTTTATGAAACCAACATGCTCAAAATTGAATATGCGATATTGAGATTAATATTCATGGTGGGTACTCACATGATGTACTAATAGTTCTTCAATATGATTACTACATCTCTAGCAAATGAAATAGGTGTAAGACACCACAAAAGTTATGCATGTTCAATACTAGGGCATCACAAGCAAAATGAATTGCTTGAAGGAAAATACTCATGTCAAATCACTAGACTCAATGCTTGAAAGGAAAAACTCATGTCAAATCACTAGACTCAATCTTCTTTACTAATGTCATCCACATAGATATTGCGACGATGCCTTCTCTCTTTGATGGGAGCATTGAATGCAATGTCATTACACATCATCTCAGCCATAGCACCTGCATAAGAAGGAAAAAAGCTAAAATAGATTAATCAATATCAATGCCTCATTGATAATAATATTCTCCAACCAACAAATAAGTTTAAAAAGATTAAACACGAGAGTAACATACTTACTAGTCGTCTGGAAGATTAACAACCATTTCCACATCTTCGGAATCATTTAGAGTCCCATAGTTGCTTAACACATTTCCCTTTCCTTTCTGTCCATCCAAAAATGGTTGCAATATAGAATTGCAAATGTCAGGATCATTCTCAATAGATAAGCATGCTCTCCCAGAATGCACGCATGCTTTTTGCATAGAACCAGTCCCAGCACCTAAGTCCACCACATGTCCAGAAATTGGACACAAGAACTCCAAGAAGTACAACATCATGCATGGAGCCTTCTCCAATGCACCTCTCCATGGAATACTCTCTCCATGTTTTATAGTCTGCTCACTTGTTGGTAAATAATGATGAAACAAACTACTTCCAAAAGCAATGCCCAATTTGGTACCAACCACGGAAGCATTTCCAGGATTACAAACACAAGACATACCAGCCCGATGAAGAAGGCATAAAACCACAACATCCACCTAAAGATAAGAAAAGAATTAAACATATACTTAGTACAAGCCATTTCATTATACGAGAGCATAAATTCTTTCAACAGGTCATTGTATGACAATTGTCTCACCTTATGATCAATACCACCAACTTTGATTGTGCAATATGCATCTAAGCATTGCATGTACATTCGACATGCAAACTCCAATCTACTGATCCTAGCATAACGCTCAACCAAATGAAGAACATGAGGAGCACACATAACTAGGATCCAGCCAGAATCTGAAACAACTGTGGCCGCTACTAGCAAGGAGTAGCGTACATGGTCCTCTGTTAATAAATTCCAAGATGGAGATGTGGAATCCTCTACTCCAAGAGCTTCTAGCTGTGTAGGCAGATCAATAATGACAAAATCTGCAGCCCAAGCAACACTCTTACCATTTCTTGTTTTTCTTTCACCTCCAAGACCCACAAAGTATTCCTTCATGTCTATATAGGCTTGTGTGAAGTTTGAGACAGACAATTGCTTCCCAAACTCGACATAATCATAGCACCAAACCTTGCAATGTGAAGCATCACATGTGCCACTCTGATTCAAAGTTAGAGAGGTCAATGGAATGTACAAAAAGCGGACAGACCTATCTTTCCATTTACATCCTTTCAGAATGGGTGTAGACTGCAGTACCTGCACATCTGTACCCACACCACATATGTAAAGACACAAAGTGATAACAACATATGTTACACAAACAAATAATAGCTTGAAAAAAGATCAAGAGAACTTACCATTATTAGTACCAGGATTTTTTGGTGGCCTACCACCCTTCTTTAGTTCCATACTTGAATCTTTGTCCTTTTTAGTCATCTTCTCAAGTGTTTTTTGAACCTCAATGACTGCATCATCCTCATGGACTGAATTTGAGCTTGATGAACCCATCTCTCCCTTTTTATGCTGTGCGTACAGCTCTACCTCCTCCTCGATGCAACATCCTTTTTTCATATCGAGCCACCACGGGCAGTTCTTTCTCTCCCACTCAGAGAGCACTTGCTTCCCTTCTTTTTCTATCATGTTTGGAGAGTACATACAGAATTTTAAGTCCTGAATTTTTGTCCATACTCGACATATGGGCAACAATTTTTTAATCTTACCAATAGCTTTTAAGGATTGCAAGAATCTGCATACAATAAGAGTCTTAGTACAGAAGCGAAATACTTAAGGATGGATTTTTAATTGAAAAGGAAAAAACATGTATTGCTTACCTAAACACCAATCGTCGAGATGCCCTCGTCATCTCCATTTGTCCTGTTTGCAGCTGTAGCAACAGTCATTGAATCCTTTAAATCTTCATAAAGTTCAAGTCTGTTCATTGCTTGTATTTCCCCAAAATACTCTCTCAACGTAGGATCTTGAGGAAGCACAAAGCTAGCTTGTTGACTAGCAAACAAGACCTGAGAGAGTAACCTCTCAGATTCACAAAGCAACTGATCCATCCATGCCTCTTTCGCCATCCACTTTATGAATTCTCTATCAGCTTTTGGCATCCCATAACTTGTTCTCAAATTTGAATCTGACCCTAAGATTCTGAGGGTTGCTAGTTGTGTCTCCTTTGAGACTTTTGCAATGGAGATGTTATACAACTTTTCCAATGTGACAATGGATGATTTATCATCAAATGGGAGGCTCCACAAGATATTAAACCAATCTTCACCATTTGTTGGTTTGACAATAGACAGAATCTACATATAAACAGTACATGTAATCGTCACACTCAACTGTATTTTTTAATCATACAATACATGCATATCCCATACCTTGATCATTTTGTAAACAAAGATCATATGACCAATCTCAAAAAACACTTGAACACTTTAAAAAGTCAACTTTATGTTAAGAATCATTAAATTAACCATACCTTGATCATTTTTCGACCATACTTGAGATTCACATCCTTTCGAATACTTTTAAGTGATTTCTCCATATCAGCAACACTCAAATTTGGCTGAAGTTCCTTTAGCTTTGCCTCATAATCTTGCTTGTATAGTGGCTAAAATATATTCCAAAGAGATGAATGAGTACAATGAATTAGTTAGTTCTAATTTAAAAGACATCCATGACAAATGGTATGAAACTTACTGCAAATACCATTCTCCCTAGCATCAGAGATGTCAAAGGATACCAAGTACTTGATCCTTTACTGCTTTCATTTGCCCTATGCTTTTCAAGTGTCCTTTTTTCTTCCTCAGAAAAAAGTGATAAGTACTCATTCTCATCACATGAACACATTGTCTTCGTGTTGAACAAATAATCCTTGAGATTTGTTTTAATAATTGCTGTTTCATTAAGGCTGAAAAATAAAAAATACATAGCTTCAAACATATTAAGAATTGTTCACAAAACCCTTAAAAGCTCGAAAAAAGGTAACACATATAAGTAAGAACTCGCACTTACAGATTGAACCTTTGAAGAGCAGCTATTAGCTTCATTTCTGTTTCTTTCTCTGGAGTAATAAAACTTGCTAAAACTCGAATATGCCATGCCTTTGATGTCTTGAATTTCTCCTCAATTAGAGACATCCATGCAACAGTACGGTGATTCCCCTCCCACACAAAAAACATCTTTCGAGACAAAAATGACCAATCAGCATCATCAACAATCTGTGCCTCAAATTTTGCATTTACATCCCTCCAACAAGAATCCCATGATTGTTCAATTTCATCTGTCACCTCTTGTGAAACACCATCTGAAAGTGTTGTAGATAAAATAAACATTCCTTTCTGTTGAATATATTTTTCTACCTCTAGAGCTTGCTTTAGGCTATCCATATCAGTTCATAGGCCTCTCACTCTTGTGTTTACAACACAACGACATAATGGGATCAAGGGAGCAATCTTTCCAGGATTGATTGCAAGAGATTCAATAACATCCTTCCCTTGGCCAATATCAAGTGCAGCAGGAAACTCTTGCTCAAACTCCTCATCTAGTTGTTTATCCTCTTTCTTTCTCTTCTTAGAAGATTCCTCCACAATTATAGTAGTGTCTTCAAAGTCTTCCATCTCCTTATCCTCTTCAACTTCAATTTCAACCTCTTTTTGAATCTCTAAATTTGGTGTAGATTCCACTTGCAAACTTCTCTTGCTACTTGTCCTTCCACCTCTCTTGCCTCCTCGTTCTCCTCTTCCACCTCTCCCCCTCCTCTCAGAAGTTCTTAATTTTACCATCCTGCCAATGTGACAAAGATGCATTTAAAAAAAGAAGTCATCACATGGCATAGAATAGACTTACAAGGTCAATTAAGTCCCAGCATTACTTCAGTAGCATACAAAGAAACCCCAAGAGGCTTCAAAATAGAAAATACCTGAAGCTTGATCGTGATGCTGCTAATTGAAGTTGCACTTGACGAGATGATGGGGCTTGAGGAGACTAGCTGGACAACAAAAGCATACAAGAAAAAGTTATTAAGCATACAAGAACAAGTTATTAACCTTAAAAGCGTACAATCATACTTGTAAATCTAAGAGATGAAAGATCACTAAACTTTTGATATGCTTGCATGTTCATAGATATGAGTTGTGGCTTCTTGTTTTGGACAAAACTCATGTATATCCTCCTCGTCTCAAGCACCCTAAGTAACATGTATGGTATCTCTCCTCAATCTACTTATATATGCTAAGCCCAAAATCCTTTGAGGAGATCTACACCCCCATATGCAATGTTGTACTATCTTACAAGCTACCGGGCATCTAGGGTCTGCACCCCTAAGTAACATGTATGGTATCTCTCCTCAATCTACTTATATATGCTAAGCCCAAAATCCTTTGAGGAGATCTACACCCCCATATGCAATGTTGTACTATCTTACAAGCTCCCGAGCATCTAGGGTCTGCACCAAAAATAGCTCTCCACTAAATAATGGGGAGGCCACCATGTAAAGCTCAAATGGGCCAATAGAAAAGCCTGAGACTTGGAACTCCAAATGGAGACTCAATTTGGTTCTTAGCAAGATAGAGACTTCAACATAAAGTGTCCCTACTCTCTATTCACAAGGAAGGGCGACAAGTTTGGGTTTTGACTTGTCAGACTTTTGGATGGAGTTTTTGTGGAAACCATGGCCAACCATTTAGGAGTAGTGAGTGAAGATGGAGAAATGCCTGGATCACCAATTTACCAAAACCAAACAAAGTATTACACATACTTGAGGCCCTAATAATTATGGAGAGAATCAACAAAAAAGGGGGGGTATCTTACTTCAAGAAGGATGGATAGTCCTTTGTGTCCTAAATTTAAGGACTCTTGTTGTCTAATGTTACATCAAGGTTTTTGGAAGATCTACATACCACGCCAAAGAACACACATAGTAGTTATATGTGTAAATGGTAGTTATATGTGTAAATGGCTAATTACATGTAGAGACCAAATTTATTTATTTTGGGGATGTATTTAAAATCTTGCTCTTGGTGGAATATTGGATTGCTAGGTGTTCTCAAGGCATTATTCTAATGGTCTGCTTTTCCCATGGTTTTGCTGCTGCTGCAGGGCATCAGAGAGGAAGAGTCACACACCACCACCATACAACTTGGGTCATCATTAGTATTTTGGGTTTAATGTTATGCATTATGGATTTTTAGGGGAGAGGCTATATAGGAAATGTTTTGCTGAGCTCGTCACAAAAAAAGGTCAAAAAACATTTACTGAAAACATTGTAAATAAATACATTGTAAATAAAGCACTAGCCTTATCATTTACTGAGGACAGCGATGGCAGAGGCGGTGGCGGCTTTTGACACGCGGAGGAGCTTCCGAATGATGCAGCAGCGCGCCTTCCACAGGTGTAAAGACGCCGTCCACAGGTTGACGTCGAGGGAGGCAGAGCAAGGGCGAGGGCGAGGTTGACGAGGGACTTGACGTTGGCTTAACCTGGTCAAGCGTGTCAATCTCCCACAACGGGAGTCGGCGACGACTCAGGTTCATCTACACGCTCTCTAATGAGACCTAGGCTCGTCTACACGCTCTCTAATGCGGAGGCAGAGCAAGGGCAAGGGCTAGGTTGACGTCGAGAGGGAGGCAGTTGACGTCGAGGGAGGCAGAGCAAGGGCGAGGGCGAGGTTGACGTCGAGGGAGGCAGAGCAAGGCCTTGATGATTTGTATACAGCGATGCAGAGCAAGGGTGAGGGCGAGGGCGAGGGAGGCAGAGCGGCGTTGAAGATTGAAAACGAAAGGCCAAAATACCCCTTTCGTCGACGAAAGGGGTATTTTGGCCTTTCATTTGCATGAGGAAAAAGGTGGGCCACCCCCAAACGATGCCAAAATTAAAGGATACCGTCTTCTTGTTATTTGTGTAAGATTCTCATGATTTTATTGTTATAAAAAATTTCATGAAAACGATGCCAAATATGGTCGGTCATTTAAGGATACCGTCTTCTCTCATGATTTTATTGTTATAAAAAATTTCATGAAAATATCGTGTGATATCGTGTGTCTGCTAACACCATTGCAAAAAAACAAAATGGAAAAAACAAAATGGTTGTTTGAAGTTTAAAGTCGATTTTTCATAGGGATATCAGTTCAAGTTATGGCATTTATGGTTGGTGAAGTTATGGCATTTATGGTTGGTGTTTAAGAGACTAATGAGGAGAATTAAGACAAATGTTTTTTTTTCAAATTTGGGGCTCCTTTTTCCTCATGAAAATGAAAGGCCAAAATACCCCTTTCGTCGACGAAAGGGGTATTTTGGCTTTTCATTTTCATGAGCCCTTAAGAAAATTTAAAGGCCAATAGACCCCTTTCGTCGACGAAAGGGGTATTTTGGCTTTTCATTTTCATGAGCCCTTAAGAAAATTTAAAGGCCAATAGACCCCTTTCGTCGACGAAAGGGGTATTTTGGCTTTTCATTTTCATGAGCCCTTAAGAAAATTTAAAGGCCAATAGACCCCTTTCGTCGACGAAACGGGTCTATTGGCCATTTATTTTCATGAGAGCCTAGAGTACAGAGAGCCACGAGGGCGCGGGAAAGGTGGGTCGCGAGTCATCACGAGGGCTAGGGCGGCGATGGCCGATCCAATCCATAATTCATCCAAGGGCTCTCATGAAAATGAATGGCCAATAGACCCCTTTCGTCGACGAAAGGGGTCTATTAGCTTTAATTACAATCTATGCTACCAAACTATGATGTTAATAGGAACCATGACTTATAATGATTATCATACGAATTCGATTGCTAATGAGAATGCAGCAATGATGAGTGATCATTTAATTAAACATCATTACTGTGTGAGGTTGATAATTTTTCATAATTGTGAGGTTGATAATTTTACTGTGTGAGGTCGACATACAATTAAATTTTTTTTGATTAATATTCAATTAATGATAGACCCCTATTGGAGAGAATAATTAAATATAGAGGCCAACGAAAGGGGTTTATTAACCTCTATATTTAATTAATGGTTCATGAAAGATAGAGGCCCCTGAAATGGTGAGGGCTGGTGGTGATGTATGCCCTAAAGGGATACAAAATATAATTGTCCAAGATATTATTCTGGAATCTTTATTGTCTAAAAATGTGCAAGATGGGATTAAGATGTCGGATGTTGAGCTACAAGATTTGCTAAAACAATGTGAACCTTTGCTTGACAAAAGAAGGTAATTACCATAACATTTGTTATTGCATTGGTTTATTAAATTATGTTATCACAATGAATATTGATCAACTTTATGTCTGTGTAGATTATCAAGATGGATTGAGGAGAGTCGACGTGACTCTCAACCTGTGTCAGATGGGCTAGATGGAATTTTATACTTGAAAAGACATTGTAGATATAATTATTTCCAAAGTGTAGTGTTTCCTGGACAATTGCAACATAGTTCATTCAGCAGGTGTCATGTATTTAAAATGTCTACCCAAGGTTCTGGTTCAGGGGTTGATTTGGTAAATAAAATGAGACCTGGAGGAGAACTGGGTCATTGTTGGGTGTTGTTTGACTTTGTGAAGCGAATGAAAGATTGGACTACCATGGCTTGCCATGTGTATAATCCTTTTATCCAAGAGTTGCAAACAATTGCAACTTGTGACTTCAAGGTGGAAGATACTGACGCACAAATTCTATTTTGGGATACTCTCAACAAAGTAATGGTTTCAGAAGGGTTTGACAATGCTGAATTCAAAGGGTTCATGGCAGATGAGGCCCAAGCCAACTGGAGAGCTGTACATGCCACTTTCAATGGTGGCCCTGACAATATAATGGAAGGGAAAGAGCGTTCTTGCCTTTTCCATTGGGAGCAAAGTCTTCATTCCCATGCAAAGGCATGTATAGAAGTTGGCAGCCAAGAGGAATTTAAAATCCGATGTAGACGCTGGAAGGATGCCTCTACAGAGCAAGCTGCAGAAGTCGAAATGAGAAGCCTAAGGGCATGGTGGAATGCAGGCCATGCAAGTGACTCAGACTTGCCACGGCTTGAAACTTGGTTTGCATGGTGGCATGCTAGGATTTCCCATTGGGGCCACTACATTATAGAGGTTGGTTTTGTATTTCTCTTGAATTTTTTTTGTCATGTTAATAATGTAATTTTGCCATTACAATATCTCTGCAGAGTATGTCAGATAACGAGAAGTACTTGATACCTCGAACAAATCTAGCAGAGTCTATTCATGGTAGTTGGAGGGCTGGATTGAACCATGTCAAATATGTTGGTCTCTACAATGCCTCTATTAGTGACCTCTCAAATGCAATTTTACAAAGCGCTAGATACACATCTTTTTTGAAGGGCCAGTTTATCGGAAGTGGGCCGAGTCTGGAGACCTTTAAAAAAAGATCTTTAAAATCTCGGATTGACATTAGTGCCAAAACAGTTGTTGATCTAACAAGTGATGTTGCAAAGGAAATGGGTGTTGCATCTGAAGTATGTTTTAATGATGGAGATGACAAGACTGTGCGAAGGAAAAGGCCAAAGTCAATGCCTTCAAATATATGTGAGGATGATAGTCACCGCTCTGAGTACAGTTATGCAAATAAGAAAAGATACTCCATGTCTTCAAAATCTATTACTAAATTTGCAACAGAGAGTTTTGAGGATGATGATTCCAAGAGTGTACAAGAATATGAAGTGCATGATGCAAATTGGGCATTACGAAGAGTTCCTATAACAAGCCAAGTCCGTTGCCAGGCTTGGCTTGGACAAGGAGGAAAATGTAACAAGCTTGTCAATATAAAGGATCGTGAAAATCGACGTGGAGTTGTTGCACCATCATTCTTTGGGAGGATTCAAACACCAATTGGAGTGCGCTCCCAAATGATTTGGTTTTGTGGAAATGATGTAACCCACACGTGGAAGCCATCAACTAGCATTACAGGTATTCCAGGACCATCACCAGGAAGGTGGAAGGTTCAATCAGGAACATCCTTGACAAGTGCAGAGATTGCCAGGTTGACAAGCTCAGGGTTTGTCATATTAGGAGTGTCAACTCCGATGGTGGGTGCAAGTTGTGCTTCACCAATTCAAGCCCATGATGAAACAATAGTATTGCATGAAGATCGACCTCGGCGTCGAGATGGCAAAGCAATCAGATGGTGAAACAAAATCTCCAAAGAAATGGAAGATAGAATTCAGAGGTCATTGGTCATGAAATGCATTGTTAAGGACGCAACAGTCGTGAAGGCCATGGAGCATGCTGAGTTCATTGTTTCTACAGAAGGATCAATGCAAAAAGGTATTGAATACAAGATTGACATTTCTCCATTTCCTTCTTGCAATTGTGAAGACTTCATTGGACGATCCCGCAAATTGGATGCCTATATTCCATGCAAACATATTCATTACATCTTCCTTTCATACCTTGGATTGGATAGCAGAAATAATATGTTTGTTCACCAAGCCACCTTGAGTAAAAAAGAGATATTCCAGGCATTGTCCCGCATGCCTTGGTTTAGTTTTTGGAGACTGTACTTTCATGATGGTCAACAAAAAATGGAAGGGCTATTATAATAATCCTTTTTTCATAAGGATTTTGAAGCACAAAAATGGTATTTTTTTGAAGACTGAACCTTCATGATGTTGAATACAAAATGAAAAGATATCTATAATAATCCTTTTTTCCATGAAGATTTTAAACCACAAGAACAATGTTTTTGGGGCCTTTTGCATTTCTCCTTGTGTAAATTTTTGGTTTGTTTCTCTACTTGTTGATAATTGTGGCAAGACGCTTTGTAGGAAACTTATTTGAAATAACATGAACTCAACACATCTAGTAGTAGCAAAATACCAAACTATGAGTGTAAAATATTGACTTAAAATTTGGCTATATTTGTTACATTTCCTTTTGTACCTTGGATTGGATATAAGAAATCCTTTTTTTCATGAGTAATTTGAACCACAAGGATAGTGTGCTAATTATTCTCCACTTGATAATTGTGGTAGGACATTTTGAAGGATGATTTTACATCACAAAAGTTTGAACAAGTCTTCTATGTGATAAATCATGTCTTCATTTTCATTTGCATAGGTAGAAAACTTATTTGAAATAATGTGAGCATGTATTGGAAAATACAACAAATAGCAAAATAGAAAATATTGTGAGTGTATTTGACTTAAAATTGGGCTATATTATTTACATATTAACTTATATGGATAGAAAAGATAATATTTTTGGTCACCAAGCTAACTTGAGTACAAAAGAGATCTTCACAACATTATCTTGCATGCCTCAAGGCCTGGTTTTTGCAGATTGCACACCTTCATGATGTTGAACAAAATTTGAAAGGACTATTATAATAATACTTTTTGCAGATTGCACACCTTCATGATGGGAAGCCTTGTAGGATGATTTTACAATCACAAAACTAGTTGTTGTGGTTTATTAGTTTACAAGGATAACCACTTCTTTTATTGTTTCTTTAATTGAGCAATATGGACCCTTCATTTACAAAACGGTTTCATAATCATGGCCTCACTTCAAGAGTTAGAAAACTTGTTTAGTCAGAAATGAGGATATCCATTTCTTTTCTTAAGCAATATGACCCCTTTATTCACAAAAGGGGTCCATACACTTGGATTGTTTTCATAAACTTTGACACAAAAAAACTACATTCTGATCCAATTTGCTCAAATGCTCAGATGGTTTTGCTCAAAAATTAGAAACCCCCTTGATTTTACATCACCCTAAACTTTATATCACATTTTGTTTGCTTAATAAACTTTAGAGGACAATGCATTTTCTCAATAAGCTTTCCAATTTGTAGAATTATTATTAAAATGCTACATGATGTTGGAAGAAAACTTTTACAAATAAAAAATTAGATAGATCGTTGACTTTCTAGAAAAATATCTTCAAGGAATGAAAGAGGCATAAAAAAACCATGGAAAGGGCTTCCTTAAGGGGCACTTGAACTTCAAAAGAGAAAACATTGGCATAATCCTTTCAAGGCTTTTAGCTCAAATTTTGAAAGAAGGCGACTTATTTAATCCACATACTTTTGAACTTGAAAACTCTGATCCAAAATAGCTTGTTATGTGTAAAAATTTAGTAGTATATATTTATTTTTTTAGATCATGCTTTTTGTGAAAGCTATTGCAAATGCTTTAATTGTGACAACTGTAATTAAATGCATCAAGAAATCTTTTATGTTACTTTATACTTTTTATACTAGATGCTTGTAAAAATCACACACACGTGCCTCAAGGGCACACATAGTATAATATAAGCTCCAATGTGCATGCAATATGAGCTAGGTTTATTTGAAGGGCTCAAAGCAAAGTTTTAAAGAAAAAAATGAGAATTTAGAGAGGCTTTAAGGTTTTAAAGAGGAACTTTTAAAGAATAAGCTTTTAAGGATGTAAAGCGTAAAAAGAAGCTTTTAAGTCTAAATCTTTAAAGTTTTGATAACTAAATCTTAGAGAAAGCTTCAATCATTGGTGCATTTGTGCAACGCACACGCGATTTTAAAAAAGTAACTTAGGAAAAACAATTGCCTCGACGCTGTTGAGGAGGAGTTGAAGATGAAATTAGTTTAGCTAGAGATCAAAAACATTGGTGGTTTTGGCCAATCAGGAAGAGGGCCTAAAAATTAGAAAAAACGCTTTGTGTTTTAGGGTGGTTTTTGTAGGCAGTTTTAGAAATGGAAAAGTGGTTTTTCCACCTTATAGAGACTCTTGTAGGGTGGTTAAAGAATTATGGGTTTATATTACCCAATGAACAAAGGAATGCTTTTCTTTGAAACCATAGTCTCTCTATGCTTGCTGTCGGGCCTTTTGGCTACTCAATGGGACTCTTCTCTCATGCCTTGAGGAGACTAATCTTTAACCCAAACACAATATGCCATGGGAAACATGCAATGCATCAGTGAGATATATCTCACTTACCTCTATCTCATTTGCTTGAATAGGGGACTCCTCGTCGTGGTAGAGCTATGTCAATAGAAGCATGCTAAAGTAGTTCAGTAAAGCAACCACCATCATGCCTCAAGTGTAGCCACTTCTCTCTTTACTCCCTCCCTCACACACACTCACACAAGCATTGAAGGCAAGAGATAGGCAAGGTTTGCGAGAAGAATAGAGCACTATCTTTACTTGAGAGCATACAAGAATGAGGATTTAGAGTTACAATCTGGCCTTTATACTTGGCTCATAGTGTTCACACTTGGCTGACCAATGTTAAAAATAAGGTCCTAGTGCATCCAAGACTCCCTACACTAGTGTAAATATGCTCTTCTAGCACATTCAAATCAGTCCCTCTTCTTACTCATGCCCTTCTCAATACCTCCCTTCAATAGCACTTCTTCTCACTTTTCAACACGCTATTTTATGCGAACCCTCTTGGACACAAGGGAAAACCCACTTATGAATAGAGAATTAGGATATGTTTAATAATCTGGAAGTTTTTTTCCCACGAAAGAAAGAAGAGGATCTTCTCAACAATTATCCCTACTGATCAAGATGAGAATATCTAGAATCTTTCAACAAGGGGAGGATGTAAGATCCCTCTCAAGTCATTAAATAAGATATATCTAGAATCTTTCAACAAGGGGAGGATGTAAGATCCCTCTCAAGTCATTAAATAAGATATGACTTTTCCCTCTCAAGTCAATAAATAAGATATGACTTTTCCTTTTTATCTGTAAATTCTAGAGAGAGAAAATTAGCCCAAAGAGAGAAAGTTAAGTTTAAAAAAACACTATAGAGCATACACTTTGGAGCAACGTGTTATTCTCATCAAGAGGAGTCCACCCACATGTTTAAAATAGGTAAACAGAGATTTAACAACCCTCCTAGTTAATGGCCCACATGAACGACCTAACCAGTGGCTCCCCAATGCTCAACTGGCCAATAACTCCCATTTGGGTAATACCAATAATATTCCCTAAAAATGTAACTCATATGTTCCCATTTTTTTCATTTTTTGATCTCAATTTATGCTATAAGAAACAAATTCTCGATCGAACGGTCTCATATCCTCCATGTCTTTCACAAAGCACTTGTATCATTCGGGTCCACCCTACCACCCGCTTTCCATTTTTTAAAGCTTTAGAGATCCGAACTTTCAAGTACACACACAACCATTCCCTTTTGCTTTCACTCACACATGCCAATTAACCTTTTACACGTGCCCCTAAAAATTTTGTAGTAAAAACTATCTTAATAACATCACTCCATGGCTTTATTTCATAATAAACTTTATGTACTATGAAACGTGCCAAAATCCATGACTTGTACTTGTATTGACCTAATAGTAGTCTCTTGACCACATAAGACGTGTTGGAGGAAAATCTCATTATAATATGTTCCCTTATCGAACTTGTCAGACAAGGAGATCTTGACTAATCATTACCACCACCCAATTCGTTGCACTTTCCTCATAAATTTTTCTTTCTTTAAATCCGTGTCTGGAATCCCAATCCAGTGAGCCCAATGATGCCGAAGGGGTCGCTTTGCTTGGTTGGCCGACTACCAAAGCGAGAGCATAATGAACCGCCTAGGTTGCTTCGCCTAGGCTCATCCGAGCCTACCCAAGAGAGCACCCCAGTGACTCCAAGCTAGGGTGGGTCAAAGCCATGTGGCTATTGCCTAATAAGTATGGTTACATGGACCCATTCCACAAATAGTAGGCCCACTTGAAGGATTTCCTGTGGAACATCTAATGGAGTAGGGTGGGTCAAAGCCATGTGGTTGCTCCTAATAAGTATGGTTACATCAACCCATCCCACAAATAGTAGGCCCACTTGAAGGATTTCTTGTGGAACATCCAATAGAGCAGGGTTCTTTTCATATCCATGTGCAAAAAAAAAAGGTGATGAGACTCCACATACACACTCTATACAAGACATAACGAAAATGTGGTCTAAGTACATATTCACAACTTTAAACTTTAATTAAGAAATTCACATGCATATGCTCGAAAGCAACCACATAATCAATTTATAACCTCGTGGTAGTCATCCACAAGACAATAAGCATATGCTCGAAAGCAACCACATAATCAATTTATAACCTCATGGTAGTCATCCACAAGACAATAAGCCATCAACTCCATCATGCATAGTATGGACTAGATACTACGACATCCCCACTAACGTCATCAGTGCCCAATAGTGGGTGTAGAACTTGGTATCAATATATGCTCCCACACCCCCCCCACGCGCGCACACACACACACACACACACACACACACACGTAAGAGCATACATTCATACAAAGGTTTGTGTACTGAGTTTCTATCAGAGCTCCGGAGATACAGGGCAGACTCAGCCATAATGAAGCCTAGCACTAAGGATCGTAACAAATAGAAAAAATTATTACAACAAAAAGGTAGTTGATAGGGTATATGCACCACTAAAGATAGAAAGAATTAACACGATATCAACTGGCTGCAACTTGGACGAAAACTTCACAATGTGAAATTTGCATGTTCGCTAATACAACATAAAGATATACCTAGATGAATCCAGGAACATGCCCAAATTCACCTTATAAGAATGTGCAATTTAGTCATCCACAAGATAATAAACCATCAACTCCATCGTGCATAGTATAGACTAGATACTACAACATCCCCACTAATGTCATCAGTGCCTAATAGTGGGTGTAGAACTTGGTATCAATATATGCTCCCACACACCCCTCCCCCACGCGCGCGCGCACACGTAAGAGCATACATTCATACAAGGTCCGTGCACTGAGTTTCTGTCAGAGCTCCGAAGATACACGGCAGACTCAACCATAATGAAGCCTAGCACTAAGGATCATAACAAATAGAAAAATTTATTACAACAAAAAGGTAGTTGATAGGGCATATGCACCACTAAAGATAGAAAGAATTAACACAATTGGCTGTAACTTGGACAAAAACTTCACAATGTGAAATTTGCATGTCCACTAACACAGCATAAAGATATACCTAGATGAATCCTGGAACATGCCCAAATTCACCTTATAAGAATGTGCAATTTATAACCTCACGGTAGTCATCCACAAGACAAAAAACCATCAACTCCATCATGCATAGTATAGACTAGATACTATGACATCCCCACTAACGTCATCAGTGCCCAATAGTGGGTGTAGAACTTGGTATCAATATATGCTCCCTCCCCCCCCACGCGCGCGCGTGCACACACACACACACACACACACGTAAGAGTTACATTCATACAAAGGTCTGTGTACTGAGTTTCTGTCAGAGTTCCGAAGATACTCAGCCATAATGAAGCCTAGCACTAAGGATCATAACAAATAGAAAAATTTATTACAACAAAAAGGTAGTTGATAGAGCATATGCACCACTAAAGATAGAAAGAATTAGCATCTTCAGTGGAAGAGGCTGTGTAGGCGATATCCATGTCTCTCGTGTATAGAGCTGCCATAGGCTTCTCATGGTTTGTCTCAAGCTTGTATGATGAATCATGACCATAAGAAAAGTCTTAAGCAATGATGGGTTTAAAAAGTGCCTTTAAAAACACATTCTACAATCTGAATGCTGCTTGTAAATATCATACATAGGTGCTCATAAGAAATCAATCATGTAGAATAGAAAAATCATCAGCAGAGAAAACCACAGAACAAAATCCACGAACAGTATCTTAGCAAGAAACTAGAACTTCTTGAGCAATTTGAATTGCCCCAAAAAGCTCATGGTTTAGCAATCAAGAAACAAGGAACCCTGTTGTTGTGGTCAGATATTTTTTGTCAATCAAGAAACAAGGAACCCTGTTGTTGTGGTCAGATATTTTTTGTCAAGCAAAAAACTTGTAGAATAATCTACTAAGTGCATGGGCAACCCTGCTTAGACTTTAACTTATAGTGGTGTTTAGCATTCCCCAACCTATGCTAGGTGCAAACACAAGTCCCATAATTTTACTATTGTTTTATACAATTTAATCTTCTAACGTAATTACAAAGAAGAGGCCACTAACTTTTCTTAATGTGTTTATCTTTAGAATCTTCAAGTAGACCTTTACTATTGCTTAAGGATGATGAGAAAGAGCTAGTCTCTTGACTTTTAATACTCACTACCACTTGAGTAGGTGGTACATTTTCCCTCTTTTCTTCTTTTCCTCTTGTTATACATTTTCTCCCCAACTAGTTTTATTTTTTAATTTAATGAATCAACTAATTTAAAAAATTGCTATGGCATACTTGCCACCTTGTCAAATTTTTCATTATGGGGTACTGGTCTTTATGGGTACTGGTCTATATGGATAGCCATATAAATTCTTCCAAAATTCCAAACAAATTTCTAAGACCACAAATATTTTTTATATCAACAATTTTCTATGGTCACAATCCATGAAAATCAAAAAAGAAAAAACACCACACACTCCCACTCAAACTTATATCTCTTTATGGTCTCCCAGACCTTAATTGGGATTAAGATTTCTTAACCTTTACCAATATGGTCCAATCTATGACTCTAATTATATGATTAAGAATTATTTTTTATCGCTTAGAGATTAATAGTTAATGTCTACAATATCTATTATTCCCATGTATGAAACTCCTATGATGGATAGGTATCACACTAGGCCATAGCTTAGGATATAAAAAATTTCAGGTGTGTAATCGTAACTAGCAATCCTACTTTAGGGGTTCGTAGCCCCAGTTTTTAGTTAGAATTTGTAAGTGACCCCAAAAGAAAAGTTTAGAATTTTGTCTACAATTTTGATCTTAATGAAGGTCTCTAGAAAATGACTGACACTAGGTCAAAATGGGCCTCTATAATTCACAAAACTACTCAAAACTGTAAAAATGAACTAGCAGCCATATTTGGGATCTAATATCTCACGATCCAAGTAGGAATTTGGAAAGGAAATTGTTGTAGAACTTTAAATGAGTTCCTTTTCTTTTAAAAGTTACACAATCCAAATCCAAAGGTGGGCTGTCAATAAGGCTCTGGAGGACTTACGAGGAATTTTTCTCCTAATCTTGCTAATCCATAAATTAAGGTTTCTAAGGTAGTATAATCAATTCTGATCATAGAGGTCCCTTAGCATTATGCTAAAATAGGCCATCAAAATTTGATTAGAGTAATTAGAACAATTAAGCCATAGGTAAGGCCTAATCAAGCTTAATCATTCTGATGGTTATAATAATAATTCAAAGATTGGTAAATACTTTTCATTAAACCTTACATCAATATTTCTCACTATAGGTTGAAGCATAGATCTTCATCCATATATAACTATTTCTTGGAAATTTTGAGAAGGTGATTTTAGTTTCTCTCCCAATTTTATAAAACAAACATAACCAAAACATTAATGTGGGAAACCTTAAACCAAAGCAAGGTTTAAAAATTATAATCTCGAAACTTTGACACGTGGACTAGCGTACGCACTACTTAATTAATTAAAAGCATTTAAGTAGCTTATTATAATTAAAAAATTAATTAAAAGCATTTTAGTAGCTTATTATAATTAAAAAAATTCTTTTCATATGCATATTCAAAAAAAATTTCATATGCATATTAATTAATGCCACTTACGTGGCATTTATTAACAAATATATTATATTTAGTTAAAGGATGCCTATTAATTAAAATGTAAGGTCTTCTTATTTTGAATGTGAAATTGCATGGACATTTATTGTATATTATTTGCAAATCAAAATTCACGAACATGAAAACAAATCAATGAGAATGAAAAACACAAACTCAAATAGAATATGCAAAATGAAGGTTGACACAACAAAATCTCAATCCATATTCACTGTGGAGAACTCATAAACACAAACTTGTGAGGCTAATATAGTCAAACCAAAACAAGTGAACAAACTTGAGTTTCGAGATGCGAAATCTATAAGATGCAAGCATCATCCTTTGGCAACCCCGTAACTTTTCTAGTTGTTAGTGATGAGAAGGGTATAAACTCTTGTCCATCAATGATGGCTTGACTAAACTTGATTGTTTTCTCCTGTACAGAAAAGTATAAATTGCTAAAGTCTTCTTTTGTGTCACAATCATCACCATCAACAACAATCGGATGTTGTTGGCTGGTTCCTTCATCGTGTTGTTGATTGTGGGCAATCCCTTATGAAATTCTCCACTTCTTTATCATAGAAGTATCTTGTCCCAGTAGTCTCCATATAGAAAATAGTTTCTACATCCACACATTTTGTTAGGTGCAGAATTTTGTTAGCTCTCTTCCTCTCCTTCACATTACCAGTTTTTGTTATTATCCATGATGCAGTTAGATAATATTTTCCACCTTGTATCATTCTAAGCAAAGTGCTTTCTAGAGTTGCGCCTAATTTATTAGGAATCTAATTTTCCATGTAAACATAGGCACGCTCGAATAGGTTTATTGGTGTCAATAAGACTTTATTTTTCAAATCACCTTGCCCATATAAAGCATACAGTTGATGGCCATGAGTTATTTCTTAGGATGAAACTTTATGATAAAAGAATTTGAAATGGTTCTTGTGTAGGTCTTTCATACAATATCCTAGCATACCTTTAAAAGTATGCATATGTACTTGGCAAAGTGCTCTACACATCACTAAACCTCCTTGTATTTTAAATAAATCCCATTGCATGTACCAAGATGGAGCCATGATGGTGACAACCATTTGGATGTGCAAATGATTGAGAGTGCCACCCTTGTCTCAAGAGAAAACAATCCATTTACACACTCCATGAAAGTAAATTCTTCCAATGGTTCCCAATTAGATAGATCGATGTCACCATTACCAATGCCTATGGTTATTGAAGCATCGATAAGCTTGTTGTTTTTTGCTTCAAGGAATTGTGGACAGTGCTTCACTAATGGATCTTTGTTTCTTATTTTCAGAAGACCCTGGAATCAAAGTAACAATGGAATAATTATAGTGCATCACTATGCAAATAATATTTATAGTGGATTATTATTTTAAGAAGTCAAAATTTTAAAGTAACTAGACTGTCAAACACATACACAATTTTTAAAAGAGCTGAACTTGTTTTCAGACAGTGAACAACAGACAACAAAATTTGGAGAAGCATTACCTTGAGATCTTGTAGACCTTTTAACTGCCACAAAAGGTTACAAACAGAGGCTGGTCCCATAGGAGAAGTGACTATTCTAGGTGGTGCAGAGTCAGCACCACCCATAGGAGAAGTGACTATTCTGGGTGGTGTAGAGTCGCACATGCATTCCTACAAACAGTACTTGCAGTTGTTTGTGTTTCATGACAGAGAAGAGAATGAGAACTAGGACCAGGCGCGCAGAGTTTGTAATATCTTGAAGAGGAAATCTATATTGTGGCATGATGAAAAGCATGCACAGAACAACGTCGAAATCATATTTATAAGCACTACAAAGTTTCTTTCCATAACTCCAAGAACATAGGGCAAGCGAACACACATGATCCTTCCTCCATGCAGGCGCAACACATACCAGAATAACACGGATGCCCATGCAAGAGAACACGTCAAACAGTATAAACATGGGATGAGCAATATGCGTATGATCGTCCTATAACATTCCGAAAGAGGAAAGAAGCATGCGATTCGATAGCTGTTTTTTTTTCTTTTATGAGAAGATATTTGCAGATATATTTTTAGTCGTGTCATGCATATTGTGGACGAATGTTTTTTTTCCTTTTATGAGAAGATATTTGCAGATATACTTTTAGCTGTGTCATTGTGGACGAAGCCACAACTAATTAATTAATGGCAGGGGAAAAACGTTTTGGTGGCTTATTGAGACAATTTGTTTGATATGTATTAATTAATGCCACTGACGTGGCATTAATTAATACATATTTATATTAAAACCCCCTCCTCCTCGTCTCTCTCCTCCGGCACCTCTCTCTCTCTCTCTCTCTCTCTCTCTCTCTCCCCCCCCGCGTGTTCCTCTCTTTGTCTCTCTCTCTCTTCCTCCTCCCTCATGGTCACCTCTTTCCTCCCGAAGACCTCCTCCCTCGTTGTTTGTCTTGCGCACGCTTGTCTCCGTTTCTTTGTCTCCCCCCTCCCCACTTGTCATCGACAGAACCCTGCCAACTCCCACGTCTTGAACAAGAGACATCAACGCGGAACTGCATCGCTGATGTCTCCTGTTGCCTGCATCATTAAGACACATAGTTGAGAGAGAGAGAGAGAGAGAGAGAGAGAGAGAGAGCTTGTTTGTCTCGCGAGTTCATAGGAGGGCCTACTTACTCCGTGGAGAGGCATGCACAGGAGGGGAGAGAGATAAACACACGTCCAAAACAACCGTCAAAATCTACTATAAATGGAAGAAATAAAATCTATAACTATAGTATTGCAATCTACAAGGCCTAAAAACCTGAAATCAAAAAATACCTTACAAACAAAAACGAGCAAATTATAAATTTAGAAAAAAACGTTTTGGGGCCTTATTTTGACCGATTTCCGTGGCTAAAGCGACCCTATGTTTTCATGAACATATATATGTTTATTTGAAATTTTGCATCCAGCAGTTCACAGCGTAGGCTCTCATCGATGGCGGAAGACGACCTGGAGAGCGCAGCAGCTCAACGGCGGGAGAGGCTTCGGGCCCTGCGTGCCGCTGTGGAACTGGTGGGGCCCGAAGAACAGCAGGCCCAAGAACCAGAGGAGGAGGACAAGCAGGAGCAGCAGCATCCGCCGTAAGTGTCGTAGACCGTATAATTGCCCCTCTTTAGCATTCGAATATGCATACACACGTGTTGAGCCATACCTGCCTAAGAGTGTATCTATGTGTGAAACAGTCACAGCACATCGATTTGCACATATGTAGCCTCAGCTATATCCGCACTGGCATAAAACCATGCATATGCAGATGTGTAGCCATACATACGCCAGAATACTTGTATGTAGATGCAACACCAGAAATCTGCGTACGATGTATAAATATAACAATATTAGAATTGTGTAGAAATGACTGTTTCATCAAATAATAAATACCTAAACATTGTGTTCAAGCGAAAAAAATTGTGGGGAGAAAAAGTCAGACCTAGTGCATCCCCTCTTCCTTGTCCCCCATCGTCCCTCCTTTTCCAACGTCCTGGAATGGGGCGAGGTTTAAAATTGCATTGACTATGAGACATGGCCCTAGCATAGCAACAGTAGGCTGCCCTACAAACTGTGAATCTGTGACACACCTCACCTGTAGTGGTTACAGCCAGCCAAGGTATCAGTCGGGCTGCAAGCCAGGAGCATCTGGTATTGTGCGTAGCCATTGGGCAGGTGTGCACAGGCCTGGGGACTGTGTTGGGATTGGCGCTCAAGGCTGCATGGCAGGCACCCATTGGACAGAAGGCTGGCAGTAGTCTATATTGGCTGACCAGCATTATTGATGCATATATATTTGTGCCTTGGAAAATTGGCAAAATAATCCGCATACTTCTTAGTGCTAGGTGTCTATAGAGCGTTTCTCTACAGGCATCTGGCCAAGGGAGAGCATGGGTTGAGAATTGACGTCTTCATTCTCAGTCATCATTTGTACTTGAATTTTTGGACTCATGTGTGTGCTGTGTGTGTTTGATTTCGTTGTTATCTTCTCTATCTCTACTCTCAAATCCTAGCACATGGACATGCATGTTCTATAGTCGGTAACAGAGCCTAGGGTTTTTTTCTATTCATCACCCATGTGGGTTGGCTGCTTGGTTAGGGTAGAGCCCTAGTTTCCAGGAGTGCACAAGTTGGGGTTGGGAAAAGTCACTATCTCATTAGCCGGTTAGGGAGGCATCCAGTTAGCCCTCTCTTTTGGGAGTCCATCATGAGAAGAGTCCATCACGCATCTCCAATGAGTATATAGTGCTGATTTACACCCCACAGCTAGTCCTCCACATTCAGCAATAAAAGAAATACATCTTCACGGTGGAGGCCCTTTAGAGGGTATTAAACATACGCATATGCCATTGGATTTGCGTGTCTAAACCATAAAGGAATTGTCCTTTCTTGTCCTTTGTTGTTTTTTTGCAACTGGAAAGCTAGGTGAGTGACTTTATTGGCACATTGGAGGACTGGCTGCTCGTTTTGGCACACACTAGTACTCATCCTCGAGTCGCTCAAGATAGCGAGGCGATAGAAACGCTTCTTGAGGTTTGTGACAAACTAGTCCCATTCATAGGCAGCAGCCCCAAAGTGGGAATTTGCTTGGGCCCAATGTGTCCACCAAGAGATAGTTTCCCCTTCTATGTAGCAGCTAGCTAACACAACTTTTTCCATGTGAGCAGCAAAATAAGCCTGATGAATCCATGAGTACAAAGATGTGGGGTCGACGTGAGCAGCGAAATAAGCACGTGATTGTTGGGTCAACTCCGCAATGGAGGTAGCCTAAGTAGATGTCTGGGAAGGGGTTTGGGAAGGCATCTCGGTGATAACTAGTGGAGGAGAGGGGGAGGTATCTTGAAGAGGTATGTGCTTCTCCAAGGCTTAAATTGCAGCCTTGTACTCCAGCATTTGTTCCCCTTGGTGCACTATGATGCTCATGAAATCTTGGAACATGGCGTTCATATAACCACTGGCAACTTGGCTTCGTGATGTAGTCGTTGTAGAAGAAATAGTTTCTTCAGGGGTCTGGTGTTCTCTCTCATTATTAGTGGTTAAGTTTTTCCTTGACCGCAAATTAACCATCCAATATGTGTGTGGGGAGACGTTTCCAGTCGCTTCCGGAGGCTATAAACCAGCCATCCTTCAAGGTACAGGAGTCACACCGGAATGGGAGTGCTACTGGCATCTAATAATCAACCGCCCAAGCAATTTTTTTCTTGCCTGAATCTCTTCGCCAAAAGGCAAAGCTGCGATACCATTGTAACATGTGGAAGCTTACAGATAGAATTATGCTTTGATAATGAGTATTCAGCAGCTTGGTTCTTGACGATAGCACAATGTAACGGAGATAAGAGTGCAGAGAGAGAGAGAGAGAGAGAGAGAGAGAGAGAGAGAGAGAGAGAGAGAGAGAGAGAGAGAGGCATCCGCTGAAGCCTTGTTGTGTCCTAAGCTTGATTAAGAACAAGATGCTGATTAAACATGATTAAGACAAGAGAGAGAAGAAGAAAGAGAGTTGGTGTTAGGTTTTCTGTACTAATATGGTACAAAAAGGTGACTATAATGCTTGTACATGATGTAGGTCCTTGGTCAGTCCCAAAGGGGTGACATCTGGCCCCTTCTACATGCTAGATGCTGACTTCTATGCTGAATATGCTAAATTCAGTTGAATGATGGCTTTTATGCTTTTATATATGAGGAGGATGTTGGTTGGCCAGCTATAGGGTTGTCGGTCTGTTGCTTGGACAAATAATAGGCATTAGGGCCCCTTTAATATGCTGCACCTACTTTACTGCTACCCACACTTGCTGCCCTTCACACTAACACTTGGCCAACTGTTGCCTAGGACCCCATGTTGGTTGTGATTACTGTTTGCTTCCATGCCCTCCAATGAGGTTATGGTGATGATGATGATAATATGGTGCTGATGTTGACATTGATGATAATGATGTTGAGGATGATGGTGATGCTGATGATGATTCTATTGTTGATGATGCTCTAATCACTGTCCTAATTGTCTGCTTGAATCCTAATTAGGGATTATGCTATTCATGCTGGAGATTAGCCATGGCACGGGTGTGCATGTGACATCCCCTCTTGCTAAACTTGATGATGAGGTGGACACTCTGTCATCCTTCTTCCCTAGACTATTGACTTTAACCTTATACTTTGACTCTGTTATTTTTGTTGAACACTTTCCACTTCTCATGCAGTATACGCCAAGCTAGGACCGTGTGAAAACAACGAGGCCTTCTTTATACCTGAGTTTAGTGAGTCTTTAGCAATCCTTTAAACATCATACATGAATTGAAAGATGCAGTCAAGACGACACCAGATGGAGTCCCAATCACCCATTGAAGCCCCCCGCAAGCAAGAGTATTTTACTTTATTTCTTTGGGACAACTGAATACAAGCTGAATTGTGTCCACAAGATTGAGCGGACAAACTGACTGACTGACCGACCACCAAACGCAAGGACGAAGTGACCAAACTCTGGGCAGAACTGTGCATAAGTTGTAGGCGATTGTGAAGCTATCTTCAAAGAGAATACCCGGCCCGAGATTGAGGGTTGGTGTGTTGAGAACTTTGGAAAGAGACTGAGCTTCGGATGCCTTGGGCTTGAAAGCACAAAGGATGCTGAAAGTATGCAAAGGCAGGCTGTCTAAGCACACATGCTTGAGAATGTAAACTTGAATTTTAATCTGATGATTTATGGACTATGGCAAGCTCACCATTTTATATGTCCATAGGGTGCTGGTCGGCTGGCATTAAAGCTGTCGTCCTGTTTTTATTTGCCACGATTAGATTAAATAGTATTAAATGTTGAGTTATGGTTGTGGGCTTTCCTGGCTGTTGGCCAACTCACCTCAGACCTAGCCGATAGCCACCCAGGCCACATGGAGGACTGCCAATTGCTGCCCAGGCCACCTCTAGGGCTGCCTATTGGGGCTTTATGTTGGATGAGAGTATTTGACACCCATTGCAAGGCTGTCCCTTCCTTGGGTTGGCCTTGGGGCTGGCCCCTACTACATGGATGCAACTAATATGCTTCTGATGCATTCTACTCCTAGGCTGACATCTATATGTACCTACATGAGGACTACTTGCTGAATTCTCCAAAGTGGGTTAAGAGGACTAACCTAACACTGACCTAATAGACCTCTAAGGCTGGGAGACTGACTTATGTAGCTCGTGCTTGACATGTCCCGGACTGGGGCTCACAAAGGGGTCACGGCATACGACGAAATATTCTATCAAGGTACTACTTATGTACATGTTTCTTGCACTGTTGATGAGCCAGTTTGTCACTGTGTACCACAATGCATGGGTGCACGTGACATTCCCTCTTGCTTAGCTTGGCGGCAAGTTTATGGCTTTGAGGTAGTCTGCTTATAATTGTGGATACTCGAGGAAGAATTCATCACAATGCGATTGCACATGCTTCAGTGATTACCGCTACTGCTACAGCACAGGCTGCCGCTTCACCGTTGCCCCAGCGGTCTACTCAGGTTTTACGCCAGTCTTGCAAACCTGATGCACTAACAACAGATGAAAACAAAGTGACGGAACATACAACACCTAGGGGAATGCTTCCCCCCTCTGCTATCGGAAACTATCTCCAACCTGCCCTCACTATGAACTGGGATAGTGGATGTATCCCCCGTAAGAATGTGACCAGAATACCTGCAGAGATCCTGTAAATCTGAACGGGAAGCAGTCATGTGCTTGGAAGCACCGCTATCTAGAATCCACTCCCGAGTATTTGTTGCGGAGAATTCTCCAACCTACTCCCTGCCTAAAGAAAATGAAACAGCGGTGTCTATCACCTCCAGGTGCACAAAAGCCGGGAGTCTTCATGATTGCTGTTGAGGAATCTTCACCCTTCTCGGTCTTCCGCTTGGGACACTGCCTCCAATAGTGGCCTTTCTTGCCACAATCATTACAGGTCCTCTCAGCCTTTAGTTTCTCGCGGTCAGCGAACGGGCTTCTTCTCAGAAGACTTCTCCGATGAAGCCTTCCCTTCGGCTGTGTTACGGCCTTTTGACCGTTGGCCAGTTAAGGCCTCCGAACCTCCACCCTGAGGAGGGTTCGTGAATCATTCCTCCTGGTCCAAGACCATGGGCACAAGCTCCTCCCACGTGATGGTGCTGAGCTTGCCACTGGTTATCAAAGACGAGTAAAATGCTGAGTACTGAGAGGGCAAATGCGACAGCAACGTTATGGCCATGTCCTCTGATGATATCTCCTTCCCAGCCTGAAGAACTTCCCGCTGAAGAGCCTACAGCTTGTTAATATGCTCCCGCATCGTCAAAGACTTTGTAGGGCTCATAACCCGCATCTGTACTTCCAAGGAAATCCTCTTCATGGGCGATACCCTGTTGTAAAGAGAGGCCAAATGCTGCCATATACCCATAGTTTGGAGGAAGACCATGAGGGCCATCAGCCGCATTGGATGCGAGTGGGATGGCCCTACATCTGAGGCTCTGCGGACACGAGAGCTAAAGCGGGAAAAATCATGCATAGAAGTGCAGCTAGAGCCCTTGAAGGAAACATGGAAAAAGTATGGCTGCACTATATTGTGTGATGGGTGGTCAGATGTACGCAGGAGAAATGTATACAATGTTTTGGTGTCATGCTGCAAAGGCATTATGTTTTTGAAAGCCATTGATGCCTCCCTCCCAGGTCTCACAGTTACAGGTGCATTTATTTGGACACATATAAGGGAGGCTATAGTGCAAGTTGGGCCTGAGAATGTTGTGCAGGTGGTGACAGATAATGGAAGTAATTGTAAGTCTATGGGCTCTATGCTAGAGGATGAATTTCCAGCCATTGTGTGGACCCCTTGTGCATCACATAGCCTCGACTTATTGATTGAGGACATAGGTCAAATACAATGGGTTGAAGCCATCTTTTGCACCGCACGAAGCATGGTGAAGTTTGTGAAGAAGAGGCCAAAAGTCTTGAGCATGTATCGGGCCTACAGCACTCTTGAGCTATTGCAGCCTGCAGCCACCAGATTTGCATACATGTTCATTGTGCTTGAGAGACTCCTGCGAGTCCGCAGAGAGTTGGTACGCACTGTCTACTCAAATGAATGGCTAGAGTGGGATGAGAGAGAGAGCCCCAAGGCAAGAGCTTTTGTGCGTGATGTCATGAGAGAGGAGTGGTGGGTAGAGGTTGAGGGGTTGATCAAAACTCTCAACCCCATCTACACAGTGTTACGCATTACAGACATGGAGGGCAGTACTCTAGGCCTTTTATACGAGTACATGGACAAGATTGGGGGGGCTCTCAACAACCAAGACTACTTGAGAGCAGAGCAATAAGTCTCCTCAGTCATGGCTACCCTTGCTTTACTTCTTATCTTTATTTTACTCTTGAGTCTTTACATTGGTCTCGACTCTTGACTCTTGTTTTTTGTCCTTTTTTATCTTATGGTTTGATCTCTAAAGGGTTGATGAAATCAAGGCTGTGTGGAATCGGCGATGGGATTGGTTTCACAGGCCGATTCATGCAGTAGCACATGTATTGCATCCTTTGTGGCGAGATGAGGAGCAATACGAGAACGAGGAGCTAGAAGAAGGCTTCATGACATACATGAGGAACTTGACATCTGGTAATGTGCACATGCTGAAATGTATAGAGGATGATCTCTTGGCCTTTCGCAACCAGACAGGGAGCTTTGGTCGAGAGACTGCAAAGCTTCGAGAGACTCAGCTCTACAGCCTGTCTCATGGTGGGAGAAGTATGGAAATTGTGCTCCCACGCTGGTAATTCACTACCCTTAACTACAGTTTACATAGTACACTGTACAATGTGCATCTTTCTTGTTTCCACTTAGTTCTAATTTCTAATTGTATGTGCATTTCAATAACAGAAACGCATCGCCATTCGAGTGCTCTCACAGGATTGCAGTTCGGGTCCATGTGAGAGGAATTGGAGCACTTGGGCCCTCTTCCATACAAAGAAGAGGAATAGGCTGAGTACCGCTCAGCTAGAGCGGTTGGTGTTTTGTCATTGCAACCTCCAGCTCCTTGAGAGGAATGCCCGACATCCGGAGCCTTCACAGGTGAATGTGGATAAGATCGACATCATGAGGGAGAGGTTCATCCCAGAGATCCCACGGAATGAGCGTGATATGTACACCTTGCTTTATGAGGAGCTGACAGTGCCGAGCCACAACACCTGCTGCACCACCCATTCTCAGAGGCAGAGGGGGGGATCCATCGCTTCCACTTCAGCAGAGGCAGAGGACCACGATCCTGCCATTTCTTCATTTGAGCCTGACTCTCATGAGTCGGAGGATGACTCCTCCATGGATGATCTTGATGAGTGATTTTTGGAGCACTTAGCTCTAGGATTTTGTCATGCCAGCAGCTGCTGCCAGCCTGCCAGCCACATGGATATTTTTTGATCATGTTTTGTATTTACTATAGTCTATACATATGGATTATGGATGATGGATGATGGATGATGGATCTTGTTTTGTATTGACTCTTTTGAGGCTTGAGCCTACAGTTGTCATTTCTGAATTTTGATCTATCATTTGAGTCTTTGACATTGAACTTAAGCAAAGATGTATTTTTCAAGCTTTTGTAATGTTTTTATTAATTATATATGTATGTATTAAACCCTAAAACCGAAACTCCGTTTCCCCGTTTCTTCCCGAAGGCCGAAACTCCGAAACTCTGTTTCCCGCCGTGCTCCGCACCCCCGTTTCCGAAACTCGTGGAAACTATGCATATACCTCCAGCCAGCGTCATATGCTTTACATGATTGATTACCTACGGTGTGCAGTTGAGGAAGATAAACGAACAGACCCTGGCGTTGACACGATCCCACATCTGTGCCTGTGCCTCCCGGTCCTTTCAGATCGACGGTAACTCCCCTTCCTCTACTTCCGGCCATGGAACCCCAACGACGACGAAATCAGCGAGGTCGGAAGACTCCAGAACAGATTTCATCATAACCTTCCATATGCCGTAGTTGTTCCTGTCCAACTGACGGTCCATCGGGAACGTGGGGAGTGTAGGGATCTTCACATGCTTCTCGGCCATCTCTAATAGATTTGCCATTGCGGGGATGTACTCTGAAAAACGGTGGGTGGGTGGGAACAAAGAAGAACTTACACCTGCAAGTGGCTGTCTAGTAAATCAGCCCGCCGTCCTCTTGCTTCTCCTCTTCCCGAACAGTCCTGAACAGTCCACCAATCAGCAACACAACAGTCCCCCTCTTGCTCACACAAATCCCAAGAACTATCAAGAGCCTATAGCTCTGATACCATGTTAGAATACGCAGCGGAGATGATGACCAGATCTGGGAACACAAGAGCAAACGCAATGCAGAAAACAACAGCACAAGAGAGAGAGAGATAGAGGCGTGTAACTCTGCTCTATATACACAAAGAAGATCCCGGAATGATACAACTGTGACAAGGGGCTGTGGGGCCATTTTATATGGCCCCCAAACAGTAGTTGGCCTGTTGTAGGGCAACCGACAGGACAACAAACTCCACGACCAGCCATCATCACCAATCGGCTACTAGCAGAGCAGGGTGTCGGCCAGCTCATTTGGGAGGTCGTGGACCTGAAGCAACAAAACCAGCCATCACCAGCATGTCCAAATACAGTCGGCTAGCTTCAGAGGTCCTCCTTCCACCACGGGGCTGCCACCCAAGCCACAGAAAAATAGGGAAAAGTGGGGAAAAAATACGGGGAGTGAGGAAAAATGAGAAAACATTTACAAGGGCGGGCACACCCACAACAAAGGCCTTGGTGTCAACATAAAGACAAGAGATGACTTCTAACAGATGCCATATCGTACAAAAATATGGATTTTTCTAGGGAAAAAAATAATATATATATATTTTTTCAAATTTTTTTCCCCAAAAAATATATTTTTTGGAGGTAATGGTCTTGTTCTTGCTTGTCTTTGGTTGTTTGAGCGTCCTCTATGCTATGATGATTCCATCCTTTTTAAAATACTCCATATCTCGAAATTGAAAATACCTAAGTTTATAAGTATTTTTTTAAGACACCACATTTTATCATACGATAATAATAATTTTTATATCACACCGTATTTTTTCGTACGGTATCGAATCGACTATCGTATAGTATCGTACCTGACAACTATGATTGGAACTATATGGATGGAGTTAGTTGGTAGTAACTCCTTTAAGTCATTCGACAGTAACAATGTGGAGTCGGTTGGGAACGATGCTGACAGTCAACATAGAACAATGCAGGCGGCCAATTGAAGGATGGAGTGCCACAAGTCGCAAGAGGAAGAGAGCTAGCATTAGCAGACATACGTGGTCATGAAGATGATGACAGGCAGCATAGAAAAAATCAGCATAAACCCTAATTCTTTAGAAAACCCTAAACATGCTAGTATCCTTCTTTGATACTAACTGAAGGAAGTTAGGGTTAGCCCATGCAACTGCATGATGAGGAGTGAGAAACTGTGAAATTATGGAGGATGAAAGATCTCCATCATGGGGAGAGAGAGAGAGAGAGAGAGAGAGAGAGAGAGAGAGACCCAATGGGCCTATGAGACCAAAGTGATACAATAATGTCCATGGCATATCTCATCATGGAATGGAAGCCTTGGGTACCTGTGGGGATCCATGTGATTGATGCGATGGAGGTATGTGACTGTCTGGAAGAGTGCCTCTACTACCATCGGGGCTGTTGGGGTAAAGGCATTATGCCCACCCTTATAGTGTGTACAAGCCCATAAGTTTTATAGTACATAGTACACTTAGTACTTTTAATATACTAAGTGCACTATGTGTACTAGAGCAAATATACATGTGTGATAGGGGAGTCACACACTCATACTTTGTGAGATGACTTATCCCCATATGTCTCTCTCTCTCTCTCTCTCTCCCTTCTCTGTGTGTGTCTCCCACATGAAACCCTAACTGTACAAGCTGAGCTTCTTTAGAGCCCTTCAACTGGTATCAGAGCCTCAGTGCATGATGAAGCGGCATCTGTAATTACTGGCTATGGCAGCACTGCCTCCAATATTGAGGACACTTGCATGCCAAGCTAGCACGAAGGCAAGTGTCTGGACCGGCAGTTTGAGGAGTTTCGCGCGTAGCTGGAGGAGTCGGGCGCCGTGCGGGAGAGGCTCCGTTCCATCGTCGCCGACCTCGATAGCGCAACTCGCCTCATGCAGGCTCAGCTCCTCCTCATCCACCACTCCACTCCGCCGTCTGTGACTTCCCAACATCAGCCCTTGCCCGTCTGCTGCACAATCGCCGCTGCCGGCTCCAAGGTATAGTCGCCCTACTCGTATGCACGTTGCCGGTTCTCCCACGCCGCCTGCGTTTGCAGCCTGCCGTCTACGACTCAATCCGGCAACCACCTCTTCGTCATTAGCTCCCGCATGCATAGCTCAAAGTTCGCTCATTGCAGCTTGTGAACTCGGCTACACGAGTCAGCAAATACGACGCCCCCCCCCCCCCCCCCCCTTTCCTGCAACAGAAATCAGAAATTTTCAGAGGTATTTGCTTCAATTTTGGGATTTGCATGTCCATTATCATCAATTGAGCAGGTATAGGTCCTAATGGCTCAGATTTGAGCACAATCGGCAACATTGGGTGACATTGGTCACATTCCTGGTCAATTGGCAGGAAATTGGGTGTTAACATTTGGGGCTTTTGATGTAATTGTGCCATTGGGCATTCATACATGCTGTATGATGTGAGCAATTTCACATTCGGGGCTAAATTGCAGGAAATTGGAGTGCAAATCAAAGGGCTTTTGTGCCAATTGGGTTGTTTTGCATGCAGGCACTGGCATTTGATGCTTTGGGCAATGTGTTGATGCCTGTCAAGCACTCAATGTGCCAGTAAATCAAGGGGCTTTTATGTATTGGATGTATATGTGGCCAGGGGGAAGCATTGTGAAGACTCTGGATGCCTTCATGTGCATTAATGTGCCATTCATGATCAGAAATTGATCTTAAATCAAGGGGCCTTTCAAGATTTTGTGCTTGTTGAGCTTGGCAAAGCGGCAGGGAAGACTTTTATGCCTTGAACCCTCAGTAATCCACTTGCAGTCAAGGGGCTTTTGCCCAATTTCTGTCCGGGACTGTTGTATGCAGTGGTGGGGACTGTCAAGGTCTGATTTTCACTCATTTGGACAGCCAAGAGAGCATTTATTGCTACTGTACTTGCTGGTACAGATTTGGTACAACTTTGTACAAGTTTTGGCATGGCTGTACATTGATTTGAGTGAGGAAAAGGCTCATTTTCAGCTGCTGTACTTGCCGGTACAGATTTGGTACATCATTGGTGAGCACTTAGTACTGTTGTACAATATTTTGGAAGGGGAACAGAGCACATCTAAGGTGCTGTCATAAATCTGCAGCAACCAGATTTTGGTGATTTTATCACATTCAGTGGGAGGAGAGTTGCATTCGTGCTTCCGCAGTGGGAGATAAACTTTGGGAGAACAACTGTGAGCACTTTGTGTGCTTTTGGTGTAGTGTTTGCACATCTTGTAGGGAGTCAGGCATTGACTGTGTCAAAGGTTGCATATTGCTATGGCAACCATAGGTGAGAGCTCTTCATTGCTTCACATCAAAAAGCTTGAAGGCTCACATAATTATGACATTTGGCAAACCCAGTGCTATAATGTGTTGCTCCAGAAGAAGCAGCACAAGCCCATCAAAGAAAGGGGTGTAATGCCCGCTTCTCTTACTGCTGAAGAATGGGAAGATATGGATGAGCTGGCAAGATCCACCATCATGTTGTCTGTGTCAGACTCTTTACTTTTCAGCATACGTGAAGAGAAGACAGCTTGGGGAATGTGGCAAAGATTGCAGGACTTGTATGCCCAGCAAAGTGCCTCAAGCAAAGTGTATTGGTTGAAGAAACTCATAGGTCTTCAAATGAAGGAAGGGGCGTCTATGACAGCCCATCTAAATGAGTTTAATGGTGTTGTCAGCCAGGTCATCAATCAAAAGTTGGCAATGGACGATGAGTTCAAAGCCACCTTTCTCTTATGCACTTTGCCAGAGAGTTGGGACACATTCAGGATAGCCACTAGCAATTCAAATGCTATGCTGTCATATGCAGATGTGGAGGGTGCTCTCCTTCAAGAGGAGATGAACAGGAAGAACAACTTTGTTGGAAAGTCCAATGCAATGAATGCACGTGGGAGATCCCAGCAAAGGGGTAAAAGCCAAGAATGGGGAAGGAGCAAGTCCCGCTCCAAAATGGACTTGGAATGCCATTATTGTGGCAAGAAGGGACATTCCAAAAAGCAATGCTACAAATGGAGAATGATCAAAAGGAAAAGGGCAAAGGAAAAGACAAAGACAAAGATGAAGCCAAAGATGCAAAGCCAAAGGGCAAAAGTGGAGTCAAGATTGAAGAAGTCAATGTGTCACATGCAGGTGATAGTGAGGATGAAGTCCTATTCATGTCTTCACTTGATGCCCATTCACTTCATGCAGGAGATGGTCATGGTATGCACTCGTGGATCATTGATTCAGGTGCCTCCTTTCATGTCACAGGTTGCAGAGACTTGTTTGTCAGGTATACTGCTGGCAATGAAGTGTTAGAAGTCATCTCCTGTCTAGATTTATACACCAGGGCCTTTGTTGTGGGTGTGCCCGTCCTTATCAGGTGTTTTATCATTTTTAGCTGGCCGACTGCCTAGACTTCAGTCGTGGACCTCTGTGATGCTGGCCGACTGGATGTATGCAGTCGTGGGCCTCATCTGCTGCTGGCCGACTGTTGATGCAGTCGTGGAGGTCTCTTCAGCAGGCCGACTGCCTATCTGGGGGCATATAAATAGGCCCCCAGCCCCCATACCATATTTGTATCATATTCGGGATCTTCTTGTGTATATCAGAGCAGAGTTACACGCCTACATCTCTCTTTCTCTTGTGCTGTTTTTCTGCCTGTGTTTTTGCTCTTGTGTTTCCAGATCTGGTCATCATCTCCGCTGCGTATTCTGACATGAAGGAGTAGTTTATTTGGGTGACAACCATGCATGCTAGATTCTCGGCAGAGGTGATGTGAGGCTTGTGTTTTCAGATGGCTCACAGCTTATGCTCCATGATGTCAGGCATGTGCCTGAGATCAAGAAGAACCTGCTTTCTACTGGACAGCTTGATGATGCTGATTATGTTACCACATTTGGTGGTGGTAAGTGGAAGATTAGTAAGGGCTCACTGGTTGTTGCCAGAGGCTCTAAGGTGGACACTCTTTACTTCATGCATGCTGGTGTTTGTCACCATGCTAATGTAAATGCAACCGAGCTTCCGGAAATCTCCATGTGGCATAGCCGGTTGGGACACATGAGTGTCAAAGGAATGGAGCAATTGTCTCGTTTTGGTTACTTGCCTTCTCTAAAGTTCTCAAGTTTTCAGTTTCGTGAGCATTGTATACATGGCAGGCAACTCCAGTGCCCCCACAAGAAAGCTCTTGGATAGAAAGATGCTCAATTAGAGCTTGTGCATACAGATGTATGTGAGATGCCTCAGCTTTCTTTGGGAGGGGCAAAATATTTTGTGTCTTTTATTGATGATGCCACACGCAAGGTGTGGGTTTATCCTCTTCGTTTGAAGAGTGATACATTCTCAGTGTTTGAGAAGTTTGTTGCTCATGTTGAGAATCAAACTGGCAAAACACTGAAGGCTTTGCGTTCCGACAATGGTGGAGAGTATATGTCCAAACAGTTTCAGGACTTTTGTGATGCTAAAGGCATCAAGAGGGAGCTCTCTGCTCCTTATGATCCTCCACAAAACGGGACAGCAGAGAGGATGAACAGGACCATTCAGGAGAAGGTCCGTTCTATGTTGTCACATGCTGCGTTAGCTCATGGTTTTTGGACTGAAGCTGTTATGACAGCCGTTCATCTTATAAACAGGTCACCTAACACGAGGCTTGGTGGGAAAGTACCAGAGGAAGTATGGACAGGGAAGCCTCCGTCCTACAAGCACTTGAGAGTGTTTGGTTGCGTTGCGTACGTGCACATACGCAGGGAAATACGCACCAAACTTGATCCTAAGTCTCACAAATGCATATTCCTAGGATATGGTGACAGAGGTGAAATGGGGTATAGACTTTGGGATCCAGTGAATAGAAAGATTGTACGCAGCAATGATGTCATTTTTGATGAAACATGCATGTATAAGGAACCTGCAAGGCAACAGGAGCCTGGCAGAGTCATCTTTGATGATGATGGACATCATGGACAACAACAAAGGGCTGTAAATCAGCCATTACAGCAACAAAACCAGCCCTTAAATGGTGTTGAAAATGGTCCAAATGGACAGCCAGAAATGGCAGAAGATATCCCTATGGATATCCCACAGTTAGAGGAGATACCGGGCATGATCTTTCAACCTTATGGCATGGAACAGGAGCCACCAATAGGTGATATGCAGGCTGGACAGCAACCTGCAAATGATGGTCATTGGGTACGGAGGTCCACAAGACCCTCCAGACCCCCTGACAGGTTTGTTCCAGGGGTTGACTACTTGATGCTCACTGACTGTGGGGAGCCCTCTTGTTATAAGGTTACAGAGGGCAGACAAGGCTCTTTGGGAGCGTGCTATGAAGTCAGAGATGGATTCTCTGCACAAAAATGGAACATGGAGGTTGGTGCATTTGCCTACAGGCAAGAAGGTTTTGCCATGCAAGTGGGTTTACAGGCTCAAAGTTGCACCTGATGCAAAGCCAAGATACAAAGCCAGGTTAGTGGCTAAGGGCTTCAAGCAGGAATATGGTGTGGACTTTGATGAGATCTTCTCTCCAGTGGTCAAAATGACCACACTTAGAGCTGTATTAGCTTTGGTTGCTCATGATGATGTGGATTTGATTCAGATGGATGTGAAGACTGCTTTTCTTCACGGTGATCTCCATGAGGAGATATATATGCAACAGCCAGAGGGTTATGCAGTGAATGGAAAGGAGAAGCTTGTATGCAAGCTGAAAAAGAGTCTTTATGGGCTCAAACAGGCACCAAGGGAATGGTATCATAAATTTGATACATTCATGAAATCCCAAGATTTCAGGAGGAGTGACATAGATCACTGCTTATACACCAAGAAAGCTTTGGATGGCAGTCTATTGATCCTCATCTCGTATGTTGATGATATGTTGATTGCCGGGAAATCTCGTAAAGAGATGGATGCCTTGAAGAAGAGTCTGCATCAGATCTTTGATATGAAGAATTTGGGTGATGCAAATCACATTTTGGGTATGCGGATACTTCGGGACAGAAATCAGCATGTGTTGTATTTGTCTCAGAAGGAATACATTGGCAAAGTTTTGCAGAGGTTCAATATGGAGGGGGGGAAGAAGACTAGTACTCCTTTGCCTCCATATGTGAAACTCAGTGCTATGGACAGCCCACAGTCGGATAGTGACAGGGCTGATATGGCCAAGATTCCGTATGCTTCAGCTTGTGGCAGTCTCATGTATGCCATGGTTGCTACCAGGCCGGACATTGCATTTGCAGTGGGAGTGGTTACTAGATACATGGCCAACCCTGGCAAGAAGCATTGGGAAGCAGTGAAAGGTGTCATGACTCATGAGATACCTGAAGGGCACACAGGATATGTGCATCTGCTTTGGTAAAAAGGATGCATTAGTGCATGGTTACACGGATTTGGATTATGCCGGTCATCCAGATAACCGGAAGTCTACTACCGGTCATGTGTTTACATTCACAGGTGCTGTGTCATGGATATCCAGGATGCAGAAGTGCACGGCCTTATCTACTACAGAGGCCGAGTATATTGCAGCCACAGAGGCTTGCAAGGAGGCATTATGGCTGTCTCGGTTAGTGGTTGATTTGGGTTATACAGGGGATATTCCATTGTTGCATTGTGACAGTCAGAGTGTCATCCAATTGGCAAAGAACCCTGTCTTTCATGCAAAGACGAAGCATGTGGATGTGAAGTATCACTTCATCAGAGAGGTGATAGAGAACAAGCTGATTCAGCTTGTCAAGATTCATACGGATGACAACCCGGCTGATCTGTTGACAAAGAGTATGCCTCCAGAGCGGTTTGCTCATTGCAGACACTTGATGGGCATTGGATGAGGCCAGTTTCAGCCTTGATATGGCCTTGTATATTATCATGTACATGCTGATTTTTTCTTTTCCTTCATTTAAGGGCACTTTGCCTTTAAGTGGGAGGTTGTTGGGGTAAAGGCATTATGCCCACCCTTATAGTGCGTACAAGCCCATAAGTTTTATAGTACATAGTACACTTAGTACTTTTAATGTACTAAGTGCACTATGTGTACTAGAGCAAATATACATGTGTGATAGGGGAGTCACACACTCATACTTTGTGAGTTGACTTATCCCCATATGTCTCTCTCTCTCTCTCTCTCTCTCCCTTCTCTGTGTGTGTCTCCCACATGAAACCCTAACTGTACAAGCTGAGCTTCTTTAGAGCCCTTCAGGGGCTGCAGCAAACACGAGAGAGCAAGAGAATGCATGACTCAATGAGATGATCGCTTCTCCTTTTGTGTAGAAGCTTACACCAAGTACATGCTTTTGTAGGCTGTAAGCCTATCTTTTGACTCAAGGGAATCACACACATACTAGACAAGTGACACATGGCTCACTTTTTTTATCCACATCTAAGGGTAGGTTCACACACACTAACATACTTAGCCCTTTTAGGGGCTGTTCACACCCAGACACGAGTGGGTACACGTACACAATGGGTACAGACACAAAGACTGATACACATATACGGGACTCCGAATCTCATCACTTTTTACAAGGTCAGGTAAGGGGAGTCGATTTTTATCATCGTGGCATTTCATGATTCGTTTGCAGCTTTTTTAAACGCTGTGCACTTTGACTTCTGTGACAGGTTATTTGATATAAATGTTTCTAACCTTTTGAGAGATATGAACATATATTTTAATTATGGACTTCAAGCCTTTAATGAGTAAGAAAACTTGAAAGGCATTTTTACCAGCTTAAGGAGATGAAGTTTTTTTTTTTAAAAGAAAAAGTTCATTTAGTATAAGATGATTTCTTAATTTCTTGTATTACAAAGTAGATTACTTGAAAAAACAAATGTCCTTGTGACAATGCAACAACCCGCCCAACAACGTAGTTGACTTAAAATTGGGATCATATTTTTTTTTCACTGATTTGGCTTTACAATTTTCTACACTTTATTCGCTTAGTTTTTGTTTTTGAAAGGGAGCAAGATATAAAATTCCGGAATTATATGCCACGGGACAAACAATTACAGCCAAGTAAAGTTTCTCCCGCAACTATTCCAAAATTCGATGATCCTGTGGCCTCAGAATCTGTCGCAAATGGTACAGAGGTAAAAGCATGAATGACTTTGCAGAACACTAGTAAGGGAGTTGTCATGATAATGTTTCTGTATTGGATGTTTTTCCATGTGGCTAAGGCTTAAGCTTAGTGCATAAGCATCTTGGTTTTGTTGGGATCATGTATCAAAGACAGATTCCTTAGCATGAAGGACAGTATTCTAGAATTGTATCAGGGATTTGTGCCATGCATGAAAAGGATTCAGAAAATTAGAGAAGACTAGCGTTGGTAAGGAAGTGTTCCCTCCTTACTTTACAGGCTCAGAATAAAAACGCCTTTGGCACTCGAAGCAGCAGGCTTTTTCTTGATGTGTCACAAGCACCAGGTCTCTGTGCACCTACCTGACCCCTTCCTGTAGTTGAGATGCAAGTCAAGGGTGGAGTTATGTTTACCAAGAGGTTGATCACTCTGGAAGATTTACAGTGTTAGAATGGCACAGGAACCAATAATCTCCAATGTTGGCAGGCGAACGGCCCATAAGATGACCACAGGCCTCATTGGCCTTCAGAAGCAAACTTTTCTATAGCTGAGCCCCCTTAGAACTTAATATACTTGTGTAATCTTCTCATTAATGGATAACTCAGTAAAATTAATGGAGAAAGGTAGAGAGCTCTCGTATTTAGGTAGCCTCATCCATTTTTGCTTATTTTGGGTTGTGTGTGTGTAGGCTGCTTGCTTATGTTTTCCCCCTTATGTGCTTTGTGCAGGATCCTTTTGTGAGCATTGCACCAAAGAAAGCCAATTGGGATCTACGCAGGGATGTTGCCAAGAAACTGGAGAAACTTGAGAGGCGCACTCAAAGGGCACTCATTGAACTTATGCGTAAGCTCTTTTCAATATTTGATGTTTTGAATAGTGTTCTTGATTGTCAAATTGCTATTCCACAGCTTTTATGAAACAAGCATCGTCAGAATCCAGATCAACTTTACTGATGGCCGAGTATTGATGCAGAGGAGGAGGAAAAGCGGCGGCAAGAGCTTGCAGCTGATGGGCAATTGGTAGAAGAAGACTGAGAAAAACAAACAATTGTGGTGGCAAGGCTTGCTTGGCATGCTTTGAGCTTGAAAAATACAGTGTGTCACATTCAACAAATAAGCTGAAATGTTGGGCCAATGAACCTAATGCCTTGAGCCATTGAAACTTGCGACTCCCTTCTGTTTGCATGAGGTGCAAATGATATTGAGCTTGAAAGAGAAGCTACTACCCTTTCTTTTGGGTTGCAAATTGCCATTAGAAATGAATTTTAGGTGATGTTCACTACGTGCAGTTACTGAACCAGCTATCCATTTTGAAAGACGCTTTGTTAGGACAAGTGCAAACTGTGTTTTTATTCCTTTTGGTAGAGAAGATGACAATAGCTGATCGGTGTCTGTTCAGTCCTTGCCTTGATCCTTGTTAGTTGTCCGTGAATGCTCATGTACACGACCCTTCACATGCTCTTGGGTGCTGAGTTGTAGTTGTTTGGCATGATGATGAACTTCTATACAATTCCTTTATGGTTGCCGTTAGTCTATCACTCGTATAACAACTCCATCAAACAAATTGATTCTGCATTCCCATGCATTGAGAAGGTACAATAGCTGGTTAAATGCTTGGGGCTTACCTGGTTAACGCAAGTGATGTTTTTCATAATCATATACACAGTTCTTGGGGAAAAGGGGCATGGTCTTCCCCTACAAACGGGTGTCATAGTTCACACAGCGTTGACGGAGAACGGAACTTATCTGACACACTATTTTCACCAACAAATAGGTATAATAGCCCAGGTGGTTAGAGCTCTTGTCCATATGCGCTATTAGTCTTGGGTTCCAAACCCCACCAACTTCACTTGCAGTTGTCGTTTTGTGAGCAAGATGAAGTCGGAAGCAAATTTCCTTCAAACCTATCTGCTGTGACATTTGGCTTTCTTCAAATTTTCTTCAAACCTCTCTGTGACATGCCTTTCTTCAAACCTGTCCGTGACATGGCTCTTCAATGATTGGCTTCTTGCCACCTAAGGTGCCCGATCCGAGGGGAATGTCGAAGCTGTTTGAACCCAGCCTTAGTGTGTCCCCCATCCTAGGTAATACATACTTTCATATAGAACACATAGAACAGCCTTAGTGTGTCCCCCATCCTAGGTAATACATACTTTCATATAGAACACACAGAACATTGGTTACGGGACTATTTGTTGTCGAAGCACTCTTAGCATAAAAAAGGACCAACAATTAAAAGTAATGTATTAAAACAACCAATGAGGTGATAGCTCATGTGCTAGAGATGTTCATCTAGGACCAAGAAGTCTTGATTTCAAAACCTCACATGGTGCTTCCTCGGCAGCATCGCGCATTTAAGTGTAATTATTGTCCAATAAGTACACCAACCCTATCATAGACCTAGTGCCTAAATTTTTTGTCATGAGCCTAGAGATGCAAGTCAACACACGTGAGCCTAGAGACATTAGTCTCACTGGAGGCGTGAGTCAACATACGTGAACGTAGAGATGTGAGTCTATCAAAAAAATCTCATAGTTAAAAAAAGTGGAAAAAACGTATACTTGTAGCTTGAGCACAACAGATGCGTCTCAAATTAGTTTTGCACTAGAGATCGTTTCATTAGAGTGAAACTCGATGCAAACCCGATTTGGACTAATTGTTGGAAAAGATAATAAAGTCGACTATAGTGCATCAAAGCACACTTTTTCTAAAACCAACTTATAGAAGCTTCTTCATTACGGAGCTAAGTTCTAGTTCTTCTTTGCTCAGACAAGGAACAAGGAACACATGGAAGGATAAAGAGCCAATGTGTGGGACTACCTCAAACCAAAGGTATCCATAATAAGGACATTCACATAACGTGTCCTCACTTGCCATAGTGAGCTTGCAACCTCATAGCCAAGACGGTGGAGGAGTGCCATTGGAAACTATACAGCCCAATTCCATGGGCAAGAAATCCCAAACTCTAAGAAGCTTCTTCATTGCGGAGCTAAGTTCTAGTTCTTCTCTTCTTGGACAAGGAACACATGGAAGGATAAAGAGCCAATGTGTGGGACTACCTCAAACCAAAGGTATCCATAAGGGCATTCACATAACGTGTCCTCACTTACCATAGTGAGCTTGCAACCTCATAGCCAAGATGGTGGAGGAGTGCCATTGGAAACTATACAGCCCAACTCCATGGGCAAGAAATCCCAAACTATAAAAAACATAGGGTTTTATACAACCACTCCCTTGCGCTCCATCGCTATGTGAATATGGAGAAGACATACTTAGGATGGCGTTTAAAATAAAAAGAGGATTTGACATAAACATAATACCTAGAGGCTTAGAGTTGGGCAAAGCAAAGCCAATCCAGAGTCTCAAGGATGATAACCAAGATATTCAGTATCTAGAGAAGTTTGATTAAACTTGCAGGGCCATGTGAAGGATTAGTGATCCCACCAAGGTCTGTTCATTCAAACTTTACCTTGAAGGAAAAACAATAGTTCTCTAAACCAACATGAAAAGGCCAACTACGAGAACTAGAGACACATTTATTGTAGGATTCTCACCTAATGAAGCTAGATGGAGCCCTATCACATAGATCTATAACCTCAAGCAAGAAGAGGGTAAAATAATGTGAGACTACATTAATATAACTAAGTATCTTCACATGAGATTTCTCCAAGATTGGGCTTATATGATTTTTTGGTCTTTTGTAGACATTAAAATCTCTCTCTCTCTCTCTCTCTCTCTCTCTCTCTCTCTCTCTCTTTCCCCATGTTAAAGATTAGCATGGTTTCACCTGCTCGACCTTACCCGCTCAAACATGCACTTGCTTTTGTAAGACGGACCTGGAATATATAAAGCGGGCTTACCTTGTGCTTAATGTTAAATAGGAAAAGTCTCTAAGAATTTCATGTACATCCCTTCTTAAGGCTATTAATAGAGGTCGGACCCTTTTTATGTTCGGTTGGCCTAGTGTGAAAACTAGTTACTTGTATATAAGTCGTTTAGTAAAGCAATACACAATCATTCCCTTGCAATAGAATACTTGTGAGCTCCTCTCTTCTCTACTCTTGATTGCTTGTGTACTGTTGGATTCATGCATGCTAGATGGATACTTGGTTTTCTTGTAGGTTTCTCTCTTCTAATAGCTTCTTTTTCTCCTGTCCTGACAGGGATTAGCCTAGTGCTCCATTCATCATCCATTATAAGCTTTTGGGATTACTCAAGATTGCTTGGTGTTGATCAAGAGGTGACACTCTGAAAAACATACATTTTTGGAGTCTTAGATTGTTTACGTGTGTTTCTTTTATTTTGGTTTGAAGTTTATTTTTATTTGGGCATTCTACTTTCATCATTAGAAAGGGTAAAGCTTGATTTTTTTAGTGATTTGCATGATTTTGAAGTCCATAAGACCTTGATCTTATTGCATTGAACCAAGGAATAGCTTAGCGATTGTGATTAGGAGTCGAACCCACTTCGAAAACATGATCATTAAACTCCATTAGGTGTGGTTTAGAGTAGGATATGTAATTTTTGTTCATTCATTTCATTTTTTTAAAAGAAAAATTATATAATATTATAATTGGTACGTTAGAAGCATGTAAAACCAACAAAAAAATCAAAAGACACTTGCATAACCACTATTAAATAGGATTATGATCCTATTTCACCTCTCATCAAGCCATAAAAATCTAAAAAGAAACTAGGCCAAACGAGCTCTTAGGTAGGGTAACGTGAGTCCACAATCTCGCAAAAAAGGGTGTGAGTCAATACACATAAGCCTGGAGACGTGAGCTGTGAGCCTAAAGAGAGATGAGTCGTGAGTCTAGAGACGTAAGTCAACAGACGTAAGTTAATCCAGAGGTATGTACACCTAATATTGTACCAACCATTTAGTATTGCCTTAAAGACTTATAACGACATACCTACTCATGTTCTTTAAGGATTTTCTTATCATACAATCTATACTAGCTATAATTTCAAGAAAATTTCTTTTCCTTTATAATTAGTGAGACCTTAAATTATAATTATTGCTTAATAATTGCATACCAACTCTATCATAGGCCTAGTGCATAAAGTCCTATCTCCCAGGTAGGCCTATTTCATGAAAATAAAGTATACGAGCCTAGTTCATACAAAAAAGGCATGAGCCTACAACAATCAACACACAAAGCTTGAGTCGTTCACTCAAGCTATGGTGGATAGTTGTGGAGAGACAAATATCACTCATTACATGGTAGGTTTATGCAAGATTTACTTGCAGAGAGACAAATATCACTCATTACATGGTAGGTTAATGTGAGATTTACTTGTGGAGTTTTAAGTCTTTGATGTTGAAAGGATGTAATATGTATGATTACTATTTCTCATGATAGTTGGTTTTTTGTAGCATATACTATATGCACATGGTGCATATTTTTATTAATAAATATGGCTCCTTGGACATGTAGACCACTCAAGAAATGGAGAAGTCCCACTATTGAGTAAGAGGTGTCTACTTCCAAAACACTTGTCATGGGGGAGGATTATTTGGAGGAGATATTTAATTGGGTTTTTCAATATACCTTTGGAAGGTTGCGAAGATGTAGAGGGCACAAGCGTCCAAGCTTACAGGTGTCAATTCTGAGAAGTGGAAGCGAACATCCGTCCTTGTTTGTCGTGCTACTTATTATAGCGATTCACAAAATGAGAAGACATGGTAGGCATTAGGTGAAAGTAGCTTGTACAATTGTTGCATGTGTACTTGTGCTCGAATAAAAAAAGAAAGTTTTTCTTTGTGCCTTGCCTTTAAAAAAAAAAGGGTCATAATGCCATTTTTGGCCCTATAAATACCTATAAGAACTCATTCACCTCATTCACCTCACTCTCACTTTCTTGTCTCTTTCTTCCTCTCTCTCGATTTCTCCCCTTGTCTCTCTCTTTCTCTAACTCTAAGAACAAGTATGCATTCATTTTCACACCATCACCATGGAACGAACCAAACAAAGTGTAAGAAAGGAGCAAGAGCCAATAAGACAAAAGTGTTGGAACGGTGGTCTCCAACCCCATTTGATCCCTTTTATGTCCCCTTTTATTTGGCATATTTATCTGACGTTTTTGGGTATTTTTTTTAACCTTTTATTAGGTGTTTTTCCTAGTCGTGGACTTTGTCCTCTGTCATGGGTTTTCATGCTGGCCGACTAGCCCCCATGATGCATATAAGAACATGCCTTTTTCCATTTAATTCATTCATCATTTTTGTTCAAGTGTTGGATCATTGCTCGCTACTCTAAGTCTCTCTACTTCTACTTGTTGTTGCCTTCAACTATTCTCTCATGGTATCAGTGCATTGAGGTTTTGAGGCTCTTCCTTCTACACTTTAGATGAAGATTATCAACCAACATTTTTTCAAATCCAGCCCTCCCTCCCTCCCTAAAATTTAACACAATTTTTTTTTGCAGTATCCCTATTTTTTGTATTCTATCCTTACCCGGACTAGTGGTAGCACTATGCACTTGCTCCATTAGCCTCTCCCTCCCATACTTCATCGTGCATCGGGTTGGCTCTCCCATCTTCACCTGTGTGACTTGATTTCTAGAAGGAGTATATCTTTCTTTCACCTCACCTAGCATCTAGGGAAGAGTGGGTAGCTACTTGCTGCAACCTTTCGGTTGTAGCCTTTCGGTTGTAAACTCAAGAGAAGGATTTCATGGCTCTTCTACACTGACTATCATCTCTTCATCTATTCCCCAAATTTCCAAGGAATCCATCCTAAGATGGGATGTCTTATTACCTTGATTGGTCTTTTTAGATGAAGACTTTACTTCGGTATTATTGACTATGGGATATTGTTATCGGGTTGCTGAGCCAGTAACTTCTCCTCGGCGGGTGTGAGATTGATGCCTGGCTTGATAAGGATTCTTGGGTACATGTGTTCATCATCTTGAACATTAAACCATCAGTTTCTTGTCAATTTGATGACAATGATGATGAGACCACATACGAATTTTGGGATGCCATTCAAAGGAGGTATCATAGAGAGATCTACTCATAATATTTCCTTGGAGAATCAGCTTGCCAACTTGAAGATCTTCAATACTGCCAACATCATGGATTCCATCATGAAGTTTGTTACCATCTAGGAGCAATTCATGTCTTTAGGGAGCAAGGCTACTCATGAAGACTTTTTTCATCGTCTCCTTGCTAAATTACACAAACTTTCTCATCTTTCTGTAATACTATTTTAGTTCTTCCCTCTATTCCCAATCTGCATATGGTTGTTGGAATGCTACAGGATAGTGCTACTACGAGGAAGAAAACAAGAAGGCAGGGTACTTTCGAGACCCTTCTTTAGGTCAAGGGAAAAGACAAATGTTAGTCTAAGGGTTCCACCAGCAACAAAATTGACTCTAAACCTACTAAACTATCCTGCTCATAAGGATCTTACTTGCCATTATTATGGTCACAAAGGTCACATTTAGCCTGATTGTGTCGCTAAAAGAAGAGCTAAAAGAAGAGAAAAGGTGGTTCTACAAAGAAGCCCACGAATCAAATGTTTTTGTCTACCAACCAATCCTATAGTTCCTCTTCCACCAAGGAAGTTGACTGTCTTCATCGACATTGAGGAGCTTCCCCCACCACGGACTCAACTATTCCTACCACCTCATGTCTTATGGATTGCGTGGTTGATAGTGGGTGCACTACTCACATGACTCATGACGGGCCCATTTTGCATGATATTTGGCCTAGCTCTTTGAAGGTGTCCATTAGTGATGCTTCCAACCTATAGGCATCTTGTGTGGGTAACGTGTGACTTAACTCTTCTCCTGGCTAGCCTTCTACTATCTGAGGATGTGCTTTATGTTCCCAATCTCTCTAGTAGTCTTCTCTTAGTGTTTTGGATTGTAGATAAAGGCTACATTGTCTTCTTTGATAGCTCAATTCTTGAGATCATTGACACTAGCACCTTGAAGGTTGTTGCCAAAGGTGTATAGGAAGGCAATCTTTACACATTGAAGGACTTTGGTGGCTCTTTAATTGAGCCATAGTCTCATTTGCTACTTATTTTTCAAAGCTATCATGCCTTGGTAGTTGAGGAGGATACAATGTTGTGGCATGCTTGGTGTAGGCTTGAACTATGCTTCTCTTTAGCATAGTTGTCTTCTCAGTAGATGGTCAAGGGGAGTCTTCCGCAAGCCGAAACCCTCCCACATGACGTATGGATTTTTTGCATGGCAAGCAACATAGAGAGCCTTTCCCTCACGAGGCTACTCATCAAGCTTCTCTCATCCTGGAGCTTATCCATATGGACTTGTGCAGTCCCATGCAGACTACTACCCAGGGTGGTGCTAGGTGATTCATGCGTATTATTGATGATTTCTCACATAAAGTTTGGGTGTATCTCTTGGCAAAAAAATCTCAAGATTTCTCTTTCTTTCAAGAGTGGGTGGTTATGGTTGAGAATGCGACCACACATAAGGTTCAACAAGTCCATTCGGACAATGGAGGAGAATTCATATCCAAAGCCTTCCACCACAACTTTTGTTCACAGAAAGGTATTGGCCATCGTCAATTCTCCACACCTCGCACTCCACAACAAAATGGTGTGGTTGAATGCAAAAACATAGCTTTTCAAGAGATGACTATACCATGATTTCTTCTTTTGATCTTCATCGCACTCCACAACAAAATGTTGTGGTTGAATGCAAAAACATAGCTTTTCAAGAGATGACTGTACCATGATTTCTTCTTTTGATCTTCATCGTTCTCCACACAAAAGTGGTTACTAATATGACACTAGAGGAGGCTTTTACACGATAAGAACCTTCAATTTCACATATCAGGGTTTTCCTTTGTGATGCCTATGCATATATACTTGATTCTATAGGTCCAAATTTAATCCCAAATCTAGGAAATGCAAATTCCTTGGTTATAGCTCTCAATCCAAAGCTTACAGGTTATGGGATCTGGAGATGAAGTCCTTAGGGATTTCTTGCAATGTTCACTTTGTGCAACCCTCATTTGATGATTCTCGATCTCACCCTGAGCTTACCATAGAGGTTCCTCATCCTCTTCTTCTCCTCTTCTTCCTTAGAACCCCCACCCCCATCAACGTCTCCACTAGGCCAGCTTCTCCACCCCAAGTTTTGCTGCTCTCAGCTTCTCCTACTCCTCCTGCGTTTGTGCAACAAATGATTGCCCCCAGGCCTCCCTGATGGTGGTTGGAAGTCACTGACTCTCATAATTTAGATGTTGATCTTTATCTGCTTGCTACTCCTCAACAACACTTTAACACATGCACTAAGATTATAGCAGCTTTGTCATTCCTGTAACCTCACCTTGACGAGTAAAGTGGTGCTAAAGAGGCTCTTACTCTTCCTGCGTGGTGGGTGCAACTATGGAGGAGCCGAGATTGATCCATTGAAACTGAATGATACATGGGAGCTTGTGGATCGAACTTTGCATAGGCAGATCATTGGGGTTAAGTGGGTCTTTAAAATCAAGTTTCATGCCAATAGTTCTATGGAAAAAAACAACGCCAGATTAGTTACAAAGGGGTATTCTCAGATTGAGGGTATTGACTATGAGCAAAATGTTGCACAATGCCCTCCTCTTTATGATGGATCCTAAATCCAAACTTTCCCAAGAAGATCCTACTCCCATCTTTGAGGACAGTACATAGTACCGGAGGCTTATGGGTTCTCTTATTTACTTGGCTTATACTAGGCCCCCGACATTTCTTAGTTAGTTCTCTTCCACTCCATAACATTATCATTAGCAAGCTGATCTTTGGTTCTTTGATACTAGGCCCCCGACATTTCTTAGTTAGTTCTCTTCCACTCCATAACATTATCATTAGCAAGCTGATCTTTGGTTCTCTTATTTACTTGGCTTATACTAGGGCCCTGACATTTCTTAGTTAGTTCTCTTCCACTCCATAACATTATCATTAGCAAGCTGATCTTTGGTTCTTCGATACTTATATGGTACCTTGGACTATGGTCTCTCTTTCAGAGGAGGCACTGAGCTTGTTGGACACTCTAACACTGATTGGGCATGTGATCAAGATATGAGGCGGTCCACTTTAGGTTTTGGCCTCATTTCTTGGAGATCCAAGAAGCAGACTATAGTTTCTCTTTCTTCCACTGCGGAGTTGAGTACCATGCTTATTTAGATACGTGAGAAATTATGGTTGATGCAGATGCTAAGCAATCTTGATGTTCTTTCAGACTCTTCTATTCGCATTCTTATAGATAGCCAAAGTGCCTTGACATTGGCACACACTTCATCTTTTCATGGCAAGACCAAACACATTGAGGTTCATTTTTACTTTTTCGTGAGATCATCGTCGCTGATGCCATCGTTTCTCTAGAGTATTGTCCCTCTTAGGACAACCTAGCTGATCTCTTCACCAAACCTCTTCCTCAAGATACTATTGATCCCTTTAGGACAACCTAGCTGATCTCTTCACCAAACCTCTTCCTCAAGATACTATTGATCAGCTCCTTACCCATATGGGAGTAGAACCATTGTTGTGTTGGAGCTGAGAGGAGCTATTGGATTGATCACCTCTAGCCCCATTTGATCCCTTTTATGCCCCCTTTTATTCAGCATATTTATATGATATTTTGCATATTTTTCCCACCTTTTATTAGGCATTTTTCCTAGTCATGGACTTCGCCTCAGTCATCGCCTAGACCACCACAAACTCCTGTTTTGGTACGGGGCCCATTCTATGACCTGCACTTCTTCTTGCACCTTGAGATGGTTGCGGCTACCACCCCACTGAGTCACCAAGGGGCATGCACTTCTCTTCGAGCAAAGATGTGGTCTTATGGGAACGAGGAGGCCTTGATAGAAATGATCCCAAAGAACTCATCCATTCTCAATTTGCACTTCTCTAAGTCATACAAGAACATGAACTCCTTGCCCACTATCAACAACAACCATAGAGCTTATTGTGCTAAGCTCAAACAACCATAGAGCTTAGTGTGCTTAGTGTGGGGCCTATGATGTCCCTACACCATCGTGTCAAGAAGAGGATGCCACATCCTCAACACCATAGGGAAAGGCCATCGATCCCCAATTTTTTGCTCTATAGAGGGAGGTCTCCTTAACCCTGAGGTCCTTGGCATCATGTATAAAATTGCCTAAGCTGCAAGGCCAATGTTTCCACCTCCTCATTCAAGTCCACCTCATTGAGGAGGAAGATGAAAGTGGTGACCCCCAGGAGAGAAATTTGGTCCCCAATTTACCCTTCTTTAGGGATGCAACTTCTCCATCGCCAAGGTGCATAGATTCTTGAAAGATTGAGCAACCTTCTTGTGACATCTCTAAATGAAGGGGCACTCAAATTTGTTGATGTAGTGGTGGATAAGGTCACAAGGCACCCACTTCACCTTTCTTGTGTGGGTAACATGATGGAGTGGGGCACCAAGTGCTGCTCCATGTACTTGATGGTCTACTAATAGGCTTTGTGCGTTAGACCAATTGTCTTGGCAAGATCAATGGAGAGGTTGAACATGTAGAAACATTAATTCTGCTTGGGGTAGTCTATAGTGGCAAGGAAATGCATAAAAGCATCGTATTCTGCCATGGCACTAGGATATCTAGAGTGTGGTTTGAGAAAGGTTTGCTAGAAGCTCTAGTGTGTTGTTTCACAAAGGTGTGCTAGGAGCTTTAGAGTATGAGTAGAGAAAAGTAAATCCCAAAGTGGTTATTTATGATTTGAAAGGTGGACATGGCCTTAGTTTGTTCATACATGGCCATTGTTTGGGTGCCCATAACCTAACCTTGTTAGAAATTGATAATTAATATTAATTAATTAATAACATCATTACCAAAAAGTACAAAAAGAGAGCTACTATTGTTTGAGCATCCAATTCTTACTTTTTGTAGACATTGACAATTAAGTTAATTAACACATAACATCATTTTTTCAAAATAGCACAGAAAAAGCACAAAAAAGAAAGCAAGATGGAACTTCTATTCAACATCAACAAATTACATCATTGATGTATCAAAATTTGGGGGCTAAACAAAAAAACAAAAAATCTACATTCAGAGGTTAAACAAAACATCTAAACTCAAATTGTTTGGGAGGTAGTCCTACAATCAAAAGACCATTGTAGGTCATCGGGGAATCCATGACTCATCTACCATAGTGGTTGGATCCATCCGATTTCTAATCTATAAGAGCAGAAAAGGAACCCAATATTAGAAATGAGTGAGCAATCAACAAAGTTAATGCACAACAAGTGAAGGAAAATCACCTTTCTTTTTTTCAATTTGAAGCTTGCCTATGTTATTTCCTTGAACCCCATTATGTTGAAATGCTCATGGAGGTTCGCAAGGCTCGAATGCTTGCTAGAATTCACTCTTTCCACTGAGCCACCGGGCATTCTAATAGATACTTCATTTGGTACAACCTCTTCCTCTGATGCTTAAAGTGGTATCCATTTTGCATGCTTCTTCATCTGTTCATAGTGGAAGCAAACATATAAAGCAAAGCGTGATTTTAATAAAAAAGAGTCGGATGAACCTATTTGTACTTATAGATGTCATTCTTGTGCACCTCTCCACTACTACGAGCAAGGAAAAACATTTGTGTCCCTTCTATCACTTTACATATGAACATGGTGTGAGATTGGGTTAATAAGGAGTGGGAGCTTATCATCAACAACATTACATTAGAACCTGTAGATGATATCCTCACTTGGCTCAAGCCACTCTAGCATTGCCAGCTCTGAAGTGCTTCTCTCTTGAGAGGCGACGTTGTCTCCTCTAGCTTGTTGTGCATGGGGAAGCCTCCTCTTGTTTTCAAAGTTAGGGTATTTTGGTGTTTCCTTTTTGAAAAGTTTCAAATCAAGCATTCATGTGGTTATGGTTTTCCCACGGGACATATTATTAAACTTGCACAAAGCATTACCTTGTTGTGTGACTTTTTTTGGCACAACATTTAGTAATGTCATGACCATGTTACATTCTATGCATTTTGCTAAGTGAACTAGCCTGGTGGAAAAAGGCTATATAGAGTGCCAATGGAAAAAAGGCTATAACTAACTTATCATGTACATAACTTGTCAATATTAATTACACACAATGCTAGCATATGCAAGTTTGGGAGTTAAAACTTTGAAATTGGATATATTTGAGCCCTATAACTTTGACAATGTAGACGTCCTTCCCTCATCAAGGCATCATCTTTAGCTTGGCTCAACCCCTCACACTACCAGAGGATGGCTTTGCTATATAGCCTTGTGATGTAGTGGGAGAGTCAGGGTTTCATGAAATAGGATTTTTTTCTAGTACACGGCTATACACATGGGTACTTCCGCATGTAGCTATACATGTGGCTATAGCCGCATATATAGCTGCAATGTACAACCATGTACTATTACAAAATTAATTCTTTCGTGGAGTGTGCGCGTTTGTGCGCGTCCTTTCTTTGCCCATCTTTTCTCCTAAAAGCCTATGCTAAACTCATTTTCTCTCCTCCCTTCATCTCCCATACCTCGTTTTCTCTCCTCCCTTCATCTCCCATACCTCGAGCATGAAACTCATGCTCTCTATTTATGTGCTTTCATCTCCAAAAGCAGAAGTTTAATGGTGAAGGTAAGGGTTTATTTTCTCTATTCTCTTATGTTTGTTTCAATCTCTATGTGCATACTTAGGTCTTGATTCTTATCTTCTTCTTTTTATTATTCTTCTCACTTGTCTTCACACTTATCTATTTTTTTGTTAATTAACTTTATTATGTGTGCTTGTTTTGTAGGATTAGGTTTTTTGATGCTTGCTTATTTGGCTTTGTTTGCAACAAGAAGGTAAACCCTCTTTTTCTCTTAATATTTTATGCAAGCTCTATGCATACTTCTTTCATCTCTCTTTTTCTTAGTGTTAAATGAATTTTCTCTCTAATATGCCTATGTACATAGAGTATGCATAGCTCTAATTTGTTTATTTTTGTGCTTCTTCTTGTAGATTGGAACTTTTCTTTCAGCGAAAACTCAACTTTTCTTTCAGCGAAAACTCTACTTCTCAATAAACACTCAACTCCTCTAAATTAAGGTAATATCACTTATCTTTCACAAACCCTTTCTAAACTTTTTTATGGTGCACCCTCGGGTGCTTGGGAGCATTTTTTAAATCATGCATGTAATCGTTTTTTAAAGCTTATGCATAAAGCCTCTTGCATAAAGCTCATGAAGCTTTATGCATGAAGGCTTTATGCATTATGGCTTCATGCAAGAAGCCTTTATGCAAGGTGGTGGGCTCTATGCATGAAGGCTTTATGCATTATGGCTTCATGCAAGAAGCCTTTATGCGAGGTGGTGGGCTCTATGTATGAAGCCTTTATGCTTTAGCCTTATGCATAGAGGCTTTAAAAGCATAAGGCATTATGCATAAAGCCCTTATGCTTAACCCTATATACATACAGCTTTGAGGTTTAAGCATAAAGCCTCTATGAATAAGGCTTAAGTAAAGTGTTTAAGCCTTATGCATAGAGGCTAAAGCTTAAGGGCTTTATGCATGAAGCCTTATGTAACATGCATTATGGCTTCATGCATGACGCCTTCATGCACAATGCCTTTATGCTTAAGCCTATACATAGAGGCTTTATGCATAAAGGCTTCATATATAGAGAATTATGCATAAAGGCTTCATGGATGAAGCCATACATAATGTATGTTGCATAAAGCTTCATGCATTACACCTTTATGAATTAAGGGCTTATGCTTAATCCTCTATGCATAAAGCCCTTATGCTAAAGCCTTATGCATAAGGTCTTAATGCATTATGTCTTCATGCATGAAGCCTTTATGCATTATGGCTCTATGTATATGAATCCTTTATGCATAAAGCTTTAAGGCTTAAGAATTAAGACTCTGTATAAAACTTTAAAGCTTTATGCATAAAGCTTTAAGGCTTAAGAATTAAGACTCTATGTATAAAACTTAAGCATAATGTTTAAGCCTTATGCATAGAGGCTTTATGCATAAGGCTTATTCATAAATCCTTATGCATAAAGACGCATGAAGCCATAATGTAGGTTACATAAGGGCTTTATGCATAAAGATTAATTCATATGGCTTTTGTATAAATATATATGTAATTTTTATTAACATATACATTTGCTTAAAATTTTAGATTTTCCTTCAACATAAGTTCAACTTCACAACACAAACTCAATTTATCTTCTTCTCAAGGTAAGAATACTTATCTTTCATAATTCATTTCTTTACTTGTTTATGGAGCATTTTTTAAATTATGCATGAAATTATTTTTTAAAGCTTATGCATAAAGCCTCTTTGCAGAAATATCATAAAACCTTTATGCATGAAGGATTTATGCATAATGACTTCATGCATGAAGCCTTTATGCGAGGTGCACTCTATGTATGAAGCCTTTATGCTTAAGCCTTATGCATAGAGGCTTAAGTATAAGGCTTTATGCATAAATCCCTTATGTTTAAGCCTATATGAATAAATCTTCGAGGCTTAAGTATAAAGCCTCTATGCAGCATAAGACTTAAGTATACTATTTAAGACTTATGCATAGAGGGTTAAGCGTAAGGGCTTTATGCATAAGGGATTAATGCATGAATCCTTATGTAACATGCACCATGGCTTCATACATGAATCCTTTATGCATAAGGGATTATTTCATGATGCCTTTATGCTTAAGCCGCTCTGCCAGACAACCCTGAGACGGTGAGAGGATACCCTCAGCTGAAAATCGCTATCGATATAGCATGTTCCATGTGCCTCCGCAAATATATCATAAAGGATACCAGTTCTTGTTGCTTATTCTCTTATTGTTCATTGAAATTGATCAACTCAAGGTTGTGTAGTATTTTTTCATATTTTTGTGAGCCTCTCTAATCAACAAACACCATTAGACCTTGCCTCTCTCTCTCTCTCTCTCTCTCTCTCTCTCTCTCTCTCTCTCTCTCTCTCTCTCTCTCTCTCTAACATTTTATTGGGGGAATGGGGGATTAGTTTTTTTAGATGTTTTTCTATATAAAGTTTTGATGTATTTTTTTTGGAAAAATATAATTTTCAAATATATAAAGTACTTTTTTAAAAATATGCATGTAGATTTTTTTAAAGCAAAGATATGGGGGGTGTTGGGGGGGGCGTAACTTTGCGCATGGGACAGTGCCTTTTTGAAAGTTTCAGAATGGAGGCCTTTGGATTATGTCCCTTTAGCACATTTCAAATAAAGCATTCATGTGGTTGTGGTTTTCCCATGGGCCAAATTATTGAACTTGGACAAAGAATTATCCTGTGTTACTTCTGACACAACATTTAGTAACATCATGACCATGCTACATTTTATGCCTTTGGCTAAATGAACCAGCCTAGTGGAAAAAGGCTATATATAGCCTTTAAGGATGTCCATGGAAAAAGGCTATAACTAACCTATCATGTGCAAAACTTGTAAATCTATTACTATACACACAATGATAAAATATGCAAGTTTGGAATTGGAAAAATTTGAGGCCAAGAACTTTGACAACACATCCTCTTCCCTCAACAAGGCATCATCTTTAGCTTGGCTCAACCCCTCAATAACTTTCACTCATCGTTAGCTTCATTGGCATCCTTATTTTGTTCCTTGGAAGGTGCTCATCAAAGTCATTACAATGATGAATGTTCCCTTTCTTTGAGATGAATGCCATTATTTAGAGGCCATGCCCTTTGAGTGCATGCTCTCTCTCTCTCTCTCTCTCTCTCTCTCTCTCTCTCTCCATGGCCCCATGTGCAAAGGTGGTGGTGCGGGGTTCAATACTATTAATATATCAAAGGACACCAGTTCTTGTTGCTTATCATCTTGTTGTTCATGCTCTCTCTCTCTCTCTCTCTCTCTCTCTCTCTCTCTCTCTCTCTCTCTCTCTCTCCATGGCCCCATGTGCAAAGGTGGTGGTGCGGGGTTCAATACTGTTAATATATCAAAGGACACCAGTTCTTGTTGCTTATCATCTTGTTGTTCATGCTCTCTCTCTCATGCTCTCTCTCTCTCTCTCTCTCTCTCTCTCTCTCTGTGTGTGTGTGTGTGTGTGTGTGTGTGTGTCTCTCTCTCTATCTCCATGGCCCCATGTGCAAAGGTGGTGGTGCGGGGTTCAATACTATTAATATATCAAAGGACACCAGTTCTTGTTGCTTATCATCTTGTTGTTCATTCAAATTGATCAACTCATGGTTGTGTAGTTGCTTTTCATATTTTGGTGAGCCACTCTAATTAACATCATCATTAGACCTTGCCTCTCTCTCTCTCTCTCTCTCTCTCTCTCTCTCTCTCTCTCTCTCTCTCTCTCTCTCTCTCTCTCTCTCTCTCTCTCTCCCCCTACGCATATAGGTTGCATACTGAGCCTCTAGCAGTAGTGCTCCATCCATCACACCCCCCCACTAGCTCAGTACTTTCATACTTTATTTCATGTTCATTTTGCCATTTTTTTTCTGGACATCCAAAAGACATTGATAGTTGTACATTGATTTGTCTCATAGGTCGAGTTCGGCCTCTAGTAGCCACCGTTAATATAGCTTTCTTTCTCTAGAAACATTGGAGGCAGCCCTCAACAAGATGGCTAATGGAAAAGCATGTGATACTTTGCAGTTGAATGCGGAGATGTTGAAATGGACAACAAAGGAGGCGAGACTGTTTATGTTGCATGTGATACATCATGCTTTTGCATGTGGTTTTCCCCAAGAATGGCAGGAGAATTGGATACAACCGTTGTATAAGGGAGGAGATTACAATTTGCTCACAAACTACTGCACGATTATGGTCAGTTCAGCCATGGCAAAGCTATTCAGCACTATCTTGGAAATGCAATTGAGTAAATGGGCAGAAAGTAATAACAAACGAGCTTATGGACAAGTAGGTTTTCGCCTTGGTCATAACAC
>NC_141068.1:47170474-47242974 GCF_041138505.1 Cibotium barometz
ACATTAACCCTTTTGACTAGTCATATGTCACGATTCTCCAGTGTTGATGTGAGGAATATTCTACCTTTACACATATTTCCGCTATTACCATAAATAGCTCCAATTCCTCTTCAACACCGTTCCTAGAATCCTTCTTCCAAGGTGTCAAAGTGCCATTCTTTTCATCTGCTTCCTTTGGTCTACATGATTTAACCACATGACCAAGCTTCACGATATAAACACTTTGCCTTAGATTTTTCTTATTTTCAAAAGCATCGGGGTTATCGAAGCCCTCTTCCTTACCTTTCTTTACATTTACAGAGGATTTAGTGTAATTACTATCTCTGGCTTTGAAAGGCATCTCCTCCTCCACCAACATTGTGCCAGACTCCTCAAAAGTAAGAGGTAGGTTTTGCACACTTGCATATTCGATGAGGCCACCAAACCATCCTAGTTTGGGGGCAAAACCCTTATACACCTTTATGCCAGTTCTTCATTGGACTTAGTGATCCTCATCCCATCACCATTTGATCTTGTAGATTCTTTATTTGTAATATGAATTGTTCAGTTGCTTCTTCGTCAGAATGTCTTTCTTTTTTTTAGTAAATTTTAAAAAATAAAAGCAAGAGGATTTTTTTTCTTTTTATTTTTTTTTAAAACCATGAAAAGCAAAAAGAGGGGGAGGGCTTATATATAAATATATAAATAAGTTAATAAAAAAGGAGCGAGGATAAGAAAATAAAAATTTAAAAAAATAAAATAAAATAAAAAGAAGAGCAGAAGAAAATTTTTAAAAAGGGGGGATAGAGGGGGGCTTTATGGTTGTCGGCATAGGTGGGGTGGCAAATGAGTGTGTGTGAATATGAGAGTGCTAGGTGCACGTGTCTAGGATGCACATAAGGGTGAAAACATGGGTGCACATATGTGTGCGATACATGTGAGGGTGAAAAAATGGGTGCAGGCATGTGTGGGATACATGTGAGGGTGAAAATGGGTGCACGCATGTGGGATACATGTGAGGGTGAAAAAGTGGGTGCACGCACGTGTACGTAGGCAGAGTGTGTGCACAAAAACATAGGGCTAGGGAAGGATTAGGGATTTTATTTTTGGGGGGAGGGGACTGTTCACCAAATTGAACATGCTTTCTTGCACAAGAGAGACTGGGAGAGGAGAAGAGAAATAGAGCTATCCAAGGGTTGGTTTGGGAACTAGCAATTAGCCAACCCTATGAGGGTTAACTCCCCTATGTGAGGCCGCTAGGGGTTCACTCCACCACTACTTGTATCACTCAAGTACAGCTTCCACAAGCTATGTAAGGAGCAAGGAAAGAAGGAGATATGGTGAGCTCAACCACTACTCCATGCCTTCATGTGTGCAATAGTGAAGATGGGAGAGAAGACAAGAGGAGGGAGAAGGAGAAGCAATCAAAGAAACCATCATCTACATGCACACATCAACAATCAAGCAAGTAAGCACACAAACATGCAAGCTCACCACCATAGCCATAAGAAGAGAGAGAGAGAGAGAGAGAGAGAGAGAGGAAAACTCAATTATCATAATGGGATTGCCCCTTTTCATATTTCATTATATACATGAGCTCTCTTTTTACAATGGCCGGCTGCCCATTTAACCATTGGGGGGCCCAAAACTAATTCCCTAGCTCTATGTACACCTAGGCTTATTCTTGTGGCCGACATTACACGTCATAAACTCGGTCATCCCATATATCTTTTTCATGAAGTGCTTAGCATAGTTACATCAGAATGAGTTACATGAAGCGTAACCACGCTTAAAAACAATGTTAATAGTATGGTTAATAGTATGCTAGGCTTATTCTTGTGGGCCGACATTACACAAGTCATGAACTCGGTCATCCCATATATCTTTTTCATGAAGTGCTTAGCATAGTTACATCAGAATGAGTTACATGAAGCGTAACCACGCTTAAAAACAATGTTAATAGTATGGTTAACAAAGGGCTAGGGTAGGATTATGAGATTTTAAAATTATTTTTATTATGCACAAAAATGGCAGGTTTATATATATTTTCTTTTTTTCTTTTTGAAATCCTAACACAATTCCTTGGATTATGGTGAGATTCGACTATACTGGAAGATCCTATTTTCCACACAATTCAACATCTTTAATTGTTGATATAACTTCTACGATCACGATCCGGCCTCACTGATCTCATGTCTTTGATCACCAATTTTAATTCTCAAATTGTGATCTGACCCTCAATGATCGCACATCTTTGATTGTCAATCCTACTTCTCAAATCATGATATGATTTTACCGATCTCACACCTTTAACCGTCGTCGACATCTTTGATCCTACTTCTCAAAAACTATGATCTCATCTCACTAATCTCATATCTTTGATGGCATGAGATGACCCTTCTAGATCCTCAAAATGCCAAAGGATCCTAATGGAGGCTAGCCCCACTCTTTGGAGGCTGGTAGGCTTTGCTATCAATGTCAGAGTAGGTCCCTAGTGTGTGGCCTTCTACCTTTGTATTAGAATTGTAGCCTTCCTCTGAGAGCAGCGAACCATGGAGAAAGCACCTCTCTATGTTGTGTTTTTTAACACTAGTTTGGTAATAATAGGACAGAAATGTGTCCATGGATATATTTATGTCCTCATTACTATGAACAACTTTATGGAATTATTTGGAACAAAGGTTTCCTTTTTCATATCATCAGGTTACATAGTGAAAGAAAATTAGGGTTTTTTAGGATCACATTGGTTACGTCTAGGCTTTTCAATTCCATAAGAATTCATAGACTTTACATAGTCATAATGCAAAGCTGTTTGGACTATATTTGGATCAAAGGCTTTAATTAGCCAATTTCGCATTGTTTGTGCATTACTTCACAAACATATCTATGGTGTAATACAATCTATCTTAGGCTCAAAAATCAATTAGAAGTCCAAAATTCAGGTCCTAAAGAAAATTCTAAGGTATTTAACTATCTAAAAAAATTTAACTTTAAGGATTTTTATAGCTAATTGAATAATCATAGACTAGGACCAACATGTTCTGTATAATGTTATGCTTTGTTGGTGCATTTTGTGAGAGCTAATCACATATACATCTATCCTTTTAGTAGGCACTTTGTTTTAGAAGAAAGTTTATAAATTTTGAGCCATATTTATTACTATAGAATAAGAGTCTACTTCAAGCATTTTTAGGCATCTCATAAGGCTTTAAGTAGAATACCTATTCATTTTTTAAATAGTAAACACTATTTTCATAAGTTTCCCACTAGATGATCCAAATATAAGCAAAGGTTCATATATGTTATTTTATTATCAATGCGTTTTGAAAGTTGAGACCATCACCTTATTTTTTAACTAAATTAAAAAATGTTTAGATATGAATTCTTGACCGATTACTTTAGTGAAGATATTTATTTATTAGTATAACTAAAGTAAATCACCATATAAGCTCACACTATTATCGTATTTTGGGTGTCAAAGACAACAACCTAAAAGAGATTCTACAAAAAAAATGAATTAATTATTAATGCAATACTTTTTTTGTCATGAAAAATCTCTCTCTCATCTCTTAAATACTATGTAAGGTTTAGGAGAAATTGATGATGAATCAATATCATTTTTTTCTTGCATGTAAGAACCTACGTTGTAAATTCATAACTTTTTTGGATTATAATGCTAGATATACCTCTACTTATGGTGATTTATCAATTATATTTAAGGTTATTTTCATCATTTTGATAATCTTCTAAGGTTTAACACATTCATAAAGACATGCTTTAGAAGAGAAATGATAAAATATCGCTCTCATTCACAAGATATGAAATTTTTAGAGTAAATCCCAGAAAAGACATATTTGTGTCGTGTTGAGCTACCAAACTAGTGTTAATGGTTTGTAATGTTTGTACTACTCTGTCTTCTTCTAGGCACATCTCTTTTAAACTAATTAAAGAATCATCTCTTGTTTTTTGGAAAAAAAGAAAGTTTAGGTGCCAAAATTGGAAGAGGTGAAACATGTACTTATGAGGCCTTCCAAGGGCCTGTTCACACGTACCCTTTGCTTACAACTAGAATGGTTAGCAACTTTTTTAAATTTTAAATGGGACAAGTGCCAAAAATGGGAGAACTACTCCTTTGCTTACAACTAGAATGGTTAGCAACTTTTTTAAATTTTAAATGGGACAAGTGCCAAAAATGGGAGAACTACTCCACTAACTGGTTGGAAACCCTTTTAAGTGTATGAGTTGGGTGCGAGATGGTGGTTGGACTACGAGCATAGCCTAGTGTCACGAGTTATCAAGGTAATAATCTCTCAATTATAGGGCTTCCTTTACTAGGTTTGTGTTGTAACATGTTTATTTATTCTTTTATAAATGTATATTCATAAATTTTTATGGGTGTATTAATTAAATGTCATTGACATGGCATTTAATTAATATAGCCTCCCTCCTCCCCTCCATTCAATGCAACCTTGACCTCAAACGCCCATGGCTACGCGCTCCTCCCCCACGACAACTGCAACTCCCAAGGCTACCCGCTTCTCCTCCATATGACAACCAAAACATCAAAATCATGATCGAGAGAGACAAAGAGAGAATCTGTGGTGGGTAGAGAGGGGGAGAGGGAGTAGCCAGGAGCCTGCCACCCATAGAGAGAGAAAAGGCAGAAAAGAGAGAGAGAGACTCTGTGTAGAGCAAAGACAAGGAGATAAAGGCATGCGATGCAGAGAGGGAAAGGAATAGTCAATCCGTATGCAACATAGAGATGCGGGAACAGGCGAAATGCATGCCTGAGGGACCTTAAATAGAAAAAATATTGCATGCAAATAGAGGATATGCATGTGGAAATAGAAAGGGCAAGGAGACTCATCATTTCATCAATTTTTTTAACTATTAATAATTAGATAGTAAAATATTGCAAATAGAGGATATGCATGTGGAAATAGAAAGGGCAAGGAGACTCATCATTTCATCAATTTTTTTAACTATTAATAATTAGATAGTAAAATAAAATCTTTAAAAAAAACACTCTTATTGTTGAGTAGTGTTCGGGAAAAGATAGGTTTGACTTAGCCCAAAACTTGTTTAAATTTGTGCAAAGCTTGCTCAAATTTGTGAGAGAAGGAGAAGAATCCTATTCAAAATTTTCAAGTTTTAGCTGTTTTTTGCAAAATATATAGAGAAATGCCTTCTCAAAATGGTCAATTTCCTCAATGAGATAGAGAGCCCGGCTGGCCTCTTAGAACACTGGGGGTCAGGGGAGAATCTCAAAACGAGGGATTGGCCGCCATACTGGTGGGGTTGGAGGGGCCCGCTCCAGGACTGGAGAGGGCACGTCACCAATCGAAAAATGCTTAGATAAATGCTCGTATAATAGTTATCTAACAAAACCAAATCCTCCTGAGATCTGTGCCAACCTTACACAAAACAATGTAGCGCTCGGCTCTAGTGGTCTTTTCCCAACTTGGGGATGGTGCGACCGTCTGCCACTCACCGTCCGTTGGGTCACCAAAGTCGAGGCTTGGTGCTCTGTTGCCAAAGGGCCTGCCACTCTCTCTACCCCTTGGTTAGGGTCAACACAAGTATCGGGGGGAGGAACCACCGAAGGCGGGCTCTTGGACTGCCATCAAGGGAAAGCTCTAGCTAAATGACCCATTTGTTTACAAGTGAAACATTGGCCCGGAAGGCCAAAATACTCCACACGCTGCTCTAAGGGGTCACCTCGGAGGCCAGGAATGGATATACAAGGTGGTATAGACTCTGGCGAGGCCATACATATGCAGGGGGATGGAATCCCCACTGCACTCACAAGGACCGAGGCAGTGATAAGGGGGGGGGGACTCCATCACTCTGCCAGTGGCACCACCAATCACCGGGAGAGAGGAAGGTACTCCTTCCTAAGGTGTGGAAAGAAAACTGCCACACCTTAGGAAGGTACTGCTTCCTAAGGTGTGGAAAGAAAACTGCCACACTGGGAAGCTCAAAACGCTAGCCAATGGGTGAAACGGTGGATCGAAGCTGTGCTGCCACCATCGTGTAATGAAGGCCTATGCCATACATAGTGCAAGGGGACTCAATTGCATGACTCGGTCTAACGTCGAACTCCACCTGCTAGTATCCATGTCCTAGAGGGTAAATATTGGTGATCTTTATAGGTTCACCAATGAGTCTGGCTTGAAAAAGATCCCTAAGCTGTCTGCGCGCAGGGCGGCTCTACCAACAACTTTGCAGACCAGGGTGGAGGCCTCAAGTGAGGCAACAATAATGGCAAGAACCTAAAAATCTGCTTCCAGAGAAGGAAATGCAAGCAAGGGTGGCTTCGGTCAGGGATGACGGAGCGGTTGCCATGGAGTCCTCCTAAGGGAGAAGAACAAAATAGACCGAAGCTTGCGAATAAAGCTAAAAACCCTAGAAGCCAAGAAGCACCAACCCGCATAGGAGGGGAGAGAGGAGAGGGGCGGGGAAACGAAGGGAAGAATGGAAAGAAAAAAGGGAGGGGGGGAGGGCTCTGTGAAAAAAGGGGGGGGGGAGGCAAGAGACGGGGGGTGTTCAAAAAAGAAAGAAGAGGGGGAAGGGGGCATTACTAAGCAACGTAGCGAGCGAAGGGGGGCAGGTAGCAAAGAGGGGGGGCGGGCAAAAGAGCGGACAAGGGGCAAAAAGGACGGGAGGATCGTGTAGAGGGGGGGCAGGAAAAAGAGTGAACAAGGGGGCATAGCAGGAAGGCGTAGCGAAAGGGAAGGGGGGGCGGGCAACAGATCGAAGAAGGGGGAGGAGTGGGTAGCAAAGTGATGAAGGGGGGGCGGTAGAGCAAGGGAAGGCGGCAGTAGCGCAACAGGGGGGAAGGTGGGGGTGCACAGCAGGTGGGGGCAAGGGCGCAGGTGACACCACAGAGTGGCATGACATGGAGGACAGGATTAGTGCCCACCAAGCATGCCTACGCCCCCGCACAGATTGTGATTATTCCCCGTCTAAACCCTGACCCAAGACTCTTCAAGTGGAGGGCAATTCCGCTAGTGCCGCATCACACTGAGATTGATATGCGGATTGTCTCATGGAACAATCAAGGTTTAAGGGGGCCTCAATGCGTTCAAAGATGAGGCGTCCTATGAGGTGAGCTGTAGAGGGCTATAGTGGGGAGACCCATAGACATTATTTTCCTGTAGGAGCATCATCTCTCGAAGGGGCGCACCCGCAAATGCGGGAAGATTCTTCTAGGAAGGAGTCACACTTTGTGGTCCCCATCCTTCGGCCACTCAGGGACGTTGGGAAGGGTGTGTATAGTTGTTAGTGATTAGGCAGGAGTCACACTTTGTGGTCCCCATCCTTCAGCCACTCAAGGACGTTGGGAAGGGTGTGTATATTTGTTAGTGATTAGTTGCCGCGCCGACAGTTGGCTCAGGAGTCATTGTCCCGGGGTGTGCACAGTGGATTACCATTACTATTGGAGAGGATAGTGTTAGCTTCCTCAACATTTATGCTTCGAACGCTGCTACAGGTAGAGCGCTCTTTTGGAGTTCAATATGGCAGGCCCTCCCTCAGGCTAACTTTTGGTGCTTGGGCAATGACTTTAACATGATAGAGGCTGCAGAGGAAAGACTTGGAGGTGGCACGACCACAGTTTCAGGAGCAGAGTACTCAGCCTGGGAGGAGACGATTCTTGCAATCAGGGGACAGTACCCTTGGTATCTTCCAGAGTTTGGGCGTAGCCCTAGGAGCTATTGCTTCTCGATATATCGGATAGGAGGTGCACCGGCACAGGTTTTATGTTGATGAGTGGGCTTGCAGCCAAGGGGGTATGATTGGTATTTTGGTAGGTACTTAATTTTCTAACCTCAATTATTTTGTGCGTAGAGGACCCCTAGAGGCATGATAGGCATGTGAGCTTGAGGATTCCGGACAGCCTCATTCAGGACCCTGAGATATGCACCAGGATAGAGAAGATATGGGCGGGATTGAATTTCCTTTTAGGCTCTGCTGTGTGCATATTAGATGAGGGCTTAAGGAAGATCAATAGTTTCTTGCATAAAGCAGCCGAGAGCCGATTAGAGGGTTTCTATGAGCAAGAGAGGAGTTTTGCCTCTTTACAGCGGCTTCAAGAGAGGTCCTCGCCAGTGGATTGAGAGTCAGCTTGCCGCCGCTTGAGCTATTGTTCCAGATACCCCTAGGTAAAAGCCATCGCCACCACGGACTTTTTTCGATCCCTCCTCACTGGTGCCCTAGCATCTCCACAGGTGGTGGACGCATGCAAAAGGGTATGGCGGCATACGAGGGAGGTGGTTCCCCCTTCTCTTCAGTCATTCTTATTGTGACACCATTTACTATTGAGGAGTGTGGAAGCATTGATGACACTTCCTAGGGGCGAATGCCTGGGGGTGGACGCTAGTCTCCTTCTTTCTTCGCCATTGGGACCTCGTGGAAGGTGGCTTTCAAGCTGCCTTCAATGAGATTATGATCACATGTGCCATGCAAGAGAGGCTCTTAGAGGGCTTGATTCACTTAATTCCCAAGGAGGGTGGTGATAGATTGGAGATCCGGTAGTGGAGACCCATCACTCTTCTAGGGATAACCTATAAGATCTTGGGGGCCAAGGCCATCAGTAGGAGACTTCAGCCTTTTCTCCCAAATTTGATCCACAACACTTAGACCGGCTTTCTTCATGATCGGAGCATTCTGGACAACATCTTTACCACCTAGGAGACGATAGCTTCGGCCAAGATGTGGTAGTAGGACCTCATTGTGCTACTCCTAGACTTTGAGAAAGTTTATGTTAGGGTGGATTGGAGCTTTTTGGAGGGAACTATGAGGTGGATGGGATTCCCCATGGAGTGGATTCGTGGAGTCTCAGGATTTTACTTAGCCTCACACAACTAGGTTCTCATTTAGGGAGCCCGTGTGGCGACAGATTCCCCCTCTCCCGCTCAGTTAGACAAGGCTATCCTTTGGCACCTTACCTCTTCCTATTCGTTGCCGAGGCCATGATTAGTTTTCTCTCTACCTACTAGCAGACTGAGATTCAAGGATTGCGTCCTCCCCTCCGCACGTAGGAGGAGGAGCTACTGGACTCAAAGTTTGCAGACGACACATGAGCTTTTCTTGTAGGAGATGTGGGGAATGTACAAAGATTTGCGGAGGCAATTGAGGTTTTCTGCGGTGCATCAGGAGCACAGATCAACTGGCACAAGTCTTGTGGTTTTTGGGTAGGCTCAGCACGCCCCGACTTGGTGACCAGTTGAGGATTTCTAGTGGATCCTGAGGGGCACCCCAATTCGATATCTCGATTGCCATGTTGGCATTAATATCTCTCTCGAGTAGCCGGGTGGCATTGATATCTCAGTTGCCAAGTTGGCATTGACATCTCACCCCGCTTCTTTTGAGTATTTGGAAGAAGCTTCTACATTGGAGCTCAGCGAGGCTCTCCCTCCCTAGTAGGCAACAGTGGTGGTGGGGAACCAGGTACTTCTTTCCACCATGTGGTACATCACTTCATACTGGGCCTTTTCTTGGGCATGTATTGGCTAGGTACAACAATTGATCCTGAATTTATTATGGGCTAGAAGTGATGGGAGGCCAGCTAGGGCCAAGGTGTCATGGAGAGTGATTATTCAACCACATCGTAGAGGGGGGCTAGGCCTCATCGACTCCACTATTCAGAGCCGCGCCTTGCTGGGCAAGCTGATTGTTAGAGGCCTCCATCCCAGTGTGGTGAGCCCTGGAAGGATTTCCTATTGGCTAGCATTTCAGCTCGCACTCCGAGTCCCGGGGGCCCTTAGCCGGCAGAGTACCAGATGGATCTTGACAGAGATGTGAGCCCATGGTTTTAGCCTGGCTTTTGAGGATAAATTTGCAGCCAATTTAGTTCATGCTTTGAGAGCACCTTAGGCTTGCCCTCAGATAGATAGCTCCAGATACCTCAGAGGAGCAGCTTCGGTAGCCTTTGGTCTGGAACCCCCTGATCCGTTTACCCAGTGGCCTTATTCTAAGGGCCTAACTGCATGTTTCTTGGGGCGCCTTGAGCATGGGGCCAACCAGGTCTCTTGGAGATTGGATCGCCCACCACAGGCACTTACCCTCGGAGGTGCAGGAGAGAGGCCTGCCAGGGATCCGGGGTAGAGATAAGCTCAACACTGACATGGCTGACTCCCCCAGACCCGACCCCCCAGTGTGGCTAGGCATGTTTACCAGACACGATATCCTCATGGCGGTCCACAAAGCAGATGAGGACAGTGGTATGCTCACTTTCTCTATTGGATCCCATGGGCAGACTAGAGAGATCTGAGCTTCCCTTGGAAGATTTTAGTGGTTGCACCTTGCAGAGGGTGAGGGTGTTTGGTTTTCGATCACGGGAATGGCATATTGATTTAGCATCGGCGATGCCCCCTTCTTTGCATATACTGCGCGGCTAGGCTGCAAGATCCAGATGCCTGAGATAGATGGCACATCGACAGCAGCAGCACATTGGCAGTCTCAGGGCCTCTCACAACATTTCCTTTCAGATTTTTGGAAGAGACTCTAGGACAGCTTTCGGCCAAGAAAAATCAACCTCTTTCTTTGGTTGATGGCACATAGGAGTTTGGTGATCAGTTGGCTAGCAGTTGGTGGTCGACTTGCCCGCGGTGCATGCCCGTGGTGCAGTCACCTCCAGGAGACTCAAAGACATTGCCTTTGGGATCACCCGAAGGCACAATAGATTTGGTAGCGGATTCTCTGCATCTTTGCTATGGATAGGGCATCGACCTAGAGATGGGAGATTTGCAGTAGCAGCAGTAGTAGTAGCATAACAGCCTGGCACATTTGGCATGCTAGATGCCAGCGAGGTCATCATGGGTACCCACACTCCATCGGCAGAGACCATCAGGATCATATGGCTTGATATCATTCACACCCTTCGCGGTCAGTGGGGGAAGTTACAGGGAGGTTCTGATCGCATACGGAAGCGGCGAGAAGCTTTCTTGAGACTTTGGAGGCATGGCCCTTTCCTCATAGATAGAGGTGGTAGTTAGAGCCTTCTCCTCACAAAGCGGCTAGCCGGAGGAAAAGCTTCTCTTCCTCTCATGATCATTTGATTCCCACTCTTAAATGAGGCAAGTTTGTATGTAGCCCTTTGTGGTTGTATCTAGCCCTTTGTGGCTGTTTTTTCTTTAACTAATTGAAGGATCTTTTTCTTGAAAAAAAAAACTTATCATGACCCAAGTTGGTTGTGAGTGAATCCAACCAACTATGACACGTGTGAGGCGTGTAAGAAACGTGTAAGTTTGATTGTGAGTGAATCCAATCAACTCTTCTAATTAATTGTTGAGAAGGTGACCTAAGTGTGGTATAAGAGTGAGTGAATCCAACCAACTATGATATGTGTGAGGCATGTAAGAAATGTGTGAGTTTAATTGTGAGTGAATCCAATCAAATCTTCTGATTAATTCTTGAGAAGGTGACCTAAGTGTGGTATAAGAAATAAGGGTGAATCTGATTAATTCTTTAGAGGGTGACCCTAGTTGATTGTGAGTGAATCCAACCAGTTGTGACACGTGTGAGACGTATGGTGTGAGTTTGATCAACTCTGTGAAGACATGCGATGGGTATAAAGACATTGTGAGTGAATCCAATGTGGGAGTTTGATTGTGAGTGAGTCTGATCAACTCTAAGACACGTGTGATGCATGTAAAGGTTGTGTGAGTTTGATTGTGAGTGAATTCGATCAACTCTAAGAGACATGCGATATATGTAAAGACATTGTGAGTGAATCCAATGTGGAAACGATTAATGTGTTTAATCACCTATGTGTGCTGATAGTTACAACCGAGGATAGTTGTCTTCTCAACCGAGAGAGGACTATCACGGGAGTGAGATTTTTCAAATATTTTATCATCCATTTTTTGTAAAAGAAGCTTGTAGAGTAAGCAAGGACTAAAATAGCCATGTAACCTATTTTTGAAGTAATAAAATCTATAAATACTCAAGTGGAGTTGCTTTTGGCACACACTTGGGGGGGACAGTTAGGACCTAATCTAGTGTCTCTCTCTCGCATCTGTATTTTTTTGTTCAACACGCTTCCCGAGGTCCATGGTTTTTTCGTTTCACACGGCTTGGCAAACTCGATAGAATCTTTGAACATGGTTGGCCACCGTAGGCCGTGCTGGAACAAGAGGTCACCGGAGATGTGTCCTGGATAGTGACCACCACCAAGTCCTTCGTAGGCATCTTTGACCAGGTGTGGCAACTTGTCGGTGTGAGGTTGACACACTGCCATAGAACATCAGCATGACCAACCTTGTAGAGCTAACAAGATATGAGTTTGAAGGGCCGGCTTCACAAAAAGCCAAGGCTTGCATTGATTGTAGAGAGAGAGAGAGATTAAGATTTGTTGAATTGGCCAATGTTAACACCATCATCCAAGAGAGAAAATAAAAATAATATTTCTTTATCTAACCTCTAGACACAACCCAAGATTGATGTAAAGGTGACCTCCAACTTTATAGAGTTTTTGAACATTAACTACACTTATGTAGGGCGCATCGTGGTAGGTTTGTCAGGTGAAGCAGCCTACAATAATTTTGAATAACTGCTATTTTTATAGCAAATCAAAAATATGCATTTGAGTCAATTAAATCAGGCTATTCTAATTTTAAATAATGCATAATTTGATAACCAAAAATATAGGAAACTTAAGATTAAAAAATGACCAAACATATTAAAGAGACAAGATCAAATCATGTTAACAAACATTTCTTTGACTAGAAAAACGACCCTCTTGTCAGAGTATCTCCTACGTAAGGTAGGACCCAAAAAAAGAAAAAAGAAAAAAGAAAAAAGTTGATATGGTGGTTCCACTAGTGTACATCATTTTTGGTTATGTGAAAGCTCATGAGAATCAATACACACTATAACTGCCAATTGCATTGTGGGGAAACATTATTCCTGAATGAAGGGCAACGAGGAATATAGGCTTTAGCTTCTTTGTCATTTCTTAAAGAGGCACCATGCTTGACTTTTGGCTCACAACATCCTAATCTTAGATTATTGGGGTGGTCAGAGTTCTACATATATACAATGTCATTGGTCTTGGGTGGCAAAATCACAAACATACAGCCTTACCACTCGTCTTCAACATATTAACGTGTATTATGGGTGGGATTTATTCTACATCATAATGTCCAAAATGTATATTAGGTTATGACTTTATATAGATGCTACACTTCATTTTTACTATTTACACTAGTTGCCTTTTCCTTGTCTTCTTCCTGCAGTAGCTATTAGACCGGGTTGGATGGTGGCAATGAAGTAGGTGCATGCAAGGAGCTATTAGACCGGGTTGGATGATGTTGCCACCATGTTCACAATGTACCAAAGTTGACATAACTGAAGGAGCTCAATGGCCAGAGTATGTTTTGCTAGTAAGTACTTTTGAAGCTCTAAATCTTCTGATTAAAAGATAGATGACGGCATGTGCATGCAAGAGTAAATGGGGTCAACACATCAACGTGCATCCATTATATGACTTAGGAGCAATGGGTGTAACTTGAACGTAGATTTGTGCTTTCACCACAGTAGGGATTTGTCTGTGTGATGTCTGGAATACAGCCTTCTACACATTGTTTAGCTTAAGATTATTGCCTTCCAAGTTTACTAATACACCAGCATGAGTATAGATCTGCCCAACACTGGTTACTCCAAGTGAGGGAGTTGACCCGGTTGGTCGAATACACAGAAAGGAAGAGCTCACCCCCAACACTAGAGCTTCAACTTACTGGGGCTTAACCAAAGTGCAAGCTGAACCTCGGACACTAACTGCAAATTAGATAAAATAACTTCAAAATCCGAAGTACAAGTAGGTATTTACTTAGCTTCCACAGTACATACAGGTCTGAAATCTTAAAATCCAAAAGCACACTAATTGTAACATACTCATCAACCATACCAGCCCTAACACCTCAAACTAAGTGTTGAATCATCCCAAGAATAAAGAATATAATGAGATCCTAAGTGTTTTATCATCCCAAGAATAAAGAATATAATGAGATACATAGAATCAACAATACAAAAAGGTCCATTTGGTTTTTAGCATTTGCATGGGCCTCCTTTATAAAGAGGAAAACTGCAGAGATCAATCCTACCTAGCTGAGATTGGGTAGAGAGACTTTTCTTTTAACATCCTTACTCGGCTGCTGTTTTGATACATAGCTTCAAGACTGCCTTTTATGCTGCCCAGGCGATGGCTCAGCATCCGGCTTTAAAGGCCGAGTCTTGGCCAATTTCTCTTTCACATCTGAAACCGTATTAGTGTGAAGACTTCCTCCAGGTGATCTCGTTCTTGGAAATGGCTTGTGCTTGTCCTTAGAGGTGTCAAGAGAAACCTTAGAGTTCCCATACTTTTTAACACTTACCACAGCTGGCCGTTTCACGATTATTTTCTTTCTTGTATTGCCTTCCTGAGCCCCTGTTTGTGAACCTTGTTTACAACTCTGATTTGGGGCGTGATTCTTATCAGGTTGGCCACTAATCCAACGATCCAGCCAAATCCAACTCCATGTGGAGTTGGCGAGTTCACAGTCAAAAAAAGATCCTGAGTTGAGCTTTGAATTTGCTCTCCACTGTGATGATTTCAACTGCCGATAAGGACTCTCTCTCTCTCTCTCTCTCTCTCTCTCTCTCCCCCCCCCCAAAAAAAAAAAAACACACACACACACACGCACACACACGCACGCACATACACATGAAACAATAAGAGCATGAAGAGTTTAATGAAGTATGTGCATGCAAGTTCAATAATAATAAAAATTTGGAGGGGGGGGAGGGGCGGGCGGAAGAGAAAGGGACTTCTAATAAGCAAGAAAGAACGAGTACAAAATCACGGCTGAAAGCCTCTCTAAGATGTGCACTGCCTACAAGATGCAGCGGCAATATGCCACCGTGCCAAAAGAGCTCCCACTGGGAATACCCCAACCACACATCTCCATAGAAATAGTCATTGCTTGAGAGGCAATCCGCTCTTCCAAATTCTTTTCAATTCAGCTTTCCACCAAGCAAGAGATTTCGACATATGTGAGAGGTGATCTGCATGATCCTCAATCCATGGGGGCGGTAAGAGAAACTTGTAAGCCTTGGGTGTAGACAATTGGTAAAAAGGCACAGGAGTACATCTTGGAAGTTGCCTATCAAAACGCCAATCCTGAAGTCTTTCTGCCTCTTCAAGCATTGGGACTGGCTGAAAAGGTTGCATCATTTCCGAAATGACTCTCTGGGTTGGCATGTGAATACTTTGAAACAACATCTGATTTGGAGGCCTACCGGACCATTGTAGATTACATAGGATAGCTTGCCAATCTTGAATAAGATCAGCCACATATGAAGAGCCCGGAATACGGCCAATGAAATGCCCAAAGACTATATCATCATAATTGATAATCCAATGCCCATATGCATTTGTACGCATGTTAGTGTGCATAGCTCCCAACATACGTGCTCATGGCTTGACTTGCTCTATAAAATCAGGTAGAAGAGTGGCCTTCCTTGCCAATAGATGATAATGAATATTCAGAACATTAAGCCCACAATGAATTTTGGGTGAATATATGAGCTCTTGCCTTAGCAAACGTAGCTCTTTTCTATCCGCTTTGGTTTTCCATAGGCATTCCATTGCTTTAGACATGAAATTGTCAATTTGTTTATGCAACCAAGGTAATAGTGGAAGATAAAGCTGCACATATGCCATGATAATTAACTACACTATCCACAATCGTACATGTAGAGACCACGTAGATAATTTCCAATATTCAATTTTACAGTGGAATCTGCCCATCACCCATTGAGTCTCATCCTTCAAAGACAACTCCCAACCAATGGAGTAACCTAGATGCTTGACTATCTCATTAGGTGGCAGTCACAAAATCTGATGCCAATCATAATTTTTCAAAGGGAGCAACTTGGATATTTTAAAATTCACATGCAATCCTACATTCAAACCATAGAGGGACATTGCTTTCATGAGAGCCCTTACATCAACCTCCGTATTCTTGGAAAAAAGAAAGAGTCATCAGAATAGGCCTCTGTGTGCATGTGGTGCTTATGTGTGTGCTTGTGCATGTGCGTGCACGTGTCTGTGAGATAAGCAGAAGTTTATGTCAAGTGTATGTGTGACATGCACGTAGGCACACACACAGACTTGATAGACTTCCACACCAACAATCATCAAATGCAAAGGAATCTTTTGGTTGAAGCATCACTCTTCAAGTGTCCTCCATGCCATCTAATTTGAAGATGCAACATGAGATCCAATGCTTGTCATAGCGAGAGGCTGCAACTTAGATTGTAATTGTTTGCGTTTGGGTTCAACAGACGAATCCCGTCTACGATAAGTAGCTATAGACTATGCCATGAAGGAAAAGAAAGAAAACTCACAGACACACAGGATTTCACATGCTTTTTTTAAACGTAAAAAACCAGTGTTCTATTACCAAGGAGAAAGAAACATGGGGAGGATGAGAAGTCATCCAATGAAGAAAGCTAGAAACAGTGGAAAAAAACCTCAAACTGTAGGGTATCAATAGCCTCCAGTTGTGTTGACAGTCATGTAGGAACTGGTGAAGACTGACACGAAAGAAAGCATAAGCATCTACAGAAGGCTGTTGAAACATAATATGGTTCCTAGCCTTCCAAATAGTCCCCAATATCTCATCCAGATCATGAAAGTGTCAAATCCAGCCATGCAAGATGGCAAAACACCAAAAATCCAAAAGAGTTTTCCTTTTTTGAAGGATGGAAAACGTTCTTGGAGATTGCGAGGTAGTGCTTGCAAGAAAGTCCTGGACTCTGTGCAATGCCAAAGAAGATGTGGAATGGACATCCACATCTACAATATCTATCACTGGAGATATGTCGTTTTGCCAAAAAAGTGGAAACTAGAAGTATTTTCACAAGGCATCTCCATAAGAATAGATCTCTTTGAGAGGCAATTTACAACCCCAGATTAGTCGAAGCCTTTGTTTCCACCATTTAGTATTCTTATGCATTCCCCATAAAGTATCAACATGAGGCTCGATCCACAAGGAAGGAATCAACAATTTGTACACATTACTTGCCCAAAGTGCATCCAATCGAAGAGGATTGTTATGACCAACAAGTTGCCAATCATGAAGTTTGTCCTGATCATCCACCAGTGGGACGGGTTCAAAAGGCCACAACATTGTAGTAATAGTTTTCCACGCTTGCCTGTGATGCAGACCCAAGTTATGTTTCAGACAAGCTTGTGGGAAAGTCAACACAAATCCTTGATCTGTTACGACATCCGCCACAGTGTTAACTCCAATGGAGGCCAAAAAGCAAGCCCTTCATGGTTCCCATACTACCAAGAGTTGAGGAAACACCAAAGCCCAATGAATGCTTTCCAATCAAAGAGAATTCCCAATCATTGCATCTCTACCATGCCACTGAATATAGAAGACAAGGCTAATTTCCAATCATGAAGAAGGGAAGATGCATAAGGGCATCCCGTAATTTTTCCTTCAAATTTACTAAGCACTACTTGTGCCAATTGCCATGAGCTCTAGTCTTGATAGAAGCACACATGTCTGCAGGCATTATGGATACCGAAGTTGAAAAAAAGTGGGAATCATGGTGGCCTTTCTTGCGAAGAGATGATAATGCAAATCAAGTATATTTAGTCCACCGTGTGACCAAAGGTCGTCTCAGAAGACCCAGTACTCTTGTATGATGCTTGGTTTTCCACAACAAATCCAAGGCACTGACATAAAAGTATCAATATCAATTTTACGCCAAATCAACAACAGCAAGTAAAATTGCACATAGGCCACAATGATCTGAGACGCACATGTAAAAGCCATGTAGAAAGCTTCCAATATGCTATCTTGGCCATCAATTTGTTCAATACCCAATGAATGGCATCTTCCGTAGACATACCATGCTAGCGGATATCCCAAATGTCTAACCAGGTGGTCTGGTGAAATAATTCATACACTTTTTTTTTTGTTTTGTGAAACCATTGTTCATATTAAACATATTGAACAATAAACTAGACGGTCACAGTCACCCGAAGCAGGTGGAACTATGAGAACGAGCTAGAAAAACTGGGAAAATTCTTCAAACTGCTGGAGAGAAAGCTCATCAAGATCATAGAAATCTCGAAGAGACCGAAATAGGGCAGCACGGAAATAGGGGAAGGGATGAACAACATCACCAAAAAAGTGCAGATGATTTCTGGTGGAGTAGATAGTCCAAAGAGCCCAGAAGCGCACCCATGCAAAGAAATTATCATATCCCAGTAAAGCCGGGGACAATTTACCAAAAATCCCAAAAAGGCGCCCAACACGCTGTCGAGGGAAACTATACTGTAGCAGTGCTGTCAAATGTTGAAGAAAATCGCGGGAATGCAAGCAACTCCACAACAAGTGAGGTACAGTCTTGAGCATAAGGCGGCAATACCGACATCAAGCTGGAGCAATATGCCTTTGGGCCAGTAGAGTGCCAACCAGTAGCGCGCCCGTAATGCATCGCCAAAAAAAGACCCACTGCTTAAGTGGCAACTTTGACTTCCACACCTTTTTTAAAGTCAATTTCCACCAAGGCAAAGGCTTAACCAAGTGCCATAGCATGTTCCCATGTTCCACTATCCAAGGCTGAGTAATGAGCAAACAATAGGCCTTGAAGGAAGTGAGGAGATGGAATGGGAACGAGGAATAAGCCGGCTGTTGACGATCAAAATGCCAATCTTGTAATGAATCCTCCTCCTCAAGAGGGGGTACCAACTAAAATGGAGCCAGAAGTTCAGCTATGGCACGCCATATCGGCCTATGATGCATGCCCAGATGCCATTGTCTAGTGGCCTTGGGGAAAGAGAGAACCATACCATGCTCATCAACCACATCTTGTACCATACGTATTCCCAAAGTCGATAGATGATAAACCTTTCTTGGGTGATCCAGCACTAAAGGCCAAGGAAAGGCTTGACTCCAATGAATGCTCTAGGATCGGAGCGAGTTCCCTGTATGTTGAGTCTACCTGACCAATGGATGAAACATAAGATCTCCTGCCAAGCTGTAATCAAGGAAGTGGCATGAGGGAAACCTGGTATGCGCGCAGTAATATGACCAAAAATGACATCCGAGTGATCCAAAACCCAGTGACCATAAGCATCTACTGTCATGTGTGCACACATGGCTGCCAACGTCTTTGTCCAAGGCTGTATTTGATAGACAAAGTCAATAAGCAATGTGGCCTTACGTGCCGGCATGTGATAGTGAATGTTGAGAATGTTCAGGCCCCCATGCATTTTGGGCGAGCACACACAAGCACGTTTGTGCAGATGAAGTCCTTTGCGATCCGATTGTGTTCGCCAGAGACAGGCAATGGCACAAGACAAATGTATCAATCTGCTTGCTAGTCCAGGGTAACAAAGGAAGGTGAAATTGAATGTACGCCATGATGATTGACCGGACAATTCGCAAGCGGACATGTAAAGGCCAAGTGGATAGCTTCTAGTAATCAATTTTGCATTCCAATCGAGACAGCACCCATGCCACGTCATCTTTCAAAGAAACATCCCAACCAATCGGATATCCCAAATGCCTGACCAAACTGATCGGGTGGAACAATCTGACCTGCCAAAGATTAGAATGCCAAAGATAGTGGCGGATTGATAATAGCTTCGACTTTCAAAAATTGACATGCAACCCAGCTGCCAGCCCATAAAGCAAAAGGGCATCCATATATTGTTGCAAATCCGCTGGGGTATTTCTAGGGAAGGAGTCATCAGCATAGGCATGTGCCACAAAGCGAGAACCATCCGACATCGCAATACCATGCAAGCTGCCCTACTGGGTAAGCTTGTCAATATATAACAGCAAGGGGTGTGTTGCAATGGCATAAAGCAACGCACTAAGTGGGCAGCCCTGACATACCGATTTACCCAAGGTCCAAGCGACCGAAAGTTCCCGTCCAAAAATGCATTGAGTAGTACCCCCCTAGTATAGCCAATAAATCACATTTTGCATTTTGGGTCCAAAGCAGTGGATAGTGTCAAATGCCTTAGCAATATCCACTTGCATGATCAGGATATCATGGTCGGTGTACTTGGCATACTTAATACCTATGTAGGCATTTGCCATGTTGTCCATACTTTGCCGCTTGGGAACAAAGCCGTATTGTGTCGGGTGCAATCCCGAGTGAAGGTAGCCCTTAATGCGATTAACTATCATTTTTGTGATGAATTTATAAACAACTGGCATAAGAGAGATGGGACTCCAGTCACCTATATTCTCACAGAGTTTCTTTTTTGGGAGCAATTTCAGCAAGCCTTCCTTCCAAGAATGAGGCAACATGTCATCACGCTAACATTGATTGATCATGCATAGCAATGGAAGCTTCAATTCCGGCCAAAATGTGTCAACCGTTAAACCATCCCACCCGGGAGATTTTCATTTGCCCAAACCTCTAAGTGCAGCCTGTAGTTCTTCCTCTGTAAAGGACTCTTCCAAGCCTTGCACCTAATCAAGTGATAGGATCGGTGCAACCTCATCCAAAAGCATAGTGCAAGCAGCCAATGCACCCTATGTAAGTGGCATAGGACGAGCAAACAAATCCCTGAAATGAGAGTGACATTTTTCCGCAAGTTGTTGCTTGGTAGAGGTCCACGTGCCCTCAGACAACCACCAAAGTCGAAGGAGGTGAAGCTGCTGAAGCCTATCTTCGGGCCAAAGGAGACACCATTGCAGAAGGATCTAGAGCGACCCAGTCTATTTCCCATGAGAAAACAGGGAGGCTATTCCCAGGCCTGCTTTTTCAGATATGCAGCTTCCTCGAGACAGGTAAGGGAAAGGAAGGCAAAGGAGACTACATCAACCGGCAAGATGGACTTCAAGCCGGGAGAGAAGAGTGTTAAGCTTGATGCTTTTCATGCAAAGCGGGATACCCAGAAAGCTTTATCCTTTGTAAAGCAATTTGATGCTGCTTTTGGAGGTGACAACATAGTCACATGGGAACGCCATTCCATAGAGTAGGAACGAGGGAACGTGCCATGCATAACGTTGGGAACGTTGGAACGTGTTAAACGGGCTGGTTTTTAGAAGCACTGTTATTCCGTTCTTGGAATGTGAACAGGGTTCTTGGAACGCTGTTTCTATAGATGAAACGCTGGGCAAGAACGTTACGCGTTTTTTTTTCCTTTAAACATTTAACAAGCTGCCCAAACATTGGGAACCCTTTAAAAAAGGCCCAAAATTAAGCCCAGGCCTGCAGGCTATTGGACGGTCGTCACTGTCCTCGCCGTCGACTCGTGGACATACCGACTCCGGAGATCCTGTGGGGAACCGGCCGGCAGCCGCACATATGAACAGGGGACCTACTACGACCTGATTTTTTGGCCTCTTTTAAAGGGTGCCCAATGTTTAGGCACCTTGTTAAACCTTTTTTTTTTTAACGGCCTGTTGCAACAGTAGGAAAAAAACGGCGAATTGCAACGTTAGGAAAAAAAACGGGTGGTTGCAACGTTAGCATGAAAAAACGTCATTCTCAACGTTCAGAAAAAACGTACCTCTGTAGCCTGGTCACCGTAGCACATTCCAAGACTCAAGTACACTCAAGTACAGTGCACATTCCAAGGCATTGGCAGCATTGAAATTTGAGCTCAAGACACTCTCTCTATCCAGTTGGGCAGATCTAGACGCCCGAGGGTTCGCGGATCCTCACATTGGAGACAGTGCCTACACCGGAGGATTCAGAGCATCATTGCGAGGCATCGGGCTCGTCCGACCAGGCATCTCACTATGGGGTAGATATCCAGGCCATCCGGCAGAGACCCATGCTAGAGCTCCTATGATGATTACGACTCCAGCCATATACTGTTGTACTCACTGTCACTTTTGTACTCCCCCATATTCATGTATTCATGTATCCATGTACTCAGGTACCCCATTTTGACTAGTAGCATTAGCTTCCCACTCTCCCTAGTTGCTGCTTCCGGATGCCCCCTACTGATGTATTGTGGGGCTAGATACTTACCTTCAGTTCTTTCTTTTCTTTTCCAGACAGTGTATCAGATGTCACATGGTTGTAACTTTGGTCTCATAGGTCACTTTGGCCTTTTGAAGACGTTAATATAACATTTCATTTCATTTCATTTCTCTCTCTCTCTTCTAGATGTCCTTCTTTTTTCGAGACATCCAGAAGACATTGACAGTTGTACATTGATTTGTCTCATAGGTCGAGTTCAGCCTCTAGTAGACGTTAATACAGCTTTCTTTCTTCTTCTTTCTCTCTCTCTCTCTCCATTGAGGAGGAACAAAGAAGAAAGACAAGGGAACTTCATGTGCGGATCACGGGTCTTAAGGACGGTGACAATGTAGAGGAGGAAGCCAAAGATTTAGACACATGCATGGGCATTTTGAGGCCTACACACCGGGGGCTTGGAGAGTGGGCAAGAAAGACAAGAATGGAGGAGAGAGCTCTCATTTTACGCTTTCCCACCTTGGAGGCCAAGAAGGATTTCTTGGCCAAGCGCTCCGCCCTTAAGAAAATGGGCATCTTTTTAGGAGATGACCTCACCTTAGCACAGCTAGCACATATGAGGGAGTGCATGTCGGAGATTAGGGCAACCAGAGAAAAAGGAAAGCTAGCATTTTACAGAGGCAGAGTGGTGATACTAGAGAAACGCACCACTTGACAGTGCAAGACCTATGGGACCAGTCTGAGACTTGCAGTATGGAACTGCAACAGAGCATTGAGACTGGATGTGGGGGCCTTTGAGGACAGCTTCAGACAGGGACATCATCTTCTACTCGGAGACACATCAGGCCCCAGGCAGCACATTACCGAGAGTGGCGGGATACAGATGGGAGACGACTTGTAGACAGGAGGCCTGTTCGAAGCATGTTGGTCGCGGATCTGGAGGAGTTGTAGTTCTTTTTAGAGAGGAGCTTCAGCCACTCATCCATGTTATGCGTCGTGATGAGAGCGCGAGGTACATGTGGGTCAGAGTGAGGTCAGATGAGGGTAGACCCCTATACATTGCTATATGTTACTTTCCACCCAGCACATCTCATTATGCAGTGCCCAAGGGGCAATCTCCATATATGATTCTAGATGAGGACATATGGGAGTTCTCCAGGGAGGGAGATGTTATCATACTTGGGGACTTTAATGCTCGAACGGCTCAGTACCAAACCTCCTTCTTTGACACTTTGGAGGAGATGTTGAGAGAGAGAGAGATGTGGAGGAGATGTGTTTGACCCAGAGATCACAGGATGAGGTGGAGTGTACTGAGTATGGGAGATACCTCTTGGAGATGGGGACTGCACATGGGCTGGCCATTTTAAATGGCCTAGAGAGGTATCCACTTGCCAGTGGCTTTACTTGCTTTCCACATAGACATGGGGCCAGCACAGTGGATTATGTTTTAGCCTCACCAACCTTCATCCCGAGTATCCAGGATTTTGCGATTGGCCCAGGCCCATCGGAGTTACGGTGGATCATGCACTTCTCTCCTTTACGGTGGATTTCCACTACAGTACCTGCCAGGTTGGTCAGTCCTATCACCCGAGATATACCTTCTATAGAGAGACTCATGGAGTATACACTGCAAAGATCTACAGCTTGTTGAGTGCAGAGGATCCACAAAGGCTCTGCAAGGCCTTTGACACAGTGCCCAGAGCTAGATTGATGCGCAGGCTGCAAGACTTGGGGGTTCCATGTGAGCTCATTTGGTGTATTATGGCACTTTATGAGACAGTAGTTGGGCAGGTGCAGACTTCAGAGGGTCTCTCCCAGCCAGTACACTCCACTATAGGGGTGAAACAGGGCTGCCCGCTCTCTCCGACTCTATTTGGACCATACATTGATGAGATCTCTGATTATATTGGGACACGAGGGGACAGAGGAGCCCAGTTGGCTGGCACTTGGATACCTCTGCTCTTATATGCTGATGATATTGTGCTTATAGCACACTCACCAGAGGGTATGCAGAGGCACTTGGATACTTTACATGCTTATGCACAGGACAGTGGGCTCTCAGTTAACCTTGGTAAGACCAAGGTTATGGTGTTTAATACTACAGCTCAGTGGGTCTGGAGATCAACGCCTATTTTCACATATGGGCAAGAGACAGTGGAGTATGTTGACTCATACACATATCTTGGAGTGGTGTTCACTGGGCCCACATTTTCCATAAGGGGGGCAGCAGAGGCCAGACTGACTAGAGGATATGCAGCACTAGGAGGTCTAGAGAGGATGTGCTCATAGGTACAGTTTCAGGAGCCATGCACTAAGCTGTGGCTTTTTGACACGCTGGTCACATCGGTGATGCTATATGGAGTACAAATCTGGGGGCCTAGCCTAGATCGTCACAATCGATCAGGACGCACATACGATGGATGGAGATCGATGGAGAGACCACTTGTGTCCATGATCTCCAAGATGATTCGGGCTAAGGCCTCGGTACCCCATGAGATTATCAAAGCCGAGATGGGAGCACCACCAATCGTAGTTGAGGCTCTTGCCAGATCAGTGTCCTTCATTCATAGCACCTGGGAGCTTCCCCGACACCGGTATGCACGACTTGCTTTAGAGTCCTCTCATCAGCTAGCCATGGAGGGAGACACTTCATGTTGGTATGCGCATATAGCATCCTAGTTTGAGCTCCATGGGTTCAGTTTAGACAGACTTCCACCCTTCCAGTACTCTCTGGAGGCACCCTCTCTCAGCTTGACACATTCTGAGATTAGTAGAGTCGTCAGACACAGGACCTCATTCAGTTGGACACTAGGAGGACATGGCTAAAGCCCTCACAGGAGTTGGGGACGAACATGGCTTTCTATAGAGACCATCTTCTCCGCACCACTGAGGATGGCTTTATACTTAGACCGAGCTACATGGATACCCATCTGTCTCATGGATTGAGGTGCGCCATTGGACAGATCCGCACCTCTTCACATCAGTTAGAGATAGAGACAGGCAGATTTAGAGGCATACCTCCAGGGGATAGGATTTGTCAGATTTGTTGGATAGAGCCAGAGACGGAGAAGCACTACATTTGTCACTGCACAACATATTATGAGATTCGAGGGCGCTACCATTTCCTTTTCAGAGAGGGATTTGGACCACTGGCTAGAGTCATGGACTATTGTCATCAGAGATGCTTGAGTTTCTCTCTCCTGGAGATCCGCATGCTCAGAGAGTCCATTATCAAGAGCAGACGCCTGACTGGCAGGGAGTCCACACAGAGATAGATTACTGACTTCTTTAGAGGGACTACCCGGGAGGACACAGCCGACAGCCCAGCAGCAGGCACCCCGTGGGACTCTAGTTGAGAGAGCTATCCAGTTGGGCAAATCCAGACGCCCGAGGGTTCGCGGATCCTCACATCGGAGATGGTGCCTACACCGGAGGATTCAGAGCATCATTGCGAGGCATCGGGCTCGTCCGACCAGGCATCTCACTATGGCAGATATCCAGGCCATCCGGCAGAGACCCATGCTAGAGCTCCTAGAATGATTACCACTCCAGCCATATACTGTTGTACTCATTCTCACTTTTGTACTCCCCCATATTCATGTATTCATGTACCCCATTTTGACTAGTAGCATTAGCTTCCCACTCTCCCTAGTTGCTACTTCCGGATGCTCCCTAGTGATGTATTGTAGGGCTAGATACTAACCTTCAGTTCTTTCTTTTATTTTCCAAACAGTGTATCAGATGTCACATGGTTGTAACTTTGGTCTCATAGGTCACTTTGGCCTTTTGAAGACGTTAATATAACATTTCATTTCTCTCTTATGGCACTGAATGGAGTTAGACATAGATCTGCATAGTATGCTTGTACTACCCCTTCAGCATATAGAGATGCATCTTGCCTTAGCACTCCATCCACATCCCCACCCCCTTTATATTGTTTGTATATGGGCTCCACTGATCCATGATGATTCACAGTTGTATCCAGACACATGCACACTTTTTCTTTTCTTTCTTTTCTTCCGATGATCGGAAGAACACAGTTGTATTATTTTTTTGTCTCATAGGCCGACTTTGGCCTCTCGTAGACCTCCCTCCCTCTCCCCCAGAGAGAGGGCTACCTCGAGTAGAGGGATTCCAGTGGGAGTCAGTATACAGGAGGACCACACCCTAGGGTACCTCGAGAGGGTCGGGGGGAGTAGCAGTTCTATTCAGACAGGAGCTACAAGCCTACAAGGGAGAATGAGAGTGGTAGCACAGGATCCAGAGGCCAGATACATGTGGATCAGCTTACAGCTCTCACAAGACAGGGTTATATACATAGCCCTATGTTACTTTCCTCCATCAGGATCCTCATATGTCATTACAGAGGACATGCCACAGGAGGAGGAGACAGGAGCCTCGCCATACACTTGTCTGTCAGAGGAGATTATGCATTATTATACACTAGGGGAAGTATTTCTTACGGGTGACTTCAATGCCCACACACACAGTAGACAGTGTGAGGTGTATGACTATGATGACATGGAGATCCTCCACTCTGTGGATCCAGAGGAGATAGGGGCTAGTCGGGCATCAGAGGACACTAGACCAGACAGAGGACATTATGCGGACCACTTACTAGAGTTGGGAGCCAAGCTTCGTCTCGTTATTTATAACGGGATGCTACAGGGGCCGGGATCAGAAGGGCTGATATGCTTCCCACATGGGGGTCATACACGGACCGGAGGCACAATGGTAGATTACATTATGGGGTCTTTGGAGGCATCACAGCTTGTCACCTCATTCTCCATCCCACCTCGTCCTATTGGGGCAGATCATACATACTTGGCATTTTCACCAGCCGGATCGCTGGTATCACCAGCCCCCCACATACTGACGCCACACACTACCATCTACTTCACACATGACATGGCAGACATACACTGGCAAAGTAGAGGATGGGCTCCTACTCATGGATCCCCTGGCACCTATGGATACCATTACAGCCTAGCTGGCATCACTCCTACACACGGCTGTATTACAGAGCTTCCCACATCGTGTCCACTCAAGAGAGCCTGCGAGATCTGGGACTATGCCCCAGAACAGATGGTATGATGACGAGTGCAGAGCCCTATACTCACGGCTCCGCATACAGAGGGCCTTGGGAGCCATCACAGAGCACGAGTCGAGGAGAGAGATGAGGAGACTTACTCGCCGCAAAAGGCGGGCCTTCGCAGAGATACAGGAGCTAGAGATCTTCCATTTCTTCATGAGTAGAGATAGCCCTATCTCATGGCGGCACTTCACAGAGCCCCGGACACCAACACCCATTGCAGACCCGCAGACATGGCGCACATATACAGAGGGCCTATACCACGCCCCACAGGAGCCTCGACCTACCACAGCTAGCTTCTTTACCCACTCGATAGTAAAGGAAGCTATCCGCCGCCTACAGCATGGACGGGCCGCCGACCATATGGGCCTACAGGGTGAGCATCTCATATATGCAGTAGATTCTTTGGCTCCTTTTCTTGCACACCTGTTTAACAGGGCACTAGCAGAGGGTTTGCCTGCAGAGTGGACGATGCACACCATTGTGCCGATCCACAAAACAGGGGATATGCTCGATCCGAGCAACTACAGGACGGTTATGGTTGGCCACGTGTTGGCCAAACTCTATGGTGCAGTGTTGGAGCAAGAGCTTAGCTTATATGCTGAGCGAGCAGGTTTACGCTCATCAGGGCAAGAAGGCTTCAGGAGAGCTTTCTCTACCACTGATCATGTATTCACTTTGAGATGTATGATTGATCAGGCCACAATGAGGAAGAGAGAGTTCTATTGCTGCTTTGTGGATTTTCGCAAGGCATTTGACACAGTACCACGAGAGAGGCTCTTTCAGCGCCTGCAGTCTCTTGGCATACCAGCAGATATGACATGGGGAATCTATGCTTTATATGAGCAGATTTTTGGGCGAGTCAGATGCCCTGGAGATATGTCCGAGACTTGCTAGCACCATTGGTGTAAAGCAAGGATGCCCACTTTTCCCCACGCTATTTGGGTTATGGTGGCTGACTTCAGTACACGGGGAGGCGGAGATGGAGTTGATCTAGTAGGTACCTCAGTACATATTATGCTTTATGCTGATGATATTGTATTGGTGTCAGAGTCTCCAGGAGGTCTACAGCAGCATCTACATGCACTTGCTGATTTATGCACACAGAGGGGTCTTACTGTGAACCTTGGGAAAACCAAGGTTATGGTCTTCATACATCGAGACAGGGCAGGAGTCAACTGACATTCACTCTTGCAAGCCGCCAGGTGGAGGTGGTGACATCATACGTGTACCTAGGGGTTACCTTCTCTGCAACAGCCACGCGCTTCACCATGGGTTCAGCAGCTAGAGCTAGATTGACACGGGGATATGCAGCATTGGCTATGCTAGAGAGACAGTGCCACCAGGCGCACTTTCAGGAGCCCCGGACGAAGGGGTGGCTATTTGACACATTAGTCACACCGGCATTGATGGGCGCCAGGCCTTGCTACCCATTGGTGGACACAGGTAGAGAGACCACAGGCCCTCATGATGGCACGCATGATACGCAGCAAACCGTCAGTACCTCATGACATTATCCGAGCAGAGTTTGCTGCACCTCCTATGATGGTAGAGGCCATATTCCAGACTATATGCCTGCTAGATAGATTCAGAGAGATGCCACAGGACAGATTGTCATACAAAGCTTTTGAGGCATCTAGATAGCTGGCTGAGGCAGGAGACACAGGATCATGGTATGCACAGGTCACACATTGGTTCTCACAGCATGGCCTAGACATGGATCATCTACCACCATTCCAGTATGACAGGGATGCACCACATATCCGTCTCTCTCATAGTGAGAGGAACAGAGTATTGAGACACGACCTATGGCAGCTCTATACACGAGAGACATGGATATCACCTACACAGCCTCTTCCACCAAAGATGCTATACTACAGAGATCACTTCATGAGTATCACTGATGATGGATTTATAGAGAGGCCTAGATACATGGAAGGCTTTTTACCACACGGCTCCCGAGTGGCTATTGGTCAGCTTAGAGTTTCATCACATCGATTGGAGATCGAGACTAGCAGAGCAGCACGGATCCCCCGGGAGGAGAGGGTATGCAAATTGTGTAGAGAGGAGGTCGAGAGTGAGGAGCATTATGTATGTAGCAGATGCAGAGCATATACAGCCATGAGAGAGAGAGATCCCATTTTATTCAGAGAGCCACATTCCCTACGCTAGACCTTTGAGGCAGCAGACCAGCGCATACTGGGGAGATTCATTCTAGACATACAGCGTCACAGAGAGACATCATTACAGGCTCAGACAGCTCCAGAGGGGGGACGACAGACACAGATTACTACATTTTTTCAAAGATCCATCCCACTCCCAGCCCCTACACAGCAAGGAATTACTCTCCAGAGAGAGCAGAGACACTCAGAGCCCACAAGAGATAGAGGACACCTGGCTTTCGGACACCACGCCTATACCAGAGAGAGATGACAGAGATCAGAGCTTAGTTTCACAGAGAGGGTGCGGAGCGACTGGCTCGCTTCAAAGCAGACCCAGGCATGTTCTTCAGGGAGCTGTGGCACACCCTTCATTGATGTATACCATTTTATACCCCCAATATGGTACAGGATGGAGCTAGCTAGGTTGCATATCATGATTGTATACTCCATGCATATAGCTTTGCATTCTCCTAGTAGTAGAGCTCCCTTCCCTCCTCCCCACTCATTGTACTTATTGCACACCCAGATTAAGCTTTTTTTTTAGTTCAGTACTTTTTCATTTTGTTGGGATGACAGAGGATACCCCACACAGGTACACTGATTTGTCTCATAGGCCGAGTTCGGTCTTTTGGAAGACGTTAATAAATCTTTCTTTCTTTCTTCTTTCTCTCTCACACATAATGCCTCCTAAGGGAACCAAGAGAGCCAAGAAAGCCGATGCATGGTCATGGTGGGATGAGGTGGATGTCCTTGAGGCCAATCAAGGTGGCGGAGCAAGAAAGTGGAGATGTCGCTATTGTGGTGTCACCAAACACGGTGGAGTCAACCGAGATCGCGGTCACTGAATCCATGAGCCTAGGCAAGAAATCCAACCATGCTTGTCGGTCTCAGCTAACAAGAAAAGAGAGTTGGAAACTAGGCATAATGAGGTGATTTTTCGTGCTCCTCCTGCAAGAGCTATGGCTGTGCGAACCCAGCATTCTTTACCACTCCTTCAAGCAACTTCTCCGCATTCGTAGGCTCCTCTTCTGTGCATCAACAACCACCCCCTAGAGGCACACAAAGAACTCTTCTGGGTTCTTGGGATCCACGCAAACGAGAAGCTGTGGATGCAACTGTTGCAAGGTTTTTCTACCATGACCACATCGCTTTCAATGTGGCAAGGTCCCCTTATTTTCGCGAAATGGTTCGTCTCATTGCTAAGTTCGGGCCAACTTATACACCCCCTTCTTCGGAGAGCCTTTTTTTTTTCCGAGAAAAGATCCTTTCATTAGTTATATAAAAACGCCCGTAGGGCTACAAAAGATCTCTCCTGCTCCTAAGAGAGATAGAGCAGCGAATACATCATGGCAGCCCGGGAGACTCTCCCTAGGTGCTGCAAAATACAAGCATCAGTACAAAGAACTGAGCGGCTAAATCATACAATAGGGGGGGGGAAGAGCCAAACAGGTGGCCTGTAGTGCCAACGGGGGGATCCCGTGTGTAAGGTGTAGAAAGGGCCACAGCGCCAAGTGGTGTGAAAGGCCTAGCGCCGTAAGATCGCCTCATCCGAGTCTCCCCGGATGAGGTCGTACTGTCCTCGCAGGGTGTGGATCAACTCCTGCCAGATCCCCAGTGGTGTGAAAGGCCTGGCGCCGTAAGATCGCCTCATCCGAATCTCCCCGGATGCGGTCGTACTGTCCTCGCAGGGTGTGGATCAACTCCTGCCAGATCCCCCGTACAGTCTTTGCTAGGGGCTCCAATCTCCCCTCAAAGGCCGAAAAGCACCGGGCCCTCCAGGTGAACCAGATGGTGAGGCTGCTGAGGAGCTCCCATCGTAAATCCCTCTCCTGTGTCCAGCTGGCGGACGAGAAATCCGGTGCCGGAACCAGGCGAGGCTGGCCCCTAATAAATCTGATGGCCTGACTGCCCTGCTCCATCTCATAGCCCATAGCAGGCCCTGACAAAGTCGACCAAGCAGCGACACCCCACGTAAACATACCCTCTGGAGAGAGGGGGGCCAGAATACGCAGCATCCGCAGCCAAATCTACTGTGCCTGAGGGCAGTCCCAAAGGCAATGTCTCTGTGTCTCCATAGGGTGGCCGCATCGGACGCAGGCCGCCGGAAGACCGCTGTAAACAAGCCAAGTGCCAACTGCTGAGCCCCTGGCAACTGAAAAGCCGAGATCCTGCGGGCCTGCCGACTAGCCCAGAGCCGAGCCAAGAAATCCTCCAGGAACTCCTGTGAGAGTCCCTGTAGTCGCCAATGCCCCGCTACCGCTGGAGAAACAGTCCTCCTCGCCGTCAAAATATGCCGCCCCAGCCGAACAGTATACTGAAAAAAGGTGATCTCTGTGGCCTCAAGGGATGCATAAGGATCATGCCACTCGTACTCCCCAGGGTCCCACTGTAGCCGGGCCAAGGGGCGCGCTGCATATGCCCATATGCGCCAATCCGGGAGCACATCAGCAGGGTCGGGGTCAATATGCCACTTCCGAGAAGCGGCAGCCACTACCCGAATCCTCTGAAAGGTGCACTCTGCAACCAAAGGCGACTCCACCTCCACTCTCTGGAGTCTGCCCTCATCCTGAATCTCATAGTAGAGACATCCGCCATCCTCAGTGCTAGCTCTGACAGCAATCAGGATCTCCAACTGTGTAAAGGCTCCCATCCACCGTGGGGCCACTGGCTCGAGAGGCATGAACCACTCCTCTGTGAGTGCCTCCTGTATATCATCCCTCATAATCAACCCCCCTCTGAAGTGGCTCAGCCTCTCCACCTGGATCTCCTCTAGTAGACTGCAGAAAGCCTGCCAGTCTCCAAAACTACGAGCTGGGCCTGTCGCTAAAGGTCCCCAGGCTAGGCGAGGCCGAGAACCCAGCATATGACCCTGCTCCGTGCGAACCGCTGGGCTCCAAATGAGCGGCTGTCTGGCCCGCTCCTTAACACAAGAAGGAGGCTGCTGAGAGAGCCCCGGTCTCAGCAGCTCCCAAGCTCTCAGGATACTCAAAGCAAATCTGTCCTCCCATCCTCTACTGAGGCCTGTCCTCCTCATCTCTATGAAGATCCAGCGAATCTCTGGTGCCCAAGTACCCCCTGCTGGGGGCGCCCGAGCCTGCAGAGCCGCTGCATGAGGAGCTCTTTCCAAGGCTCAGCGCCTGGAAGCAACCCCCGAACAATAAGCTTCCCCAATAAGGCTCTACTCTGATCGACTGGATCTATAATGCCCAAACCGCCCTGAGCCAGCGGAAGTGTAATAACTGCCCATGCAATCTTTGCCCGAGCTGGCTGACCGTCCCGCCCAGACCACAGAAAGTTCCTGATCAGCCTCTATACCTGGCTGATGCAAGAGCTCGAGAAGATCCAGCAAGACGTAATATACCACATGGTCGCTAACAGCACCTGATTTGCCACCACCACCCTCCCAGCCAAGGATAATCGAGCTGTACTCCAATACAAGAGCTTCTTCCGAATGCTCAGAAGAAGCGGGGCAATCTGCTGCTCAGGTGACAAATCTAGGCCAATCTGGCATCCCAAATACCGCACTGCTGTGCCTGGAGGAATCCATCTAAAACCGGGGTCCGGGCTCCATGCCGGAGTGGGAGCACTACTGATCCAAAAGGCCACTGTCTTGCGCCAATTGATCAATGCTCCCGAAGCTGCACTAAAAACCTGGAGCGACTGCTCAGCCCGAATAAGATTGGCCTCTTGGCCATGCAAAAATAAGCCCGTGTCGTCTGCAAACTCAGCATCAAGCAGGTCCTCCCCCCGGACTGGGAGCTGCAGTCCTCTCAAACCAACCTCTTCTGCCGTCAAATACATACTCATAGCCTCCGCAAAGAAGAGAAAAAGGAAAGGGGCGAGAGAACACCCCTGACGGACTGATCTGGTCAGCTCAAAACTCGGCCCCCGTCCTCCTGCAATCAGCACTGGCTGCGAGCTATGGAATACAGAGCTGCCACCCCTCTGATCCATCCTGGCTCAAAGCCCAGGCGAAGCATAGTGCCCTCTAAGAAACCCCAATCAACTCTATCGTATGCCTTCTCAAAATCGAGAAGCATCACGACCAAGTCCTCGCCAAGAAATCTAGCTCGGGCCGTCGCCTCCCAGAAAGTAAAGATGTTGTCAAGGATACTGCGCTCCTTGACAAATCCTGTCTGAGTAGCATGAATCAACTCCCCCAGGAAGGGCTGGATCCTCAAACTCAAGGCCTTTGCTAAGACCTTGTAGACAGTATTGAGGATCGTAATAGGCCTCTAATGCCGAATGTCATCTGATACTCCCTCCCCCTTGGGGATAAGATAGATCAAGCCCTCTGAAAAGCTCTGAGGCATCACCCCAGTGTCCAAAACATGCTGAAAGCCCCTGCGGAGGCATGGCCCCAAAAGGTCCCAATAGCGCATAAAAAAGGCCGGCGTCAGTCCGTCCTCCCCTGGGCAACTATGTCGCGGCAGGACCCTCAAGGCCTCGGCAAGCTCAATCTCTGACAGAGGTGCACCTAGAACTGTACGCATATGGTCTGTGACCCTCCTCTGCACATGGGCCCACACAGTCTGTCTGCAAACATCTCGATCCTCAGTGGCTGGCTCCGCTGAAAGCAGGTCACTATAAAATGCAGTAGCAATGGCTCTGATCTCCCCGAGCTCAGTAGCTACCGATCCATCCGGTCTACCAAGCTGGTGGACTCCTGCTCGCGCATGACGGGGTCCAGTGATCTCAAAAAACTCTCCAGTCACTCTATCACCAAGCTGCGTCCACTGAGAGGCCTGACGACGATAGTAAAACTCATGTCTCTGCTCCTCTACCTCTCTAACCTCCTGGCGTGCCTGGCTCAGCTGGGACGCCACCCACTCACATGCAGGCTGCTGCTCCTGAAGGCGCTGTAGCGAAGCAAGGCTGCGTCTCAGCCATTGCTCCCGCTCGCGAATCTCTCCCAGTCGTGTCAAGGCTGCAGCGTGCAGAAAAGAGCTAAGATTAATGAGTCCCTGGGCACACTGGCCCGCTGCATCCTGGTCAGAGCACTGACTATCATGCCAGATCCTCTCAATGTCCTCAGCGAGACTGGGATCTGTAAGTACCCTCTCTGGGATCCTCAACTGCAAGCTGGGCTCCCGTGTCCCCTCCTCCAATGTCAATATAACTGGCGCATGATCTGAAAATGAGGTGCCAGCGAGAATGCCGACGGAGCCCCCTCGCTTCCCTAACCAGTCGCCCACATAAAAGCGATCAATCCGTGATAGATTAGTCCCTCCCTGCCGGCGATCCGACCGAGAGAAACTAAGACTGTCCTGAGACCGGGAGAAAGCCCCATGCTGCCATGCATCCGTGATCCTCAGTGACATGCAAAACCGGTCCCAAGCTACAAGCTCCGTGCCGTGCACTGTAACATGACTGCCACCCACCCTATCTGCCGGGTCCTCAAGCATGTTGAAGTCTCCCCCAACACACCAATGTGCGGCCTCTGGCAATGCATCTGTAACCTGAGTCCAGAACTCTGCTCTGGCACTAGCATGATTGGGCGCATAGATGTTGAGCACACCCAATAGCTCATCATGCATCCTCAGAATGACATACTGTGCTCTACCAGGCACAATGATCCCTCGATCCACAATGGCCTGCCGCCATACATCTGCAATAACCATGCATACTCCTCCCTGTCCACCCAAAGGACCAAACCCTGCAGACCAAAAAGTGTCCCATCTACCAGGCATCACCGAACCATATCTCCGGATCCTGCTCTCACCCAAGTGGTGCTCCTGCATCATCAAAATATCAATGCTGCCACCAACCAGGCATCTCTGAAGCTCCTGCCTCAAGCAACCTCGATAGCGTATAAAGTGTGCTCCGCCAAGGCCCTGTACATTCCATGAGATGATCCTCATGGATGTCCTGCTGAGGTGGATGCTGTCTCAGCCGTACGGCGGGCCTTCGCAAGCAGCTTGGATGGAGAGTAGTCCCCATCCGAACGGCTGCGAATCTGCCCACCCGGTGTACTGCAAGAATCCCGGATCAGGCGCCAGTGTGGCTGTGGCCCATGGCGACTGCCTCCTGCTCTAACAGAGCAACCTCGTGTATACTCACATATCCAGGGTCGCGTGCCAAGTCTGCCACTATGCGCACGACCAAATGCCGAATCCCTGAGGTATCCACACTCCTGGGATCCAAGAAGAAATGAGCCAACTCCCAAAGTCGGCCTATCACATCTGTCACCTCCAGATCGCTCATGTGATGAGAAAACTCAACTGCCTGAGTCTTCAGAGTGCTGAGAGCGAGCTCTAGAGTCCACTCCCGGTCACAAGGTCCACATAGAGGGAACGAGAAGGCCACCGCTGAGTCTAGTGCCTCCTCCCCGCGGGCCGGAGGTATCACTACATGAACTCGAATGGGTGCTGGCTCATGGGGGCCCTCTGCTCCAAAAAGCCGTGTGAAGGTATAATCAAAAGCCTCCGAGCGCTGTCTAATGCCAAGGCGGCTCAGCCGACTGCGGATAGATGAAATCCGTGAGGCCCTAATCAGCATAGGTCTCCTCTGTGATGCTCGAGCGAGGTCAGTGCTCAGCGCTCTCCGGACTGCAGGTGAGCGCCAGGGAACTGCCAGGGCCTCCCGGGAAGGTGAGGCGGGCGGAGGGGGAGGAGGGGGAGGCGAGGGGGGTGGAGAGGGAGCCGCTGCCGAAACTGGAGCGGGGACGGGAGGAGGCGATGGTGGAAGCGAGGCGGTGGTAGGGGACGGGGGTGGGGGGGGTGAAGGAGGGGGAGCTGGCATCTCCTGGTCCTCAGTCGCTGCAGGGGTCTCCTCTTGAAGGGGAGCAAAGCTGTTCCTCACGGGAACCCAGTGAGGCTGAGACTGTGGCTGCTGCTGCAGCGGTCTCTGGGCGTGCTACTGTGGCTGTCTCCCTCGGCGGCGCCCCTGTCCAGGCTGCCACTCCGAGGTCTCTGTGGCCTGCGCAGGTGTCCCGGAGGCAGCCTGCCGAGCCGAATCTGTGGGCGGGCCATCAGTAGCCTGCTGCTGTGGTGAGGGTCGAGGTCTCCTGCGAGGGCAGGCCTTGGCCAGATGACCGACCTGCCTGCAAATGAAGCACTGGTTCGGGAGCCCCGAGAACTCCACTCTCTGATCTATCCACCCCCCCCCCCTATCCTAGGTAGCTGAATGACCTTAGGAAGGGAGGAGATGTCAGACACCAACACTCTGACCGAAGGTAGCCCAGCTGCTCTGGCCACCACTGAAGCTGCTGAGGGGCCCGTCTCTAGTACCGAGCCCACCAATGCTCCGAGCCTGGAGAGGAGCGGAAGATACTCCCGGCGGAGACCAGGGAAACAAACTGTAACGTGGAAGAGGCGCTCTCCCTGCTCCGCCGTTGCTGGGTCAAATCCATGCTGCCAAGGTCTGAAGAAAGCCCGAGCACCCCTGATGTCAAGGAAACTCATGGCAAGGACCTTGGCAACGCTCTGGGCGGCCTCGAACTCGATCTGATAATGTCCCCGGCCCAGAAGCTGTACATCCAGGATCTTGCCCACATCTGCAAGAAGGCGGGCCTGAAGAAGATCCCTGATCTCCCCTCTGCTGGGGCGAGTGCCGACTATACGGCAGATGGTGGAGTGAGCCTGGAGGCGTTCCACCTCTGCGGTGAGGCTCGCTTCCTCTTCCGGCGAAAGAGAAAGCCTGATGGGGGCGACCTCAGGGGTGGGCGAGGGGGCTGCGGATGAGTCCCTCTGAGGCGGGGCGGGAGGAGCCTCCATCAGAGTCTGAAGCTGCGGCGAAGGCGAGGCGAAGGCGGGATCCTGCTGGAACCGAATCTGCACACAGAGAGGCGGGATACGGAGCGAAAAAGAAAAACAAAACCCCAAGGGGGGGCGGAAGCAAGAAGGAGAGGGGGGGTGGGAGAAGGCGAAGGAGAAAAAAGAGAACAAACCCTAAAAAAGGGGGGAGGCGGGGGCTGCGCGCAAGGGGGAAGGGAGGAAGCGAGCAGGCGGAAGGGGGGGGATCAGGCGCAGCAGAGGTGGGGGGGGCGCGAAGACAAAGGGGAAGGCGCGAAGAGAGGAAGCGAGGCGGAACAGAAAAAGGGGGAGGGCGCAGCAGCGGAAACAGACCGGGGGGGGGGGGGGGGGGGGGCGATAGGCGATATGCAGAAACGCGAGCAGGGAGGGGGGAGGCGGGAGCTTCAGCGAGCGTGGACTCATTCCTTCTTCGGAGAGCCTTCGAACCACACTTTTGGAAAAGGAAAAGGAAACTGTAGAACAAGCCATGCAAAATGTCAAGGAAGGATGGCAACGCAATGGTGTCTCAATTATCAGGGATGGATGGAGTGATAGCCGATCTCACTCCATCCATGGCATCATCGCGTATTCTCGAGGGAACACATTTTTTGTGTCTTCCCATGATGCCTCTCCAATAGGCAAGTATGCCGAAGTCATCGTGGAGGAATGGGCTGAGGCGCGTGGAGGAATGGGCTGAGGCGATCGGGCAGGTGGGTGTTTAGGATGTGATCCAAGTCATTGGCGATGGAAAGGCCTCGAATCGTGCTGCAGGCGATCTTCTTTTGGCAAGGTATCCACACATCACAATAACTCCATGCATTGCACATGGCTTGAATAATCTTTTGAAAGACATTGATGGTCTTTCGTGGGTAGTGCCATGCATCGCAAAGGGAAAAGAAGCAGTCACATTCATCACTCGACACACATTTAGCCTCTCTAAGTTTAGGAAAAGATCCCCAAACTTGGATCTGAAAAAATATTCTGAAACCCAATTTGCATATAATTTCCTAATGCTACAGAGGTTGGTGGCTATGCATAACATTCTTAAGCAGCTTGTAGTGAGTGATGAATGGAACAAGTGGTCAACTTCTCGTAGTGCACAAGGAACAACATGCTACACCCACATCATGGATGCTCCTTTGTGGGTGGAGATTGAGCATGTTGTCAGCATTACGAAGCCCATCATCTACATGTTGCATATGGTGGATGGGAAAAAACCTTGCATTGGCAAGGTTTACGAGGTGTCAAGAAAGGTGGGATCGATATCATTCACCAATGCACGTGGCTGCATTTGTGATTGATCCAAATTTTCAAGGTAAAGGCCAAGAACCGGATGAAGAAGTCACAAATGGCTGGGACAAGATCCTTGAGAGATTGGTGCTTGATGTTGTAGTGAGAACTAAGATCAGAACAAATTTGGGAAAATACAGAAGTAAGTCAAGTAAATTTGGTTCAGCGGATGCGCAAAATGATAGGACACAGATGGGAGGCGCTCTTTGCTGGGAGAACTACGGATTAGGTACTCAATAGAAACAACGCCTTGCAATCCGCATTCTCAGCCACAATGCAAGTTCTTCTCCAATCGAGAAGCTATGGAGTGTCATTAGCCATGTAGCCTCAAAGAAGAGAAATCGGCTACTTACGACCAGAACAAATGACCTTGTGTATGTGTCAGCCAACTTGCGCCTATTGGCCCAAGTTGCTAGCGGTGACTTTGAGCATGAGAGCTTCATAGATATGGAGCCACAATCTAAGTCGGATGACGACGACCCTCCATCTCCACCTCTGCCTCCGCCTACACCAATGCATGATGCATATGGTGGGTGATCTAGCTAACATCTTAGCATCTATTTGATATCACTTATGATTTCAAATTTCTTTATTCTTAGCTATCTAGTTTTCACTATGTGGTTGTATGTTGTACAAGCTATTGTACTTGTGGTTTTCTATGTATGAACAAGGTCATTGTGATTGAGTTTGCTATCACAATGTTGTCTCTTTGTCTACTTTCAATTGTACATTTGTCTCTTTTTTGTCTACTTTGAATTGTATACTTGTCTACTCATGTATATTGAAATAAGATGATGTGGCATTCCGGATCCCATTTCGGATTTCAAGGGGTCCCGTTCCCGTTCCAGATTGACCCCTTGTTCCCGTATCCGTATCCGTTCCCGTTCCTTTGTGACTCTAGGTGACGACTACTCCGAAAAGTCAAAGCTTCGCATGGTTTGTATATATTTGAAGGATGCCGCCTTGAATTGGAGGCTAAAAGTAATACAAGAAGGGACCAAGCCGAAGACGTGGATCGACTTCAAGACTTTGTTCAACAAGAAATTTCCACTCGCAAACTTTGAAGCTGTTGTGCAGAAGGAATGGGATGAGGTAAAGCAGAAAGTTGGTGAGAATGTGACATCATACCTCAACAACTTTTAAGTAGTTTCTTTGAAGTTTACGCCTTATACCCCCATTCCATCACTAATGGAAATGCATAAGTCTGTCAATGGATTGGATATGCAAGCAGTTTACATGGCAGAACAAAAATTGGAAGAAGCTGAAGACAAGGCTTTGCAAAGACGAGGCCTTGTACGTGCCTTGGATGGACGGCAAGACAAAGAACGACAATCGAAATCCATCTCAAAGGAAGAAGTTTAAAGACCAATCTCCATCAAGAGCCGATTCTCTAGAGAAGAATAATGGGAGCGGAGAAACCCCCCAATCTTTCGAAGAAGATTGTCCCTTGAGCAACGTGAAGAATATGCCAAAGAAGGGAAGTGTTTCCAATGTGGAAACAAGGGACATATGGCTGCAAATTGTCTTGACAAGCCAAAGCAAGAATCCAAAGAGATCAGAAGATCATCAAATTGACATCATGCTAGGAAGTTCGATGAGTGGTTTGCAGTGGTGCTTAGCCCATCGCATGTTTCGACAAAGAAAGTCGTGGAATCTGTGGACCAAAGCTGAAACAGAACTCTTTTGAAGCATTGAGACTTTATGCTAACAAAGGATAGTGTTGGTTATTCTAGACCTTTTTGTGGTTGAACATGATGAGATTGCATTGGAGCAGTCTTGAACCAAGAAGGCCATGCTGTGGCTTGTGAATGTCAAAGACAACAAGGAAGCAGATGCATTAACTCGGAGACCCTTGAGCCATGCGGTTTCTATGGGTTACCATGTGGATTTCACTTTGATGAAAGATCCTTATGCTACCAAAAAGGATTTCAAAGATGTTTTGGAACAGATTACAAATTAGAGATTTGGTGACTTTTTTATGTCATCAAGTAGCGTTTTCTTATGATGCAAACCCAAGTTATGTGTGATACAAGGAATTGAGGCCAAGGTAATGGAAGGATGCCATGCTCCTTCCTACATGGGACATAGAGAACCTTGACTACACTTCAAGCTTTGGAGAGCTACTTCTATTGGCCTACCATGGAGAAAGGGCATTGAACTTTATGATTCAAGAATGTTTGGTTTGTTAGAAGGTCAACTTTGATCGACAAACACCAGTAGGATTATTACACCCATTGAATGTTCTATGGGAGAGTATTGCTATGGATTTTATCTTTGGATTGCCAAAGTCAGGGAATGATGGTATATGGACCTTTCAAATTACCAAGAAGATCAACCATGTATGTCATCGCTTGGACCTTTCAAATCATTGGAGGATACGTAATGCCTTCCATGAAACCATGTACAGGAGGAGCCTGTATTGAAGGATCCACCAGGGGTGGAAGAGCCAGAACAGATTGAGTTTCATTCTATGAGAAAAAGAGGAAAGACAGAGGTCAAAATTTTTCTTTTCGAATTCGAGAATTATTCGCTACTGGATGCGAAATGGATGCCAGAGAAGTACTTCTAGGACTATACGGATATACTTCGAGCTTATAAGAAAGTGGTTGGTCCACGTATATTTGAAGTACAGGCATATAGACATCTTGCGATCAAGACAGATTCAAGAGGGAGGGATTGTACCTCTAGCCCTCTCCATTGTATATATATATTGAACTAGAATTGATCATTGTTCTCCTTATAATGGTTACTTGGACATGCTCTAGTTGGGTGGCAACAATGCCCGATAGCCCAAGGAGCAAGATTTGTATATGGGACAGCAACAATGTCATATATTTTGGATTCTGCAGAGTCGAGCGGTCATTGCGACTAGATGGCCCAGATGACTGTATTGGATTTCATAGTCAGGCGGTCATTGCAACCAGATGGCCTAGATGATTGTATTGGATTTCGCAGTCGGGCGGTCATTGTGCGACCATATGGCCTAGATGACTATATTGGATTTCACAATCAGGCGGTCATTCAGACTAGATGGCCCAGATGACTGTATTGGATCTCATAGCCGGGCGGTCAATGCGACAAGATGGCCCAAATGACTATGGAGAATTATCAGGCCTGCAGTGATAGCCTAAGCGGTCCTAGTGGCCAGATGGCTCAGCACGGTTTCTAATGAAACCCGACAGGACAAACCATGAACACAAGGATCATTACTTGTGCATTGCATATTGATGTATGTTTGAATTTCTTTGACTTTGTATGCAATTTTTGATGTGTGGACAATGCTTGGATTTATAGCATGTGATAGTCCACTAGGCTCCAGACTACCTCGCACAGTACCTGGAGTACCCAGTAGACGCGAATGATGCATACTTGTTTGTTGACTAGCTTGTGTCTAGTTTTTTTTGCAAAAGGTGAGTATGCATTTATTTTATCTAACACATGTGACAGGCCATAAAGAAGTACCATCAAGAACAAAGCTATTGGTCAAAGAAAAGGCATAGAGATGTTGCCAGATGAGCAGAAGGCACCACATATATGAGGAAGGACCAAATACACAAGCTCACCAAATGGGACTAGTACCTTGACACATATGGATGAACTTGATAAACCTTGAAACATATGGATGTACTTCATGCATATGGATGTACTTGGAAGATATGGACATGCTTGGAACACTTGCAATCCGCAATTGAGGACAACTGCGATGTAAGAGAAAGGGAATGTACCTATTTGGCCCTCCTAGCTCTTTTCACATGATGGAACCCGTGCCCGGACACTAGACAGGTAGATGAAAGCATGGGAACAAGGACCATGAAGTTTTTAGATGGAAAAGCGCCAATCTTGGTCAAAAAGCAGAGAAAAGTAAAAAGTCAAGCTGAGTTGGCCGAGAGCTGAGGACACCATTGGAAAGAGGATATTGAGCTGGACCAAAAAGCTAAAAGTTGCTTTTCCAAAAAACAGCTCCAAGGCCAAAAAGCAAGGCCCTGAAGTTAGAAAAGCAAAGTTAAAGAACTGTGACAAAAGTGAGAAATATTTTATTATAACATGGAAAGCAAAGTAAAAGGCAAAAGCATCACTTTTTGGCAAAGAGCAAGGCTTCCCCAAGTATAAAAGAAGCATGAGCCTCTCTTGAGAATCAAGTTGGAGAATAACTTTTTCGTCTTTAAGGTGTTGTCATCTCCGTTGAAGCTTGGAAATCATCTTCTTCATCATGAACCAAACCATGGAGTTTTTCATCGCGTTGCCCCCACTGATTCAAAGCACCTTTATTGGCTGTAGTGCCATGGCATCATCTATCCATACGACTGTACGGACATCTACGAATCTATACAGGCATGTACGGACTGAAAATTCAGGAACCCTAAAAGTTTTTAGAAACCCTAAAACTGCTCCAAAAACCCTAAAAGTTGCTTTTTGGAGATTTTTATTGCCCAAAAACCATTAAATCGGGTTTTATATCAGTTTTCTTGCCACAAAGAGCTTTTCCATGGTTTTCTTGATCAACAAGGTTGAAGGAGCTATGGAATTACTCATGGGATGAACGAGTGACTCTTGGACATGGAACTTGGACATGGAGTTTGGACATAGAGCTTGGACTTGGACTTTGATTTTGGACTTGGAACTAGAACTTGAATTGGAACTTGGATTTGGATCTGGAATTGGACTAGAACTTGGATTGGAACTTGGACTTGGAACTAGAACTAGGATTTTGGATTTGGACTTGGACTTGAATTTGGACCTTGGACTTGGATTTGGATTCGGATTTGGATTTTGGACTTGGACTTGATCTAAAACTTGGATATGAACTCGGATTTGCAAGATCCCTATTCCTTTCTCTCTCCCCCCTCTCTCTCTATATGTTTATCTCTTGGACACATGATAGAATCTATCACGGCACGCCCCGCTGGGCTTATAATGTGAAGGGGCCAGGACATTAATGCAACGGGAAGAAGAATGCCTCTTCAATGTTACCACTATCAAAGTCCCCATCGAGTTTCAAAATGCCCTATAAAGTTTCCTCCGCTCAACCAAGCTGTGCCCTCAAACATGCCACCAACTACTTGTAACCGTTGTGGCATAGATCATTGGATTAAAGACTGCCCTAACAAGATTGTGGTGACAAGTCCACATACGGGATCCATCACCACACCCCTAAACATGATTGGGATAAGTAATTAGACCCAAAGATAGATCTTGAAGAATCTAGATCCCACACCTTTTAATGCTCAGAACCAACATGTTCTCAAACAACGATCTGTGACCTTAGTAGCAGAGTCTAAGAAGAAGAGAGGCCATAAAAGAAAAAAGTCGATTAAGAATAAGAAAACAAAGAAGACTAAAAAGACAAATCTGGGAACGTCTCAAGAGCCAGTCTGTGGGAGTGAGCATAATCACCAACAAATGTTGGGAGAAGATGGCCAAGCCGCATCTAGAAATCTCGGATATCATTGTCAATGTCATGTGCACAGAGTGTATCTACTATGTGCTACACACACACAAGACTAGCTTCGAGGCTTGGGGAAGCTTGGAGCTGGGCAGGCTGATTGGCGAGTTGGGCTAGGGATAGACTGACGGGAGGGCACCCAAGTATGGACCGGTGGGCGCCCAAGTGTCTCGTGACCGGCCAAGAGTCTATAAAAGGGTGGCCAAGGTTGGTTAGTTGATTCATAGAGTCAAACGTGTCTTTGTGAGAGCTCTATGGTCAGGAGCCTGGATCTAGTGCAGACGTATACTTGCTTTATGCAGCCGAGGCTGGCAGCAATCTCGAGGCCCACGAGGGTAGCTCCGTGGCGGTATGGGACGTCACGGGGTAATGATTGGTCGGTACGTCTTGCTAGTTAGCTCAGCTCGTGGCTCAGTGGGGACAGCCAAGACTTGTGGGTTTTGCCCATGGCTGTCAAGGTTGGGTGGTGAGTCAGGCCTGCACCCCCTTCACGTTATTTGGTTTTGTTTTGCAGGCTTGGAGTCTTGTATCAGGAGCATTCTACGAGGAGATCCTTGGGAATTTGACAGTCAAGATGGCTGACGGGACTGTCGCCAAACTTATTGGGATGTTACGAGATTTAAAGATCAAGATTCTTAAACATCGAGTTAAACATACCTTCATTGTTATGGACTTTTCCAAACAACCTGAATTGTATGAAACGATCTTAGGACACCCCTTCATAAGAGAGACAAAGATGATGCATGATTGGTCCAAGAACCATGTCTACCTCCAATTCGATGATTCCATCATCAGGGTTGATCTTGTGACTGGCCGCGTACATCTTACTAGTAGTGGACTTTTTGAAAATCGTTCAAACACCACCACTCATTCAGCCCCGTTGCAATACTGCTATACTTGCAGAGAAGAGACCTATGTAGCATAGTCACATGGGTCGAGGGACAGGAACAGGGACCGGGAAGGGTTTGGGGATGGAGAACGCCTGGAGGCAAGGAACAGGGATGGGGGGGTGGGACGGTACACAAAAAAATGCATCAATATATCCATCAAATGATAAGTATTTATATTGCATTTAAGTACTCTAAAAGAAAGCACACAAAATGACACAATTCATGATTCATATTACAAAAATAGTGTATTGGTAACTGTGTACATAAAACACATATATATCCATCAAATGTTAAGTATTTATACTACATTTAAGTACTCTAAAAGAAAGCACACAAAATGACACAATTCATGATTCATATTACAAAAATAGTATACTGGTAACTGTGTACATAAAACACACATAATACAACTGTCGAGAGTCACGGCTGAAGCATAGTCTACTAACTCTAGAATGCAGATACTAGAAAATATTAAATAAACCATGTCTACATAAATATAGCTTGAGCAGTGGGCCCTAAAGGCTAAGCTCCACATGTGACATCCAAGGTTGAAGCCTGCGGCGCTACGCTAATCTAAAATCATCAATCAGAATCCATATTGAAGGAGACGCTACCCTCATTGTCATGAGCATCAGTCTCTGTGACCTCAGCCTGCTCATTCTCCTTTTCTTGTTGCTGCTCCCACCCTACAAAAGGATCAGCATTTGCAATCACCCCCTTGCCCAACATACGCAAGTTGGCACTAACAAAAACCAAATCACGGGCTTTTTATATGCCAAGGCGGTTTCTCTTCTTTGATGCAATGTGACTATAGGAGCTCCACAATTGCTCCAAACAAGAGGAGGTCATAGGCTAGCTGACAACCAACTGCTGTAACTTTGGTCCATCTGATCCAAAATTCTCCCACCACGAGTTCGATCCTCATGTGCATCAGGGCAACCATACGTGCCACAAAAAGATCTATACTCTGCAAGTGAGTCTCTTATTTTGTGCCTTGCACTAGGCTCTAGCACCAATCTCTCTAAGATGATCCGCCAACCATTGTTCCCCTCTCGATCATTTTCTTGACCCTTGCCTTGAAACTCGGGGTCCAAAATGTATGCTGCTGCATGCAAAGGAGAATGATATGCATTCCATCTTTTGACACAAAGATCATGAACCATCTCATACTTGCTCTTGAGAGTGTCCTCCTCATCCTCGTCATCATGATCAAATTGCTCTTGCTCTTTAATGAGCTCTTTCAATTGCTCAATCATCCTGTCCATGGCCTCATACGCTTTCCCAATGCATGGCCTCATGCTATCCACAAGCCTTTATGGGCTGCACCATTGCATCAATGCAATGCACATGCTCCCAAAACTCAAGATCTTCAGCATCATCTTTGCATTTTCACCCTCCAATAGTAGAGGCTAACAGAGATGTAGTGAACTCATCACTAATGAAAACCTGCCTCAATGCGGCACTACATGTACTTAGCCCACCCAACATAAGAAAGTTATACGCAAACCGCGTCTCCGAGTACTTCAGGAGCTGCTTGCTTGATTTCTTACTAAACTCATGTAGTCAGAATTGATGATTCAACACAAAAGTGACCATGTGACTTGCCCTCTCAATGATCGGCGCAATCCAAGGCAACTTCCCTATATCCTTCAGTAAATTATTGAGGCAATGTGCCATTCAAAATGATACTATCACATGTGGATACATCCCTTCAACAATGGCCCCTGCTGCCCTGTTTGGCGGCTTCGCCATCCACACCAAATCCCACAAGGTCACTACCAACAACCTCTATTGCCTCTGTCCACTCTGATGCAAGCACATCAACACTCTTCCCAGTCCTTGATGCATCATGCGACGAAATGAAATACATCTCTCCTCGAGAATAGGAAACTACCCCATGGATAGACCTCTTTCGTGTATCGATCCATCCATCAATAAGATGAGAGACACTCCATTCTTTTTCCACATATGCTTTGTGTTCTCTACAGTGTCAAGTGCATCCCGCACTTGGATGCTATGTAGACATATCTGTACAGAAGGTGCAGGACCTGGGATCGACAACTGGTCCCATGTGAGCCCAATCCGGGACGAGTCAACCAGGGTTCCATCCTGGTCGTCCAAGGTCAGGTGTGCATTGTCCTACACATGAAACAGTGCCATTCCGCACTGTGAGTCTTCCTCTGGAATGATTGTTCTGTGTATCTGGTATGATACTGGATGCCAGATCACTGTGTAGACAGTTAGGGTTTGCATATAGGAAAGGGGCCAGCCCATAGGGCTACCCCAAGGACAGATGTGGGCATGGGGAGGGTGTAGAACCACCCCCATAGGGGCCAGGAAGGCCTTGGTTGTACCCACCAACCATGGGATGGCCATGGAGGGGCTGTAGACAGCCCTAGGGCTCCTGGACAGGTGGCTGACTGGTTACACAGCCCCTGGGGGACTGTAGGGCAAGTGTGGGGCAGCCACACAGGCTGCCCAGCAGCCAATATCTAGTGCACATAGTGCCCAGCCCTGTTTGTAGTCATGCGCAGCATTTATTAGCATTTTATGCTGTATTTTTCAGTCGTGGAGCATTTATGAGACAGCCGACTGGCTGTCCAGAAGGGTATAAATACCCAAGGCTTAGATCAGTTCAACTATCTTATCAATCACCAAGTGCTGAAGCTGAAACAAGGGCCAGGACAGCCTAGAACAAGCTAACGCAGAAGGGGTGAAGGATTGAAGGTCAAGGGCAGAGATCCAACTCAGCCAAGAAGGTTCAGTCAGTCTTTTATTTCAGTATTTTGCATCATTCTAATAAAAGCAAATACACCATTCGTGGTGGGGGCCCTATAGAGGGTATTCGGGACCCAATACTGTGTCCTCTTCTCCCTCTCTCTCTCTCTATTTTTCTGCACATCTATATTCGGGACCCAATAAAGGACATCGTCTTGGTATCCGACACGCAGGTTGGGCTTCAAAGACACCTTGTGGCTCTTGATGACTTCTGCGCATAGCAGGGGCTCACAGTGAACCTTGGGAAAACCAAGGTTATGATCTTCCACACTTCACCTGCAGTTAGGAGCCACACTACTCTCACATTAGCAGGAGGGCGGGTCGAGGTGGTGAGCTCTTATGTTTACCTTGGCATCACATTTACTAGCTCAGCTGGACGCTTCTCCATGGCTCAGGCAGTCCGAGACAGAGTGACCCGGGGGTATGCAGCTCTTGTTGGCCTTGAGTGTCAGTGTCATCAGGCACATTTTCAGGAACCCCGCACGAAGGGGTGGCTCTTTGATACATTAGTGACACCAGCCTTGATGTATGCAGCAGCGGTTTGGGCACCAGGGCTTGCAGCCTCCACATGGGTACAGCTGGAGAGACCACAGATCTTGATGCTCTCGAGGATGATACACAGCAAACCATCCGTCCCGCACGACATTGTTCGAGCTGAGTTTGCTGCACCACCTATGGTAGTGGAGGCATTGTTCCAGACGATCTCCTTTATATACAGGATGAGGGAGATGCCCACGGAGAGATTATCCCACCGAGCTTTTGAGGCATCCAGACAGCTGGCCGAGGCTGGACACACTGGATCTTGGTATGCACAGATGCTACAGTGGTTCTCACATCATGGGATAGACATTGAGCGGTTGCCACCTTTTCAGTATGATCAGTCTGCTCCACGGGGTTACCTCTCTCTCAATGAGAGGAACAGAGTGATGAGACAGGACATATGGCAGCACTACATACAGGAGACATGGACAGCACCAGAGAGCCCACTACCACCGAAGATGCTGTATTACAGAGACCACTTTATGAGCATCTCAGGGGATGGGTTTATACATCGACCGCGGTACATGGATGTATACATGCCACACAGCTCTCGCGTTACTATTGGACAGCTACGAGTCTCATCACATCAACTAGAGATAGAGGCTGGGAGAGCGGCACGGGTTCCCAGAGCTGAGCGGATATGCAGATTGTGCCGCGAGGAGGTGGAGACTGAGGATCATTTTGTATGTAGATGTAGAGCCCACCAGGGGGTCGGAGATAGATATGCGGGATTGTTTGAGGAGCACTCTTCACTACATCAGTTGATGGAGGCCTCGGACCAGCGAGGACAGCTTGGCAGACTACTACTAGAGCTTCATAGTTCTCGAGAGAGACTCCTCCAGACACCCGCTCCCACTAGGGGTGGGAGACAGTCCCAACTCACAGATTTCTTCCAGAGAGCTATGCCAGTGCCAGCTGATGTACCACGTGGGGTGACCGCACAGAGAGCTGGGGAATTGAGAGCCAGGAGGAGACCTAGACAGACTGGACAAAGAGCACCCCGACTCCGTCACCGAGAGATAGCAGCTATCCGAATGAGACACCAGATGGAGACACAGGAGAGGCTAGCTCGCTTTCATTCAGACTCAGGGTACATGTTCATGCCATTCACAGCCTCAGCATCGGCGATGTATGATATCTTATATCCCTCTTATGGCACTGGATGGAGTTAGACATAGATCTGCATAGCATGCTTGTACTACCCCTTCAGCATATAGAGATGCATCTTGCCTTAGCACTCCATCCACATCCCCACCCCCCTTATATTGTTTGTATATGGGCTCCACCGATTCATGATGATTCACAGTTGTATCCAGACACATGCACACTTTTTCTTTTGTTTCTTTTCTTCCGATGACCGGAAGAACACAGTTGTATTATTTTTTGTCTCATAGGCCGACTTTGGCTTTCTTTCTTTCTTTCTCTCTATTTTTCTGCACATCTATATTCAGTTTTGTGTGTTAATTTCGTCAAGACAAGTCTGCTGTTTTTCTGAGCATTTAGGTTACCGATCTTCCCCGAAGCTTCCGCATGTTACAGTGGTATCAGAGCCTACTTCAAGTGTAAAGATTCAGCAAGAAAGCAGAATTTTTTTCTCGCTCGTGTGGCTGGTTTTCAGACTCCGGTGGACTACCCCTTTCAGAGTGACCCCTGTCCCTCGAAGGACGGTTGGTTTTTCAGCCTCCGGAAGCCTCTAGAAGTCTCCCACACACACACACTGGATGGTACGATTGCGCTCCGGAAAGGAAGTGCGTTTTCCTACTACGGCGAGCTTCGACGACGAGAGAGACCAAGAACCTTGGGACCAGAGTGCATCACGCGGCCCAGCTAGGGCACCAAGCTTGAGTGTTACAAAGATGTTCCAACAGATGATGCAAGCAATCGCAGACCAGACGACCAAGTTGGAAGAGCAAAAGACGCAAATCCTAGCTCTGGAAGAGTGTACCCGTTCTCCAACGCCGCGTTTTCCATCTCCTCCTCTCTCTCCTTCCGTATCCCAGATTCCAGATCCTCTACAGAGGGACCCTCTCGCAGGGTTAAGACCGTAGCCGAGTTCTTTGCTTGAGTTGCAGATGCGTGCACTAGAGATCCGACAACGTGAAGACGAAGCCATGCGACGCGTGGAACATGAGCGTTACCTTGCAGCTTTGGACACCAGATTGGCAGCAGCGGCACCCTCGAATCATTTTCCTGAGAAAATGAACTTCAGTACGTATAATGGTAAACTCGACCCCACAACTCTTTATTCATGGTTGCATCAGTTTGAAGCTTACTTTGCCGTAGTTAGAAAGACAGATACTGACAGAGTGATCTTAGCCAGTTGGTACTTGGAAGGTGAGGCCATTCCTTGGTGGACCCAGTGGGCTCATGCCCACACCAGATTAGGTATGGCAGCTTATGTGTGGGACGAGTTTGTCCGCAACCTTAAGCAGGGGTTTCTACCACCTTTACCTTGAGTGACTCGAAGACGAGTTCAAGGGAGCGCGTCAGAACGCGCAACCAATCCTTCAGTTCGCCAATAGAATTTCGACTTTATGTTTGCAATTAGGCTTATCTAATTTGGACAAGAAAGGGCAATTTTTGTATGGCCTTGACACGCAAATCCAATGGGAGGTGCGTATGTTTAGGCCAGTCACCTTGAAGATGCACTCTCGCTTGCGCAAAGTGCTGAAATGAAGCATAATGGTGGCAAGCCCAAGACTTCCCAGCCGGCTACTCCCAAGGCCCAGCCGGCTACTCCCAAGGCTACCGCCTCGAGGGAAAAAGGCCAAAATCAGACGGGGTCTTCCCAAGGACAGAGCACGGAAGCCTCTGGCTCCAAGAACTCAAACAATGCGTCCAAGCTTACTCCAAACCAAAAAGCAGAGGCAAGCAAGACAGGTGGCAAGTTGAGTGCTAAGGAGATTTCTCAGTACAAGAAGGAGGGTAGGTGTTTCTTTTGTCATACAAAAGGCCACACTTCTCGGAAGTGTCCTAAGAAGACAACTGCTCCAAAGACCGCCACCTCAGCCGCCAGAGCTTCCATGGTGAGCCCAGCTTCCACACATACCCCAGTGATTGCCCTTAGTTCTTCAAATCCCAATGCTTCAGTTGGAGCAATCATTAGCTGGGAGCTCGAAGATAAGCAGAAGCGCGCACATGACCAGGAGTATGAGCGCAACGAATTGCTCAAGACCTTTGGCTATATAGGTGGCCAGAGAGTCGTCTTGTTTGACAGCGGCAGCACGGAGGACGTGGTCACGGAACAAGCCGCTCTGCGTGTCCTTTTCGTCCTAACTTCAGTGGACAAGTAAGTTGAGGGTTTTAGCACAGGCATGACAACGAGCGTGAAGTATGAAGCTCTAGGTGCTAAATTGGTTATTCAGGGCATAGAGTTTATGCATGATTTTATGGTTGCCCCTCTTGTAGGAGCGGCAGAGATAATATTGGGCATTCAGTGGTTTCACAAGTTTCTTCCTGATGTCAAGTGGAACAAGCACACTTTCCAGATTAATCGGAATGTGTCAAACGCCCCAGTGACCATTAAGTATGAGCCAGGAATTTCGAACTTTCCACTCATAAACCACTTTTGCAAGCTAAGCGAGCAATCAGGAAAGGCGCACATTGTGCGATGATATACATCCAGGCTGCCCAGACGGTGACCAATGCTTCCGAGAAGTATTTGGCTCTCCATGAAAAGTTCCAGAAGATTTTTCTTCGGGACAATCTCCCTCCCCCGCTCGCCCCGTCCAGACCAGAGGACCACAAGATTGACCTCCTCCCAGGCTCGGAACCCCCGAGCAAGTTTCCATGTCGCCTTTCCAAGGCAATGGAATCGGAATTGAACCGCCAACTCCAAGAATTGTTGCAATCTAGCTTCATCTGTCCCAGCATGTTGCTATTTGCAGCACCGATCTTGTGTGTCAAGAAAAAAGATGGGTCTTCTCGTTTGTGTGTCGATTATCGTGCACTCAATAAGCTGACTATCAAGAGTAGATTCCCGATGCCTCGAATATATTATATTCTCGAGAGGCTTAACGGAACTAAGGTGTTCTCGAAACTCGATTTAAAGAGTGGGTACCACCAAGTGAGGATTGTGGAGGGGGACATCCCCGAGACAGCCTTCTGTACGGAACGGGCCCACTATGAATTTGTGGTCATGCCTTTTGGCCTGACGAACACCCCACCTACATTCAACCACATGATGCATGTTTTTCGGGAATTAATTGGAAAGTGTGTTCATTTTTCTGGATGACAAACTGGTATTTTCAGCTACGGTTGAGCAGCATGACATTGATGTGGAGAAAGTCCTTAAGTTGCTACAAAGCAAGGAGCTCTACGTCAATGAGAAGAAGTCGAAATTTTATTTATTCCAAGTTCATTACCTTGGATACATAATTAGTGCAGAAGACATTTGACTTGATCCAGCTAAGGTGACCGACATTATCAATTGGGAAGTACCTTAGACAGCCATCTTCACACTAGCAGCAGGACAGGTAGAGGTGGTAGACTCATATGTGTACCTTGGGCTTACATTTACGACTCCGCCAGGAAGATTTACTATGGCACAGGCAGCCAAGGATAGACTCACACGAGGGTATGCAGCTCTGGCCATGCTAGAGAGACAGTGTCACCAGGCACACTTCCAGGAGCCCCGCACGAAGGGGTGGTTGTTTGACACACTAGTCACCCCTGCTTTGATGTATGCTGCAGCAGTATGGGCACCTGGGCTTGCCACCTCCACATGGTCTCAGATAGAGAGGCCTCAGATTCTCATGCTCTCACGGATGATCCGCAACAAACCCTCCGTCCCACATGAAATTGTCCGGACGGAGTTTGCTGCATCTCCTATGCTAGTAGAGGCCCTCTTCCAGACGATCTGCTTCATACAGAGGATCAGAGATATGCCATCAGATCGACTCTCACATAGAGCTTTTGAGGCGTCCAGGCAGCTCACAGAGAGTGGAGATAGGAGATCATGGTATTTACAGATGATACAGTGGCTCACTCAGCATGGTCTTGACATAGATCACCTGCCACCTTTCCAGTATGATATACATGCACCACACATCCACCTCTCTCACAGTGAGAGGAACAAAGTCCTTCGGTAGGATTTATGGCAGCGATACACTCAAGAGACTTGCAGTCAGCCTCTACCGCCGAAGATGCTATACTACAGAGATCAATTTATGCGTATCTCAATGGATGGATTCATACAGAGACCTGGATACATGGATGTGTACATGCCTCACAGTGCCCCAGTGGTGATTGGCCAGCTCAGAGTGTCATCACACCAGCTTGAGATTGAGGCAGGTAGGGCAGCACGGATCCCCAGAGCAGAGAGGATATGCAAACTATGCCAGGAGGAGGTTGAGAGTGAGGAACATTATGTATGCAGATGCAGAGCATATAGTGTCATTAGAGAGAGATACACCACCATCTTCAGTGGACATCCCTCACTCCGCCAGATCATGGAGTCCGCAAACTAGCGCAGATTTGGCCAGTTCTTGCTAGAGACACAGCGCCACAGAGAGACACGGCTACGGACTCATACCACAGGGAGAGGTGGGCGACAGCTCCAGCTCAGTGATTTCTTCCAGAGATCTATCCTAGTGCCTATCCTGACACAGGAGGGGGTTACACTTCAGCGCGCTACGGACCTCCGAGCCAGACGGAGACCGAGAGCACCAGGCTACCAGACTCCTAGACTACATCAGAGGGAGATCACAGAGATATGGGCTCGACATCAACACCATATCCAGTAGCGGCTAGCTCACTTACACTCACACCCGGAGATCATGCTCCGAGGTATTTTTGCCTTGCCATCGCCTATGTATCACATATTACACCCCCATTATGGTACTGGTTGAAGCTAGACAGATCTGCATTGCATTCTTGTATACCCTACGCATATAAGTTGCATACTGAGCCTCTAGCAGTAGTGCTCCATCCATCACACCCCCCCACTAGCTCAGTACTTTCATAGTTTATTTCATGTTCATTTTGTCCTTTTTTTTTTGGACATCCAGAAGACATTGACAGTTGTACATTGATTTGTCTCATAGGTCGAGTTTGGCCTCTAGTAGACGTTAATACAGCTTTATTTCTTTCTCTCTCTCTATTTTTCTCACATCTATATTCAATTTTGTGCATTAATTTCGTCACGACAAGTCTGCTGTTTTTTTGAGCATTTAAGTTACCGATCTTCCCCGAAGCTTCCGCATGTTACAATGATATCAGAGCCTACTTCAAGTGTAAAGATTCAGCAAGAAACCAGAATTTTTTTCTCGCTCGTGTGGTTGGTTTTCATACTCCGGTAGACTACCCCTTTTGGAGTGACTCATGTCCCTCGAAGGAAGGTTGGTTTTCAGCCTCCGGAAGCCTCGGGAAGTCTCCCACACACATAGTCGATGGTCAGATTGCGCTCCGGAAAGAAAGTACGTTTTCCTTCTACAACGAGCTTCGACAACGAGAAGCAAACCTTGGGACCAGAGTGCACCAGTCGGGCCTAGCTAGGGCACCAAGCTTGAGTGTTAGAGAGATGTTCCAACAGATGATTGGAGCAATCGCAGACCAGACAACCAAGTTGGAAGAGCAAAAGGCGCAAATCCTCGTTCTCCAGCGCCGCGTTTTCCATCGCCTCCTCCCTCTTCTTCTGTATCCCAGATTCCAGATCCTCTACACAGGGACCCTCTCGCAGGGTCACGACCGTAGCCGAGTTCTTTGCTTGAGTTGCAGATGCGTGCACTAGAGATCCGACAACGTGAAGACGAAGCCATGCGACGCGTGGAACATGAGCATTACCTTGCAGCTTTTGGACGCCAGATTGATAGCAGCGGCGCCCTCGAATCATTTTCCCGAGAAAATGAACTTCAGTACGTATAATGGTAAACTCGACCCCACAACCCTTTATTCATGGTTGCATCAGTTTGAAACTTACTTTGCCGCAGTTAGAAAGACAGATACTGACAGAGTGATCTTAGCCAGTTGGTACTTGGAAGGTGAGGCCATTCCTTGGTGGACCCAGTGGGCTCATGCCCACACCAGATTAGGTATGGCAGCTTATGTGTGGGACAAGTTTGTCCGCAACCTTAAGCAAGGGTTTCTACCGCCCCATTACCTTGAGTGACTCGAAGACAAGTTCAAGGGAGCGTGTCAGAACGCGCAACCAGTCCTTCAGTTTGCCAATACAATTTTGACTTTATGTTTGCAATTAGGCTTATCTAATTTGGACAAGAAAGGGCAATTTTTGTATGGCCTTGACACGCAAATCCAATGGGAGGTGCGTATATTTAGGCCAGCCACCTTGAAGACGCACTCTCGCTTGTGCAGAGTGCTGAAATGAAGCATAATGGTGGCAAGCCCAAGACTTCCCAGCCGGCTACTCCCAAGGCTATCGGGGGAAAAAGGCCAAAATCAGATGGGGTCTTCCCCAGGACAGAGCACGGGAGCCTCTGGCTCCAAGAACTTGAACAATGCGTCCAAGCTTACTCCAGACCAAAAAGCAAAGGTAGGCAAGACGAGTGGCAAGTTGAGTGCTAAGGAGATTTCTCAGTACAAGGAGGGTAGGTGTTTCTTTTGTCATACAAAAGGCCACACTTCTCGGGAGTGTCCTAAGAAGACAACTACTCCAAAGACCGCCGCCTCAGCCTCCACAGCTTCCGTGGTGAGCCCAGCTCCCACACAGACCCCACTAGCTGCCCCTAGTTCTTCAAATCCCAATGCTTCAATTGGAGCAATCATTAGCTGGGAGCTCGAAGATAAGCAGAAGGACGCCCATGACCAGGAGTATGAGCGCAACGAATTGCTCAAGACCTTTGGCTATATAGGTGGCCAGAGAGTCGTCTTGTTTGACAGCGGCAGCACGGAGGACGTGGTCGCGGAACAAGCCGCTCTGCGTGCCCTTTTCGTCCTGACTTCAGTGGACAGGTAAGTTGAGGGTTTTAGCACAAACATGACAACGAGCGTGAAGTATGAAGCTCTAGGTGCTAAATTGGTTATTCATGGCATAGAGTTTGTGCGTGATTTTATGGTTTCTCCTCTTGTAGGAGCAGAGATAATATTGGGCATTCAATGGTTTCACAAGTTTCTTCCTGATGTCAAGTGGGACAAGCACACTTTCCAGATTAATCGGAATGTGTCAAACGCCCCAGTGACCATTAAGTGTGAGCCAGGAATTCTGAACTTTCCATTCATAAGCCACTTGCAAGCTAAGTGAGCAATCAGGAAAGGCGCACATTGTGCGATGATATACATCCAAGCTGCCCAGACGGTGGCCAATGCTTCCGAGAAGTATTTGACTCTCCATGAAAAGTTCCAAAAGATTTTTCTTCGGGACAATCTCCCTCCCCAGCTCCCCCCATCTAGACCAGAGGACCACAGGATTGACCTCCTCCCAGGCTCGGAACCCCCCAGCAAGTTTCCATATTGCCTTTCCAAGGCAATGGAATCGGAGTTGGACCGCCAACTCCAAGAATTGTTGCAATTTGGCTTCATCCTGTTAGCACATTCATCCCTAGATTCTCCTCTTTTATGGTGCCCATTTGGTCCCTTTTGCATGGCCCTTGCTTGTGGGCTGGCCACCCCTTTTTCTAGTATTTTTCTGGGATTTTTCCCAGCCTTTCTGGCATTTTCCAATCGGCCTTGTCCAGTAGCTCCAGTCGGCCTATTTTGCAGCTCCAGTCGGCCAGCTTCCCCCTACTATAAATAGTGGGTGCTAGCCTCTCTTTTCTCATTCAGTCTTGTACATATTTTGCTCCCTCACTTATGAGACTTGTAGTAACTCTTGCTTGGGACTGTTTTGCTTCAGTATATTCAGCATAGTTCTCTCCATATCTCTCTCTGTCTTGCACTCTCTGTTCAGCACATTCTAGTGCCACTCTACTTCCCTCTGTGCACTCTTTCATGGTATCATCGCTCCCAGTTTAGCAACCTCTTTGCTGCCCCAGATTCAGACCTGTTTTCAGCACCCTCTCCTCTGCGTTTTCTCTCAGATCTGCAACCCTTTGCTGCTGCGTTTTCTGGACAGCACCTGCTGGTCACTTCTCTTCCAAATTGGCTTCACCAATTGCAGCCATCAGGTATTTTCTGATCAACGTTTTCTTTCCACGTGGAGATTGGACATAGGCGGCTTGTTTTTCTTCACGACAGCAGCCTTCTCTATGCTGCGGTTTTTCTCTCCAGTGGGCTTGCTCCTTTGCAGAGGGGGTCTGTGGTGTTGCAGGCTTTGGTGGCACTCTTGTTACCTATGGAGGACACTTCTTCTTCAAAGTTTGTGCATTTTTTTGAGATTGAGCCCAAGCTTTTGTGATGGCTGCACCGACTTCTCTACATATGTTTGCTGAGTCTGCCAAGTTGGATGGTTCCAACTACACCCTATGGAAGGTGAAGGTGAAATCGGCCTTGCGTGGCGTGGATCTTTGGGATTGGCTTGTTACACCGGCCAATGCCACCCCTCAGGATTCTGTTCTCTCTCATGTGCGTACAACAGATGCTGCACATGAAGTTTGGAAGGCTTTTGCAGATCTCTATGAGATTAAGTCTCCGGGTCGGATTTTGGCGTTGGAAAAGCAACTTGTGAACTTATCAATTTCTGCCTTTCCATCTTTATCTGCTTTCATCTCGAAGATGAAAGATCTCCGGGACGAGCTTGCTGTTTGTGGCAAGGACATCTTCACAAAGGACATGGCTATTCGGCTGCTCTCCAAACTTCCAGAGAGGTTTGATGCATACTTTCAGTCTCTTGTTTCTTCTCCTCGTCTTGTTCCAGTTACTTGGGAGGAAGTTCTCCCCTCCGTTATGCAGATTGAGTCTCGCTTTAAGGAGCGGACTGGCACCTCTTGTGGCCCTGATGGAGCTTTGGCAGCACGAGATAAAGGGAAGAATCAACAAAAGAAAGGAAAAGGGGGTTCTGATAAGAACTCCAAGGATTCCGACAAGGATAAAGACAACAAATCTTCAAAGAATAAGGACATTGAATATCATTATTGTGGCAAGAAGGATCACAAGTCACCCCAATGTCACAAGAAGAAGCGTGCTGAAGCAGCAAAGAACTCTTCCTCAACGGCAGTGTCTCAACCCAAGAAGGATGATGGCATTCTTCTCTTAGCAGGTACTCGGCGTATACTTGCTCTTGTGACTTCTCAGTCACGGTCTTGGATTGTTGATAGTGGTGCTACTGCTCATATGACACCCCATCGAGATTGGTTCGAGGACTTCACTACCAGATCAGGCGAGATCACTCTGGGTGATTCTTCTTATGTGCCAGTGCATGATCATGGCACTATCCCCATCTTCCATTCCGACGAGGACAAGAGATACTTCTCTGACATTCTGTATATTCCAGATTTGGCTTTTAACCTTTTGTCAATGAGTGCTCTTACAGCTCAGGGTGCGGAGGTGATCTTTTCTCGTTATGAGATTACCATTCGTGATAAGGCGACTGGTAGCATCTTGTGTTGAGATATCGAGCTCATCTAGTGAGGCGGTGGACACTGATGACCCGCCTAGGGGATAGGCTTCACACACCACTGGCATGGTTGGTGAGATCATGGGTGATATGCGGCCAGTGGGATGGCAGGCTGTGTGATAGCCATTCTAGAGACTGGCATAGTTATAGCGCCAACTTATTTAGTTGGGTTCACACTATAGAGAACCCTAGTATGTATTTGGTTGAGTACCTTTCATAGTGTGTGTACTCTTATCTTTGTATATGGTGTGTTGAGTGTTGTGTGAAGAAGAAGAAGATTTTCGGCCTCTCACCTTGTGTGTTCTCTTTTAGGGTTTTGTGAGTGTGTGTGTGTGCTTGCAAGAGCTCAAGCTCTCTTCTCCCCTGCATCTCTTCATACTGTGGAGAAAAAGAGTATGTCTGTGAATGACTATGCATTGAAGATCAAGGGTATTGTGGAATCCCTTGCATCTATTAGCGTTTTAGTAGATGATGATGATAAGGTGGAAGTCTGTCTACGTGGTCTCGGGTCACAATACAAGGCGTTCAAGACGTCTATTCAGACTCGGGAAAACATTCCCAATTTCACAGATTTGGTGTCTATGTTGATTATAGAAGAGAAGAGCTTGGGTGAAGACCAACAACCTTCACAAAACAAAAACAGTTCAGAGCAACAGGCCTTCTACACAAGTTCAGGAAGAGGACGAGGTAGAGGAGGCCGTGGACGCGGCCAAGGAGGTGGCCGAACAGGTAATTAGAATTATGGCCAGCAGCAGCAGCAACAACAATCCCAGAATTCACAACAGCAGCAACAACAGTCCTAGAATTCACAACAACAACACGCATGTGGAAGAGACCAATTCAGAGACAGGGGGAGTCAAAGAGGTCGTGGAAATTGGCAAAGGCAGTATAACGATACACGTGGATGCTTTTATTGTGGTAAGCCTGGACATGTGCAGGCCGATTGTTATAAGAAGCAGGCTGACATGCAAAATGGGAAATTGCAGCAAAACAACTATGCATCCTCGAGCAGAAACAATGAGGATAATGAAAGGTTATTTGTTATGCAGCATGTCGTTAATGCCATGTCTAAAAATGTTGAAGCAGCACATAAAGATAATGTATGGTACGTTGATTCACGTGCTTTGAACCACATGACAAGTCATGGGGAGTGGTTCAAGGAGATGAAAAACCTTAAAAGACCAGGTTTTGTGGAAACAGGGAATGACACTGCTCATCCAATTGCCCATGTTGGAGATGTGCCATTGTCTATGCAGAATGGCAAAGTGAAGTACCTTGCAGATGTACTTCATGTTCCGAACATAACAAAGAATCTGGTTTCAGTTGGCCAGATGATTGAGCAGGGTTTGCAGGTTTGGTTTAACCCTGATGGTTGTTATGTTGAAGACTTTAAAGACAAGTGCAGGTTGGTTGCAAAAGGCAACAGAGTGGGCAGAATGTTTACATTGAATGTAAACATGCCTGAAGTGAGTGCTGCGATGTTTGCAAATGGTTCAGGAATTGTTGCAGACACAGACATTTGGCATAATAGAATTAGACATGTGAATGTGTAAAGAATGAAGTCTATGTAGACTAAAGGAATTGTGATAGGGCTGCCAAAGTTTAAAGTTGAAGGTATGCAGAAAATATATGAAGCATGCCAATTTGGAAAGCAAACAAAGCATGTATTTCCACGTGACAGAAATGTGAGCAGAAATGCACTAGTGCATTCAGATGTATGGGGTCCTACGAAGACCATGTCTATGGGAGGCTGCAAGTATTATGTGACATTTATTGATGACCACACAAGGAAAGTGTGGATATACTTCATGAAGGAGAAGGGTAAGGTGTTCACTCATTTTCAGAATTTCAAAGTTATGGTTGAAAAGCAAACAGGGAAATATGTAAAGTGCCTAAGGTCAGATGGAGGGGGAGAGTACTTCTCCAATGAGTTCTCTGAATTTTTAAAGAAGACTGGTATTCGGAGACAGTTTACATGCAGATACACTCCGCAGCAAAATGGAGTTGCTGAGCGGAAAAACAGGCACATTGCTGAGATTGCGCGAGCATTGATAGGAGAGAAGAATATGCCGCATAGCTATTGGGCTGAGGCTGTTTCTACAGCAATTTACATCATGAACAGGACTCCAACTGCAGCCATACATGATGTAACTCCAGAGGAGAGGTTTACTGGCAGAAAACCTGATTTGTCTATGAAACCGGCCTCTGATAGAAACCAGAGTGCGGTAGACTAGCAGTCACCCGTCCACTTGTAGTCTAGATGTGAAAACAAAACAGATTGGAGCTAGAGTGCCCAAATCTGAAAACAAAGCGACACCTATTGGTCCCAAAGCTTGGCGCCCCTTGTGGTATTTCTTTATTCAATTCCAAAAATATGAATGGCTGAGTACAACAAAAATCAGCCAAGAGATTACACCTGTATGTCCAATCTGACGGCCCACAATACCTCTTAGCACAGAGGATCTATGCACACAGATCTGTGTTCCACAATAACACACTGTGCCTCCCTCTGATCAGCCAAGACCACTAAGCAGGGCAGCCATGAGCATACATCTGGCATAACTCAAGTGCATGATTCAACATCTCAGCTCATACATACATATGCTGTCCAAACTCTGTCTCAACCCTTGTCAATCTGCCATACCCCTCCTCTCACAAGGGGCCAGATAGCTCATATCTGCAATAGACATCAAGCAGTAGAAAGAGAGATAGATGAACAGATGAGGAGCTTACCAAAATCAGCTCGTGAAACAGCACTGGAGGAAGCAACGATACCAATCTGTACTTGCAGGCACTTGTTTCCACAACCCTGCTTCACACACATGCACGTACTTGTCTGTACCCTCCTCCTTGTGTTCACTTCTATACTGTCTTTGAATGTACAGATCTGAAAAACAGCACTGTACTTGCTTGTACTTGACTGTACGGACTGTTTCTACAGAAAACCAGAAGTAGCCGCCTGCTGATGTGCTGCTGGTCGCCTACGCCATCTGCAACAGTGTTGCCCAGCACCTGTACTTGCACCAGAACTGGCCGTATAGTGTACCTGCAAAAAGTACAGAACTGTACTTGCAGTCGTACAGCCTGTACAGCCTGAATTCAGCAGCTGCAGCCGCTTGTCTCTGTCCCACAGCTCTGTACCCTCTCTCGTTATCTGCGCCGCCTGTCCACAGCAGTACCTGCTGTTCGTACAGCACTGTACGGCTGCTGTACGGCCTGCTCCAGCACACAGGTTTCAGCAACAGCTCCCCTCAGCAATCGACCAGAGTTTTTTCCTCAGCTTTTCCACGCATGAGAGCCAACAAGCCTCCATGACTCTTTTTCCCAAAAGCTAGAGAGAGGGGGAGGAGAGAGAAGCACACACTCCAAAAGTGGAGTGGCCTCCTCCCCATAAAAATCCTAGATTGCATTCTGGTGATGCATCAAAATATCCAAAGTGAAATATACAATATGGCAAGATTAGCGTCCCAATCTCTCTAAGCCATACACATGTATCAACATTCACTGCAAACCAATGGCATAGTAATAGTCCAAGTTGTATACCACTGTGAACCATACATATCCACAAAAATCTCATGTGACTAGTACACATATATCATAGAAGTCCCATAAACAGATGTACTGTCAGCCTCAGTACCTTCGGGTGAGATAAAAACTGCACCAAGCAACCTCTAGATGTCATCTGAGCCTGTCTGTATCAAGGGAGTGGAGGTGCTACCCCCCTCTTGAGCATCAGGTAATGCTCCAGACCCATGCTCTGCTGAACCTGAATGAGCCACAACAAGAGTCGGCTCTAACTCAAAGGCATCGAGATAAAGCTGCAAAACCTGAGGTGAATCTGTTAAGTCACCTTCCTCCATCCACTTCGCATCCATCGGTGAATAGTTCTTGAACTTCACAAGATAGTGACGGGAAACTTTACCTCGTACCTTCCTTTCTTTATGTGCCAGTATCTGCTCTGGAATCAGAACCTCATCAAGTTCCTCAACTTCCGGCTGAGCCTCATCTGGAGTCCTTTTGGGACTTCCTCTTGGGACAATTGAATGACATATGCCCCTTTTCAGTACAGTAAAAACACTTATGAGCATCTCTCAAAACCTGTCTTTCCTCAGAAGTCCTCTTGGGCATTGGCAACTTCTTATACTTTGTCTCTGAAGACCCTTTAGCATCACGAGAAGCATGCCCAAATTTTTCAGCTTTCTTGCTCAATTTCTTACTGCCTTTCAACCCAGATGAACCACCTGTGAGTAACGCATTAGCTGTCATAGCATTTTCAATCATCTGTGACATGTTCGTCACTCTTGTCTTTATACAATAATCTCGTACCTCTTTGGGCAGCCCACAACAATACTTCTCTACCTGCTTAGATAATGGCACCGCACGATAAGAAGTCACTGGGAGTAAAGCTTCCCAAAACTTCTTGTTATAATCCTCCAAACTATCACACTTTGAAGCATCCAATTTGTGCCATGCGGTCATAACATCCACCTCAAATGTAGATGTGAGCCATACGGAAGAGAAAACCTGTTTAAATTGGACCCATGTGGTGGGTGCTATGCCCTGCAAAAGAAGAGTAGACCACCACTGCAAAGCATTGCACTTGAGAAAAGTGGTAGCTTTCCTCACCTTAGAGGACTCTGTGTAATTCCCACCAGAAAAAGCAGCATCAAACTGCTGTAAAAAGGTAAGTGCTTTAAGTTTATCCTTGGCCCCACTGAATGTGTCAAACTTCACTGCAGCTCCCCCTTCCTTGTAATCCTTCGCCTTTCCCATAGGCGTTAGATTATCATATGGAAGTGGTTTCGCAAGATTGCTGCCCCCAACATTCATACCCATCATTGGGTCAACATTTCCCATTCCCACACCAGGCATACCATACATTCCAGCCATGTTTCCAAACATTCCATTATGCATACCTGGCTGCATACCACCAAACATATTGCCTTGCATCCCAGGTTGCATGCCTCCAAACATATTTCCTTGCATACCGGACTGCATACCACCATACATATTCCCTTGCATGCTAGGCTGAAAATTGGCTCCAAAAGGCCCGTACATACCCATGCCTCCCTGAGGGTAACCCCCAGTCATAGATTGGAACACCGAGCTACCACCAAAATAACCTGGATGCATATTTTGCTGAGGAATAGGTGGCTGTCCATAGAAGGAACTCTGAGAGTTTGCACCATAAGCATGCTGCATATTCGGAAACTGGCCAAAAGATGGTTCCTGTGGGATGGCACCACTATGACCTTGAGGAAGATTCTTAGAACGAACCTTCTTCTTCTTCTTCTCGGGCTCTGTGCGGGATCTCATAAATTCAGCAAATCTCTCACTCTGTGTGAGTTGCATAAAAGTTTCCATAACACCAACCAAACGATCTTTAAACCGAGCATCATCATCCTCTTTACCATGCACATCTTCTGGCTGTGTTACATCCTCATAAGGCTCAACATCTGCAGCCTGTTCATCTCTCTCAGGAGAAGTCTCTTGCTCTTCTTCTTCATGATAGAAGTACTCATCCTCTGTACAATCGGGAGTAGGTCAACCATACCAAACAACCGACAAGAACCCGATACTGTCCCTGATCAGTCCCTCGAGAAGCATCAAATGAAGAAAGCTTCTCACCAATATCCATAGGAGAAGATACTGGGTTGCACCCAGTCATCTGAAATCTGTCGAGAATCTCCCGAGTGTACTTCTGCTGAGAGAAGAAAATGCCCTTCGAGGTCTGCCAAATCTCAAAGCCAAGAAAATAATGCAAGAGGCCAAGATCCGTCATCTCAAACTTTGTCTCCAAAGCATCCATAACAGAACGGATCCGCACAGAATAAGAACCTGTAAAGATGAGGTCATCAACATAGACCACAATGATAACAATCAACCCCCTCTCAAGGAGGATATAAAGGTTCGAATCTGCGTGAGAACGGCGCAGGCCAAGCTTCTGAAAGAACTCATCAATCCGTTGGTACCAAGCCTGCGGAGCCTGCTTCAGACCATATAAAGCCTTCTTCAGCCGGTACACATGATCTTGTTTGCCCGGAACAACAAATCTTGGCGGCGGCTGATCAATATAAACCTCCTACCGGATCTACTCTTCTTTGGTGTGACAATCAGAGTTGCATCGCCATCGCCAAGAACCCTGTGTTTCATGCTCGTACGAAACACATTGAGATTCAGTATCACTATGTTCGTGAACGGGTTCTTGCTGGAGATTTGCATTTGGAGTATTGTCCTTCCACGGAGAATGCTGCAGATTTGTTCACCAAGCCGGTTTCTCGAGCTTCCTTGGCTCCTCATCTTCGGATTCTCAGAGTTTGTTCAGCATCTGGTGCTGAGAGGGGGTGTTAGCACATTCATCCCCAGATTCTGCTCTTTTATGGTGCCCATTTGGTCCCTTTTGCATGGCCCTTTCTTGTGGGCTGGCCACCTCTTTTTCTAGTATTTTTCTCGGATTTTTCCCAGCCTTTCTGGCATTTTCCAGTCGGCCTTGTCCAGTAGCTCCAGTCGGCCAGCTTCCCCCTATTATAAATAGTGGGTGCTGAACTCTCTTTTCTCATTCAGTCTTGTACATATTTTGCTCCCTCACTTATGAGACTTGTAGTAACTCTTGCTTGGGACTGTTTTGCTTCAGTATATTCAGCATAGCTCTCTCCATATCTCTCTCTCTCTTGCACTTTCTATTCAGCACATTCTAGTGCCACTCTGCTTTTGCTCTATGCACTCTTTCACATCCGTCCCAACATGTCGCCATTTGCAACACCGATCTTGTTTGTCAAGAAAAAAGATAGGTCTTCTCGTTTGTGTGTCAATTATCGTGCACTCAATAAGCTGACTATCAAGAGTAGATTCCCGATGCCTCGAATAGATTATATTCTCGAGAGGTTGAACGGAGCTAAGGTGTTCTCGAAACTCGATTTAAAGAGTGGGTACCACCAGGTGAGGATTGTGGAGGGGGACATCCCCAAGACAGCCTTCTGTACGGAACGGGCCCACTATGAATTTGTAGTCATGCCTTTTGGCCTGACGAACGCCCCACCTACATTCAACCGCATGATGATGCGTGTTTTCCGAGAATTAATTGGAAAGTGTGTGTTCATTTTTCTGGACGACATACAGGTATTTTCAACTACAATTGAGCAACATGACATTGATGTGGAGAAAGTCCTTAAGTTGCTGGAAAGCAACGAGCTCTACGTCAATGAGAAGAAGTCGGAATTTTATTTATTCCAGGTTCATTACCTTGGATACATAATTAGTGCAGAAGGCATTCAGCTTGATCCGGCTAAGATGGCCAAGATTATCAATTGGGAAGTTCCTCAGATAGCTTATGACATCAGATCCTTTGTGGATATATGCCAGGCATACTCCACCCACATAGACAAGTTTTCTGACCTCTCGGTGGATCTCACCGATCTGCTAAAGAGTGTCAAGACAAGAAGGCAACGGATTCGAATGACTCCACGAGCGTTGGAGACATTCAACAACCTCAAGGTGGCTTTATCAGAAGCGGCTTGTTTAGCACTTGCCTCGTGGGACGAGCCATTTCAAGTGATCATCGATGCGAGTAACATCGCAATTGGCGGTGTATTACAACAGAATGGTCATCCAGTAGCTTACATGTCTCGTAAGCTACTGCCCGCAGAGAAGAATTACTTAGTCTACGATCATGAACTCCTTGCAATTATACAGGCCTTGAAACATTGGAAACATTTCCTTTATGGATGTGACTTTGAGATTCGCACTGACCATCAAGCACTACGCTGGATTTAGGCAATGCCAAGTGCACAGTGGAGTGACTGACAACACCGCTGGAGCCAGATATTCTAGCAATTTGGTGGTATGATTGAGTACCTTCCAGGAAAGGCCTATCCAGTGGCTGATGCTTTGAGCAGGAAGGGACAAGTGACTTCGATTCAAACCACTAGACTCGACCTTGTTGGAATGGGACTAGACAACATGAAGCACACATACACGGATTCTGGGGAATTCGGTACACAGTGGGAACAGCCATTGGATGCCGCAGGACCATGCCACTTTTTGATACGTGATGGTTGGCTTTTCTACAAAGGCCGACTATGTGTCATGAAGTCGTTCAGGGCAACTCTTCTCCATGACGCCCATGACGCCATTACTGGTGGTCATAGAGACATGAATTCGGCTTTGGAGAAATTCGAACGGCAATATTATTGGCCAAAGATGAGGCGAGATGTGTTTTCATATGTACAACACTCTGATATTTGTCAAAACGTGAAAGCTCCTCGTGGAAAGAAGATAGGGTTATTACAGCCCTTGCCAATTCTTGAGGGACCTTTCCAAGATATTTCGATGGTCCGAGTTAGCGTAATACTCAGTGCTTAACTATAGTTGATAGATTTAGCAAATTTGTTATGCTTATTCCATGCAGGGCCGATGTGACCACCGGGGATGTTACCCAGTTGTTCATTCGGCATTGGTACCCGATTGGCGGGATTCCTAGGACCATAGTGTCAGACCGAGATGCCAAGTTTACCTGTCATTTTTGGAGAACATTGTTTGATAACTTTGGTACTACATTGAATTTTTCCAGTGCATCACCCACAGACGGACGGCCAGACAGAGATCTACAACCAGTTGGACTTTGATGTGCTGAAGTGTTAATGTCCACGATCACTGTAACATGCGGAAGCTTCGGAGAAGAATCGGTAACTTCAATACTCAGCAATCAGCACTCTTTTCGCGATGGACATTAACGCACAAACTGAAAGGAGATGTGCAGAAAATAGAGAGAGGGAGAGAGAGATGGAGAGGACACAGTATTGGGTCCCAAATACCCTCTGTAGGGCCCCCACCACGGATGGTGTATTTGCTTTATAGAATGATGTAAATCTGAAAGAAAATACAGAAATCTTGGACCATTCTTGGCTGGGAATTCCCTGCCCCTTGACCTAAAATCCTTCACCCCTTTGCTTAGCACCTTATTGGCTTGTCTAGCCTCTTTATGCTTGAGCTCTTGGTGAGAAAATGAGATGAAATGATGGGATTGTGGGCTCTCCCTTTTATAGTACTCCTACTACAACAGTCGGCCAGCATAGAGCCAGGCGGCCAGCATTTAATGCTCCCACGACTGAAATTCCAACATAAAATGCTAAAAAATCACATTAAATGCTGCGTTTTTTTCCTAACAAGCTGGGCATGATGCGCCTGCTTCTGATTGGCTGGACAGGGCCTTTGCAAACCTCATGAGGGCTGGGCAGCCTGTATGGGCTGCCCCATACCTGCCCGACAGCCATGAAAATGCTGTATTCTCCTGAAATTTGCCTTTAGCTTGCCCCTAGGGCTGTCCTAAAGCCCCTCCATGGCTGGTGGGTTCAGCAAGGGCTTTCCTGGCCCTCATGGGGGTGGTTTCACACCATCCCCATGCCCACACAAAGACCCGGGGTAGCCCTATGAGCTGGCCCCTTGTTCTAAACACTAACTACTCAGTGATCTGGAATCCAGTACCATACCAAATACACAGAATCACTGACATCATTCCAGAGGGAGACTCAACACGGACTGGCACTGTTTCATGTGCAGGACATTGCACACCTGACCTTAGACTACTGTGCAGAACAATGCACACCTAACTTCGGACAATTGAGATGGATCCCTGGCTGACTCGTCCCCAGACTGGGCTCACACGGAACCAGTTCACCATCCCAGGTCCTGCACCTTCTGTACAGAAATGTCTACGTGGCATCCAAGTGCGGGATGCACATGACACGATCAGCAAGGTAAGTGGGAATCATATTTGCCTTTAGTTCAAGCTGTTTTGAATGATTCTTTTTCTTCAGCTATTGGCAGGACTCCATATGAGGCAGCGTTTGGAAGACCATTCCAGTCGCTGTTGACCACCAGGACCTCGTCTTCAGTACCTGAAGCGAACAGAGTGACGGAGTCTTACCAGGAGATTTTGGAGTTAGTAAAGGAAAGGTTGGCTAAAGCGCAAGAGGCCTACACTCGATAGGGCAATAAAGACCGAAGGGATATGAAGTTTTCGGAAAGGGATTGGGTTTATTTTCGGATTATGAAGCAAAGGTTGAAGCAGGTGGGCAAGTGATGCCCCAAGTTGTCTTTCAGGAGCTTCGAACCTTTTCCCATCCACAAAAAGATTAATGAGGTTTCAATGAAGTTGAAGCTACCTCCGAGGTGGACTATGCATGATGTGTTCCACATCACCTGGTTAAAACCATATGCAAGTCCAATCCCTTCAGGAATTAAAGACGAGGCGGAACCAGATATTATTGATGAAGCTGAAGTTATGGTTCCAGAACAGATCCTTTTGCACCGTTGCAGCATGGCTCAGGCCGAAGGCAAAGACAGTTCCTCTCACGAAGTTTCAGGACCGAGGGACCCAAGAAGCGGTATGGCTTGACAAAAAGTTTTTTCGACGACTATCCGGCGTTAGTATTTGGAGGCTATGCAGCTTCCGTCAAGTTAAGCAAAAGGAGATGTCACGTGCATCCCGCACTTGGATGCCACGTAGACATATCTGTACATAAGGTGCAGGACCTGGGATCGACAATTGGTCCCAGGTGAGCCCAGTCTGGGATGAGTCAGCCAAGGTTCCATCCTGGTCGTTCGAGGTCAGGTGTGCATTGTCCTACACATGCGTATTGTCCTGTGTGTATTGTCCTGCACATGAAACAGTGCCAGTCCGCGTTGTGAGTCTCCCTCTGGAATGATGTCAGTGGTTTTGTGTATCTGGTATGATACTGGATGCCAGATCATTGTGTAGACAGTTAGGGTTTGCATATAGAAAAGGGGCCAGCCCATAGGGCTACCCCAAGGACAGATGTGGGCATGGGGAGGGTGTAGAACCACCCCCATAGAGGCCAGGAAGGCCTTGGCTGTACCCACCAGCCATGGGATGGCCATGGAGGGGCTGTAGACAGCCCTAGGGCTCCTGGACAGGTGGCCGACTGGTTACACAACCCCTGGGGGACTGTAGGGCAAGTGTGGGGCAGCCCACACAGGCTGCCCAGCAGCCAATATCTAGTGCACATAGTGCCCAGCCCTGTTTGTAGTCATGCGCAGCATTTATTAGCATTTGATGCTGTATTTTCAGTCGTGGAGCATTTATGAGACAGCCGACTGGCTGTCCAAAAGGGTATAAATACCCAAGGCTCAGATCAGTTCATTTATCTCATCAGTCACCAAGTGCTGAAGCTGAAACAAGGGCCAGGACAGCCTAGAACAAGCTAACGCAGAAGGGGTGAAGGATTGAAGGTCAAGGGCAGAGATCCAACTCAGCCAAGAAGGTTCAGTCAGTATATTCAGTTTTGTGGCGTTAATTTCGTCGTGACAAGTGTGCTGTTTTTCTGAGCATTGAAGTTACCGATCTTCCCCCCGAAGCTTCCACATGTTACATGCAGCTTGCTCTACAACACACCTCTCTTTCTTAAGAAGAGTGGTACGCAAGGTCTCTGAGGATGGGGGAGTGTAAGATGGACCATACTCGCCAATCTTCCTCACCATAACCTTGAAATACTCAAATCTGGCAACACGGAAGGCAATATGATCATGAAAAAAGAAGCGAGCCACTGCCGTATCAACATCCTCCTCTCTCTTCGGATCCCATTTCTGATCAAGGGTACTCTGTCGACGTGCAGGAATTGTGAAGGACGCCTATGGTGTGGACGATGTATGGCTAGCTGGTGCGGATGCAGAAGCTCTAGAGCCTCTACTACATGCCCCCTCCGATACAGGTGGCCTGACAAAGGCTGCGGGGTCAACTACCACAGGACTTGCCGCCCTCCTTGTTATAAAGAGAGACGCTTGTGCTGCAGCCCGCTCTAAGAGCTCCGCCCTCTTCTCTTGGCTTACATTTGGGCAAAACTGCACCTCATGCCTGGACTCATGGAGGTGGTGAGCTCTCACCTTGTTTGCCCCACTTGTTCGTGTGTATGGGCATAACCTGCAGCGCCATTGACGTGAACCTCCCCTGCTTCCAGGTCTCTGGGCATTCACCTCTTCCCACCAAGACCAATTTGAACCCTTACCCCCAACACGGGTCGCGAGGAAGAGGCCATTGAACTTTGAAAGCTGATGGAACTCGGCAGCTTAGATGGAGCTGTGGGCCTGTGGCGTGCTCAAGACTCAAGGCTCAAGCCTCCAGAACTTGTGCAATCCCTGCACACTGCAGAGCAGAAATGGAGGAGAGCAAGTGTACACAGCAGAGACGGAGAAGCGTAGAGATCGCTCGCATGACAACAGAGACGGAGAAGTGTAGAGATCGCTCACACGACAAGCTTTTTTTTTAACATAAAAACTTAAAACGAGGCAAAGCCTTCCAAGAAAGAAAATATCCCGTTTTTTTTTTTCACATCCCCAAACAGAGCCATCCAATTGTCCCACAAAATTAACACGTCCCCTGTCAAGGGATGGCCGTCCGCTGGTGAGGGATGGCACATGGGACGCCCCCCTACAAATGGACACATCCCCACATGAAAGGGAAGGTGTTCCCCATCCTGAAGGCCTGGGACAGGCATCCCCTGTGACTTTGCTATGTAGGGAAGGACCCGCCCTACAAGGATGCTGAAAAACAAGCTATTGAGCCTAAAGATGATCTAAATTGAATACATATGATGGTGTCGCGTGCATCCCGCACTTGGATGCCACGTGCATCCCGCACTTGGATGCCACGTGGACATATCTGAACAAGAAGGTGCAGAACTTGGAGTGGAAACTGGTGCTATGTGAGCCCAGTCCGGGACGAGTCGGCCAAGGTTCCACTATGTGCTTTGTCCTGCACATGACGCAATGCCAGTCTATACTGTGAATCTCCCTCTGGAATGATGTCAGATGATCTGAGTGTTGCGTTTGTGACCGGACAATGTAGTTTGAATGTAGGATGGGGCCAGGCCTTAGGGCTACCCCAAGAAGGAGATGTTGCATCTCTTGCCATGGGCATTGGGTAGGTCTTAGGCCACCCAAGAAGGGCTAGGAAGGCCCTAGGCATTGCCCACCAGCCCAATGGAGGACTGGGCAGGCTGTCGGCCAGCCCAAGGGGCTTGGCCAGGCACCTACAGGCCAGCCCAGCCAGGTGGCCAGGCCCGATAGGCTGCCCAGCAGCCAGTCGGCAATCGGCCAATGCCCAGGAGCTGCCCAGCAGCAGGCGCAGCCTGCACAGCATGCGCAAGGCAGCCAGACCAGCATAGTGTCAACACGCCTATTTAAAGGGCAATTATTAGCATGGGAACCTGGTCGTGGGATTTTCAGAAACAGGCCAACTCCTGTTTAACAAGCTGGCCAGCATATAGAAGAGGGTATAAAAAGCCCAGCCAGAATTCAGTCAGCACAAAATAAAGAAATAAAAGCATTTAGCCTGCTTATAGCATCCGTGTGCATACAATGTAAATGCTACAAGGGGTTCATTTGGTGTATTTACTTGATTGGAGAAAGCATATGCCATGGCACGCTCCCGCTTAATTGCTGCCTCTTGTCTCTGCTGCATCTTGGCCTGAATTTCTTCGATCGTTCCAATGGTATCACACCACTCTGCCTGTCAAAAACATCTATAAAATCTGTAAGAAAAAATGTGACCAATGCAAGTCAAATTCTTGGCAAACAAATGGTATCAGTCTATTACCTCGGAATCTGTTGTGCATAATTCGACTGTATGGCCAGCAAGTTTCTGAGGCACTCTTACAGCTTCTCGATTTTTGACTGCACGCTGTGCATGAATTCGCGCTTGCACCCGTACAAAGGCTTGGATGCAACGTAGACTTGCAGCCGATTGATTACGAGAACCATTCGTACTAATAGCTGCTTGCAGACGCACAAGCCCTTTCAAGGCACGAAGTGCTCTCCTTGCCTGTTCACACACCCAAAAATAACACCAATATCAATCAAACAGATTTAATCTATCATCCTCTGATGACTTGAAGAAGTTATGAACTCAATCTGCATTAGATCAAGAGTGATGGTTAACAGCACCAAGAACCCGCGAAATGCTGTTTGAATACAAATAGCCGCTTGCTCTTCTCGGGCGTATTTTGTCACAGTCCCTTCATCAGCACGAGCCAATCCCTTATCATTGACACGAAAAGATTTCCACAAGGTCCACCTACTAGGCTTTTCATTGGCTGATGCTGCTTCCTGTTCGGGTTTGTGCAAAACCAGATGTACATACCACATTCATTAGATAAGGTGATCCACTATCTAGATAAATCTCT